>NW_026946674.1:517040-648197 GCF_900007245.1 Priceomyces carsonii | reverse complement strand
CAAAAATCAAGAAAAGGTTTCGTGGTCTAGTTGGTTATGGCATCTGCTTAACACGCAGAACGTCCCCAGTTCGATCCTGGGCGAAATCATTTCTTTTTTTTTTCAGCATTACCACGATGTTAAAGATAGAAAAGACTACTACTACAAGAAAGACGATAACGAGGCAAAATCACACGGAGAACTTCTCTACCACCGATTATATTAACATAAATGCATATAAATCTAAGTTCTATCAAACATGATAATAATTGTACAATGATGACAATACTTTGCGTATAAGATAATGACACACATGTCATATTGAGTGATAGTCTTTCAAGAATAACAAAGCCTTAAACACTATTTTAAACTGGAAGAGTGTTCACCCCAGCCAATCTGTCAATGGTTGGCGCAATAATTGGATGACTTAAAACATCGCCTATGTACGGAATTGACCTTAAGAACTGTACAATCGTTCCAAAGAAGTCTCCAAACAACCCTAGTATGCCAAAACTCTCTAAAACAAAGCCAATGAAGGATCTTTTCATCAAAATCAATATTATTCCAAGCCCGAAGCAAATAGTTCCTCTTATTTTTGTCGGTCTAGAAAAGAACGTTACAGTTCTCTGGGGCCCAATTATCAATATGAGACCTATAATAAACAATATGTTTCCCAATGCAAGCAATCCAGAATCAAAAAATGTAATGATTCCAAAGATAAAAAAGAAGAATCCACCTGCGGTGAAACCAACACCAAATTCTGATTTATATTAGTATTCGAGACGGTCTGTTGGAGAGAGTCTAAGTACTCAATCATCATTCAAATACTTACTTTGTCTTTCCGATAACCAAATCATTGAATTATAACAACTTGGATTATATTAGACCATTCGACAATTTTATATACTCAGTTGTATTGAATTATTGTTGAATTTGAGTATTTTTTGAATCACGCGCAATGGAAGGATAAATAGTGATCTGTGAAGTATCTCAATTAGATGATCATCGAAATATAATAATTGATTATCCATTTATATTCCCATGTCTCATAGGATAGATAATGATAGTCCGTCTGAGCCACCTCCATCATACGATGAAGTCATAAGTGAATCTAAGAACAATTCTTATCATGGACTTTCCACACCAGATTCGGACGCTTCATACTCGCGACCCTCACTATCAGTTCCACCTCCTCGACCTACAAGACCTCCAGCTCGCCCACCAAGACCCTCGAGTGTACTGCAAGTAGATTCTCAACGTCCAGAGGCACTGCAAGCGTCATCGTCGTCATCGTTGTACGGTAACAGCGCTAACTTACCGTTTCATTATACTAGAGGCTATTTTTGCCAAAAATGCAAGAATACTGGCTACAAGATAAAGAATGGGAAAATATGCAGAGATTGTTGGCAGAAATTTTATTTGAATGATAATAGTTATAATCCAAACCCAGAATTACCCTTTAAATATCCTCGGAGATACTTATGTGAAAAATGTCAGAATACGGGCTATAAACTAAGAAATGGAAAAACTTGCAAAGACTGTTGGGAAATGTTCAGTCCAAGAAACCCTTATAATGCAGTCTCATCATCTGGTCTTTTAGATAGCTTCTTTGGATCTACGACAGAATATATTCGTCCAACAAATTTTGTGGGACAGAGCAATTTACCCCCAGTGAGAGTGCCACCAGGGGATCCTAGATTAGGTGGTATTTTATGTGGAAGATGCAGAGGTTCAGGCTTAGTTCATTTCTTTCTTGATGAGGACCTTTGCCCAGTATGCCATGGGTTGGGAAGAATAATAGGACCTAGTGGCCCCCCGAGGTCTCAGGTGCCGCTAGGTCCACCTCAAGGTTATTTCAACCAAGGAAATGGGGGCTACGTACCGCCACGTAAGAACTAAGTGGTTGCATACGTTCTCGACTGAATGCTTTCAATTATATATTTCTTATTTACGAATTTCAAACTAACAAATCTTATGACGAGTATAAATTTTTAATTAATCTTTTTTACTTGTAGTTTGATGGATATTTGAAATCGTTCAACTCATAAAAGTTCTCTTTAACACTTCTTATAGAAGTGAATCTTGTTAAAATGTTCCCGCTTCCTGCTTTATCGTTAGTTCCAGAAGCCCTGGCACCTCCGAACCATTGCTGACCTACAACTGCTCCAGTGCATTTATCATTGATATAAAAGTTACCAGCAGCAAACCTAAGTCCTTCTTCTGCCAATCTTATTGCATTACGATCCCTAGCAAAAATGGAACCTGTCAATCCATATTTAGTGGATGTATTAATGGTCTCTATTATTGAGTCGTATTGATTGTCTGGATAAACATAGACAGTCAAGAGTGGACCAAAGAATTCTTGGGACATAAACTTGTGTTTAGGATTGGTGGTTTGCACCAATGTTGGCTGAATATAGAATCCCTTAGATTTATCACTTCTGCCACCTTGTAATATCGTGAGTTCAGAGTCATTTTCAGCTTCTTCTATGGCAGCTGAAATTTTGTCGAACGATTGTTCATGAATAACAGGACCCATAAATGCGTTTAAGCCGGCTGGATCTGAAGTGTTTCCGATTTCAATTGTCTGAATAGCACTAACCAATTTTTCTTTGAATTGTGGCCAGATAGATTCTGGAACATACAACCTCGATGTGGCAGAGCACTTTTGACCTTGATACTCGTAAGCCCCTCTGAGGGTGGAAAGAACAGAATGATCAACAGATGCTGAAGAGTGAATCAAGTGGAAATTTTTACCACCAGTCTCTCCCACAATTCTGGGAAAATCACGATACTTATCAGCGGCAACATTATCAGAAATTTTTGAGTATAATTTCTTAAAAACATCAGTAGACCCTGTAAAGTGCAAGGCAGCAAAATCTTTGTCTTTCAATACCACATCCGTCACTTCATTTGGTTCACCTGGTACGAAGTTAATGACACCTTTGGGTAAGCCTGCCTCTTCCAATATATTAAGCAAAATGTAGTTAGATAAAGCTGCGGTTGCTGAAGGCTTCCAAACGACAGTATTACCCATCAAAACAGGTGCACCAACAAGATTACCTGCAATGGCCGTGAAATTAAATGGAGTGACAGCATAAACAAATCCTTCTAACGGGCGATACTCAGCACGATTCCATACTCCAGGAGATGTCTCAATGGGTTGTTGGTCATATAATTGCTCAGCATACTTCACGTTAAATTTCAAGAAATCAATAAGCTCAGCAACACAGTCAATCTCGGCTTGATAAACATTCTTACCCTGACCCAACATAGTAGCAGCCAAGCAGTCATACCTATATTTTGTTGAAATCAAATCTGCCGCTTTCAAAAAAATTGAAGCTCTGTCAACCCATGGCATAGCTGCCCATTTATCTTTAGCTTCCTTTGCAGCATTAATGGCAGCAGCGACATCTTCCTTAGAAGCCTGTGACACGTTAGCTAATTGCTGCTCACGCTTAGCTGGGTTGATTTGAGGAAGCGTTTCTGTCTTGTAGATTTTCTCTCCACCAATTACTAATGGAATGTCTAACACCCCGTTGTCAGTCAAGTTGGTAATAGAAGCACGCAACAAATCCCAATCCTTTTGCTCTGAGAAGGAGAAACTCTTAACATGCTCATTATCTAACTTCGGGAGTACACGGGGGCGTGCTAGTTGTGAAGCTGACCTGATTGCCTTCAGCGCAGCCACCAATTTACAGCCATAATAGATGGAACCAAGTCCGTATGATCTTGCACTTCTCAAGGCAGCTTGGTCCATAGCTGCAGATATGAACCTCAACATATTGGGTACTGATTCAAAGCTGATTACTGAGTTTTAATCAAGTGTGTTTAAGAAAATTACTTTTAGAAACAAATAGGAATCAATCCATTCATATATGCTCCATACTTTCAGTTACTTTAATAGATACCATTAATCTCAAGTGCGCAATGGGGAATTTTAAATGGGAAGTCTATAGCGAGCGCCGTCACCTACCGATGGATTCTATATGCTCAGTATGCCAGATAAAAAAAAAGCTTCCGTGAGCTATACCATGAGCTATACCATGAGCTATACTACGAACACTTTTATGATTGTGTTTCTTCTGATTAACTGATTAATAACTTACGAAGCTACTTGTATAGAAAATGAGATAGATTATTAAATTCCCATCTTTGAGTAAATACATTATGACAATTATAGCTTGAATGTGTACGCTATGGGTGCAAATTCGGCAGTAGTAGAGCTTTGAGTAAAGTAAATCAATGCAAGGTCAGAGAAGTATCTCTTTCTTTTATAGCAATTCGTTGTTCAAGGTCTGCGACCCATTTCTCAATAACGCTCTCATTCATATCAAAATTTTTTTCATACAGATCTAAATGAGTATTGAGTTTGTTCAAAGAGTTGTCCCATTCTCTCATTTCTCCTTTCATGTCAGTGAGAATCTGTTCCAACCCGTTAGAGGTTTGTATACAATTACTCAAGTCTGAGTGTACAACATGAAGCGATTTTAAGCGCTTTATTAGTAAAGGAACCATTTTGCTCATTTTGTCAAATTCATTCAAACGTTCGAACAAGGCATTGACCTTAGCTTCATGCGGATTCGATCTTTTGTCATTCCCGATGTAGGCCATGGTAGTTGTAAGCTCCGCTAGCTGTTTTTTTGACGTGATATCCTCTAGTTGTCCTTTCAAAGATTCTATCTCAACTTTAACACTATCAAGCTGAAACCGGGGATTTGTTATAATTGAAACCTTCCGTCTTAAGTCACGTAGATCATTTTCAATAGTTCTTCGTGGAATATTGGGACCCGTACTTGTTGTAAACTTCTGAAGAGCGTCTGCTCCTAGTGTTTTCTCTAATGAATTTATTCTCCTATCCAACTCCAATATGTTAGGATTAATTGACAGCGTGATTGATTCTTTTTCTACCTTAATAGGGTCTCTATCGTGCATATATTTGGAGGAACTCTTGAAAAGTTCATTTATTCGATCTTTGTATTCATTCAGGTGGCTCTTATCTGGACCGGAAGATAAATCTTCCAACATACTCATAAGTTTATTCGTTTCATTTTCCTCGTTAGGTTGCAATTCACCTTTTCTTTGACTAATTCGTAGTTCTTCTAACTCTCTCTTTATCCTTGACAATTTTTGATCACTTGTTTCAACTATATGGTTTAGGCGATAACCTCTTCCACCAAGGCTTGTGCTTCCCAAATCACCCAGAAAGTCAACCAGATTTATCTCGCTTACAAGAATATTATCAGTAAACACGTCCCTAACTTTCTCATTGCTTAAGCCTTCTTCAATTATATCTGATGATTGATTCGGACTAGGTGTTTCGACTTCTTTAAAATTGGATTCGATTGATTGAACATCTGAAGTCTCAAATACTTCTTGGGACAGATAATCTATGTCAGGGAGCTCACTATACTTTTCTGACATCTACCGTGTATCTCCAAATGAATATCTATATCTTAATATGTTCTGTCTATAGTAATATCGCGTAAATCTTTTACATGCAAAATATTGATTCAAGGACTATTTAGTAACTATTTGTATCACATCCTCATCATGAACCGGATGGTTGAGACCACACTTTTGGGGCGAATGCTTCGCACTTGAACCCCATACCAAAGCATATTTGAAATTGTTTTTCATGTCTCTATGTATGGCATCGCAAACTTGTTGTATAGAAGAGTTTTCTCTGACAACCATTGGATCATTAAAATTTGGTTGAATTCCCCTTCTCTTTGTGTATATCCTCATAAGATTAAGCTTTCTCCATATCTCCTCCTTAAGGTCAGCAATTCCCAAGTCTAATTCACAAGACATCACAACAGTATTAGGCTCTCTTGCTAATCTGTCACATTCCTCTAAAGAAACCGCATCAATCTTGTTATAAACATATAAACATTTGATATAAGAAATGTGTTGATCATTTATTATATCAATGAAATCGTCCACTGTGACATTTTCATCTTTTATAAGCACATCAGCGTTATGAATTTTGTAATCTTTCAACAATCCAGCCACAATTTCTTCATTCAAGTATTTTGGAGGAGATATCGAGTTCAACTTAATACCTCCATTTTTTTTCATTTTGAGGGAGATATTGGGACGCTCCTTATTCAAACGAATACCCATTATTTCTAATTCGTTTTCTAGGATCTCTCTCTGATCATCCCCTTTGGTTGCATCTAAAACCATCATTATCAAATCCGATGTCCTCGAAACAGCTATAACTTGTCTCCCTCTACCCTTACCTTGAGATGCTGATTTAATAATACCAGGTAAATCTACAATTTGCACTTCTGCACCATTATATTCTAATATTCCACCCACAGATGTTAACGTGGTAAATTCATAATTGGCTGCTTCTGACTTTGTATTCGTCACCTTCGACAAGAAAGAAGATTTACCGACACTAGGAAACCCAATTAAAGAAACGCGGGCATCACCAGCCTTGGCCACTTCGAATCCCTGTCCACCTCCGGAAGAAGCACCTGGAGCAGGTTCCAAGAGCTCTCTGCGTAGCTTTGCTAATTTTCCTTTCAAAAGACCAAGGTGATATTCCGTGGCCTTATTCTTCTGCGTCCTTGCCATCTCATCTTGGATCTGCTGTATCTTTTCGATCGCACCCATCTTGAATGTTGGAGTGTTGTAATAGTATTACGATCAACTTATGTTTGAAAAATCTTGACCGGTACGTTCTGAATATTTCTGTGTGCGGCTTGCCCAAGATTGAAACCAGTAGATTTTTTGCGATGAGATGATCTTATTCTTAAGACATTGATTATAGATTTAAAGCACTGAATTAAAGCATGGGTAAGGCCCAGAAGAGTAATAGGAGACCAAATGGTACTTCCATTGAAATATCAGGTGCCCTTGGATCTGGGACATCTAGATTGAAAAAAAAAATTAGAGATATTGAACGATTGTTGAAAAAAAATAACTTGCCAGCTGACGTTAGAAATGAGAATGAAAGAGGGTTAAAGGCGTTAAGAGTAGAATTGGAGCATAGTCAAGTTAGCTCTAAGGCCAAGAAAACGGCCAAAAAGTATCACATGGTACGATTCTTTGAAAAGAAAAAGGTAGTTCGCAGGTTGAAACAAGCTAAGAAGAATTTGGATGAAGTGTCGAAGACAGAAGTCCGGAAAGACATAAAAAAGGCACGAAAAGCTGTGAAGCAATATGAAATCGACTTGGCATATGTATTATTGTATCCCAAAACTGAAAAGTATATATCACTTTATCCAAATGCTAAAGATGAAGATGAAATAGATTTGTCGAATGAAAAAGTCAAGAAAGGCATTCAAGAAACCGAGCAACGGAAAAGAGCTTTTAGGAAAGAAATGGAGACATTAATAGACAACGGAGAGCTTCCTGTGTCCATTGATGATATTCTCGAAGGCAAGGCAGTCAAATTCGATAATAAGGTTAAGTATCACCCAACTCAAGAGATAGACGCTCCTCAGCAGGATTCCAGTAATATTGAAGATGACTTTTTTGAGTAAGCAAGAATGTGCGTTCTATATTTAAAATCTCCGTCAATAGAAAAATTATGCATTAATGACCCTATTTGATATGATATCCTTCTCATTGTAATTGATAAGATGTAGAGTATTTCAAGTCCATGGCATCATTTATACACTGGATGAAAACCCCTTGTCCTTTCAAATTTTCGGGAATTTCTAGGGTGCATTGAACCTTCCCCTTCTTTCCGATTAATCTTGGAGAAGCTCTCTTCAACAAGAGTAATTCCAGCTTCTGTTCGTCACTGACAATGATAAACCAAGATTCTCTTTGACTTTTAGGGAAGTGAGGACAATACATTTTGAAGTCTTTATTCAACGGATAATTAAGATGAGTAAGCTCAATGAAAAGACTATCGCTCAGTTTTTGACTAATATTCAAGTTGCTGACAGGCAACCTAGATGAAATTTTCACAAAGAGATCGATTGCACTTTGACCATTTGCTTGTCTTTCATGAACTGAATTGTCTATCACATTATCAGAAGATACACCCAACTTCTTACTCAACAGAATAAGATCTGCTACGCTCATTTTTCCAATAGTTTCTAATGAAAGATTAGTTTTCGAATTCAGTAATTTCAAGCTAGGTAAAGCAAACACGGGATTGTCATCGTACCAATACCGCTGCTTGAGACAATGCATGAGTGAAATAAATGTAAGTACGGTATTGAGGTAGCCCAACTCTGCACCAGCATCAATATAAGCCTGTAGAATACGTAAGGCTTGATCAAGGACAGACACAGTATCCTGAGCATAATCTGCAATTGGTAGTTCGATTCGGCTGAAGAATGCCTGGATCAACAAGTATGCTTTTACATGAGGATCCCATATAAACTCACACTCCAAATCACTTGCTTGATACCTCATTGCTTCAGATAATTCCATGTTGATAAGTTCTTCACCATGGCGTGTGGCTAATTCATCATATTCTTTTGCCTCACATAATAATTTTAAACAATCACGGAAAGATAAACTAGACCCAAGCTTTTGTTCTAAGTTTCTCATAGTCTTGTGTGAAAGGTAATAATAGGACGCTATATTAAGAAAAGGCGTTGCTATTAACTTTCCTTTCCCTCCAAGCAAAACACACTTTGAATCGATTAATTCTTGGATCGTTGTGTCAATCAAACCACTTAAGAATCTTGAGATTCCTAAAGGACTTGTATCTTCAACATTGTAATAAGTAGGATTATTGTGAACTCTTCTATATAAAAAGGTCCACGTTAAGAAATCTACTGCCTCTTGACGAGTGGTAATAGTCCCAGAGGATATCTCTGCTCCAATGTGGTCATCTAAAACTTTATGCAAAGATGATTCAACAGGAAAGCCGACATTTAAGAAATGCTTGTAAAATGTTTTTTTCGAATCCTTGGTCAATACGATGGCAATTCCATTGTTGTCAAATGCTGGACGCCCTGCTCTACCCATCATTTGCAAGATATCTGTCAAATCCATATCCCTGTAAGCTTCTATTTTTGCATCAAAAAACTGGGTACCTTTAATGATAACTAAATGTGCCGGTAAGTTCACACCCCAGGCTAAAGTTGAAGTTGCAATTAAAATTTGAATCTTTCCTGATTCAAATAATTTATGAGATATCTGTCGATCAGACTCTACAAGACCGGCATGATGGAGACCCATACCAAATTGTAAAGAGAGTCGTAAAGTTTCATCTTTGACTTTATTCAACACATCCAGTAGTTCTAAATCATCCATATGAAGATATCTTCTAGGATCTGCTTCCAACCCGCATAAGTGGATCAAATCCAAAGCTGTCAAACGAGTTTGACGTCGAGAAGCAACAAATATCAAAACTGGTTTCTCAGGCGAGTGTTGCTTAATAGCCATGAAACAAGGTTTATTCATAGTTTTCATCAAGGGGCAAAATGCTAAATTATCAGGAAAGCCATCGATATACATCTGTAGCGGTACAGGCCGAACTGACTGAGGAAAGTTAAAGAGTCCTTCTTTTACGTTAAGCCATCCTGCCATATCAATTGCGTTTGAAACAGCTGTCGACATTCCCAATAACCTAATTTCTTTTTTAGTTTGTGAAGAGATGTAATTCATACGACTAACGATCATCTCCAAAATTGGTCCTCTATCACTAGCTAATAAATGTATCTCGTCCATAATAACCAAAGAAACTTCCTGAACAAACTTCCTGGTCTGCCAATTACGAGATATACCATCAAACTTTTCCGGTGTTGTAATGACTATGTCTGCTTGCTTAACATCTTTTGCATCCGGAGTTGAATCACCAGTAAGTTCAACCAACTTAAATTTAGTATTATTGCATATACGCTTCTTCCAATCTTCAACTCTTTCTCGTACCAAGGCTTTCATAGGAGCAATGTAAACGACTTTTGAACCGGGGAACTCCTTAAAGGCATGCCACATTGCAAGCTCCGCGACCACTGTTTTCCCTGAGCCAGTTGGTGATCCTACAAATACACCAGAATTCGTATTGTACAAAGAGAAGAAAGTCATAGTCTGCATAGGATTAAAATAACGAAACCTAGCAGAATAAATAGACTCAATTTCTGGGTTGTGCAATGCTGTGACTGGTAGAGGCTGGAGACGCAATAAGTTGGTACGAACTGTTTCATTGGATGGTCTTATCAAATGTTGGAAAGAAATCGAATGAACTGTCTCAGATCCTATCCAGCCATCAGATAACGCACTCACAATTATCTGAGGAGGAAGAGGGTCCGATAAGGGAATCATGAAATCCATTTCGTGCGGCACTTTCATTTTTTTCCTATTCAAAATGAACTTCTCCGAATGCAAAATATTGGAATGGTCTGACTCTTCCACCAATATCCAGAAAAACTGAGCATTTCCGTGATACTTTTCGTCCCATTTAAAGTCTGCAATAAGGGAAAGGTGAATTCGTAAAATCCTAGTGGTTATAGGGAAGACCTCAGAGTCAATTTCTAATAATGGAAACTTTGACACTAGGTTTTGTAAGGTTCTACCCATTCTTTGATTATGTACAAAGTCACCAAGTTCAGGGGAAGTCATATCCTTTAAAGATTCAATTGTTGGATTTTTCTCCTTGAAGACCTTTAAGATGTGCTCCGGTAATTCAAATTGTGACATGGGATGATCAAAAACCCAGAGCCTCTTATCTATCGATTTACAGACACCGAGCAATATTCTCAGAAAAATTCCCCATTTCCTGTTGATACCAATTAAAAATAAAGCTCGACATATTCTTGCTGCATTCTGAGCAACATAATTAGAATCGGCGCCCAATGCGGAGTCCTTTATCAGAGCTTGGGAAATGAATGCTTGTAATAAAATGTTAGTTTTTCCTTGTGTTGAGTCGACATCACCAGCCACTTGACAACGAGTTGATGTTTCTAAAAGCTTCTTCAATTCTTCAGCCTCCTCTTGCCTAAACTTAATTCCATCAAACTCGCTGCTCATACTTATCATTGAAAGGACATCAGCTTCGGTGGCTCTAGGGTTAAGCATTTGATTGAATATCTCCACAGAATTATTTAATAAATAGAATTCAGACGCAATCCTACCTAGGTCCTTTGAGGTAAAGGCTCCAGAGTTTTCGTCGAAAATGATCATCTGAGTCTGATGAAGTTTTCTAGCCGCAGCTATTATCATCGACCGACGTTTTCCATACAAAATGGGATCATCTTGAAATCTTTTCCATTCAATGCCATAACCTAGCGGGTTTTGGCGCATTCTAACAATCATATAAGTATACCCGAGCCACTGAATACCTTCTTCAAGGTTTGTTACGCTACCTAAAGCTATTTCAGCGTTCAAATTATCAATTAATTTCTCACCCAACTTTGATTCAATAGGATGCTGTTGCGTAATCAATGAAACGTAATTATCAAGGCGATCACTTGTAGTGCAAAGGATACCTGTTCCTGACTGTTCAAATTGCGGTCTTCCAGCTCTACCAAAAATTTGGATGACATCTGATATTCCCAAGTCAACAAACCCACCTTGCTTAGCGTCATAAACTTGAGTTCCTTTGACAATAACAACTGCTGCAGGTAGATTAACTCCCCAAGCTAAAGTTGCAGTGCAGCATAAGACTTTTATAGCACCATCTAAGAACATTTTTTCAGTTAAATTACGATCCGATCTAGACATACCAGCATGATGAGTTCCAAAACCAAATTGAAATAATTCTTTCATATCCTTGTTTCTGTTCTTACTAGCCATTTCTCTGGAATATTTCGAATAAACGTCACAGGTCTCAGACGTGTCGAATAATTTAGAATCATTATTCTCTCTTGCCATAGAGATAAAAGTACGCAGAGATTTCACAGTGTCCTTTCGAGAATTCACAAATACCATGACTTGAAGTCCCGTTTCGACATATTCAATCAATTTTTGATAAGTTACTTCATCGATATTCTTTTGTGCTAGCTTCGACCCGGCTTTTCCTCTCACTCCAACTAGTTGCTGCTCCAAAGGCACAGGTCTAAAGGACTGGTCGAAATAAAACATACCAGATGATCTGTTTACTCCTAAGAAATCAGAAACATCCATAAAATTTGGTAATGTAGCTGAAAGGCCAACTACTCGGATCATCAGCTGGGTACTTTCAACTTGCCGTAAAGTACGAGCCACTAAGGTCTCGATAACTGAACCACGTTCTTCGTGTAATAAATGAACTTCATCGATGATCAATAGTTTCACCTTCGTCACCAAATCGCTGTCTCCACTCAGTTTTCTTGTTACAACATCCCATTTTTCTGGTGTTGTAACGATTACTTGAGTCGACATAATCTCCAGTCTCGTCAATTGCATATCACCTGTTAGCTCTCTGACAGATATCCCCATCCACAGAAGCTTGCGGTTATATTTTTCGACTATTTCTGCTGCTAATGCCTTCAAGGGTGCAACATACACAATTTTAAACTCATCATAATCTATATCTAGGGACACGTCACCGGTTTCAATTTCACTTTGCGTTGAAAATTGGTTGATGGTATGCAATATCGTTAATAGAGCAATGTCAGTCTTTCCTGCCCCAGTTGGAGCACATATAAGCATATTTTCATTAGTTTTATACGCAACTGGATATACTAGACTTTGCATTTTATTAAATGTCTTATAGTTATTGAAAGTTCGACGACATATTAAATCCAATTCCTTTATTAGAATGAGATCTTCCTCAGAAATCCATTTATTGGCTTTTATGGAAGGTTTCGGTATAATTATCTCCTCATAATTTGGTTCACTTCGTCTTTGAGTACCTTCTGGCAATGAAAATCGCTTTCCTGTAATAGATAGCATGCCTCCTACATCTGGGTTTTTAAAAACATGGGGATACTTACGATGAGAAAGTTTTGGGCCCAATGGCTGCCTCTTGGATCTTTCTTGATTATCTATTAATAGCTGAGCTCTTTCTTCGGCGTTCAACAATTTTAAGTCTTGCAGCTCATCTGATTTTAAAGCTTCTAATATAGCCACTTTATTCTGTAGAAGCTTTGATATTAAATCAAATTCTTCAAACCCTAATACGTTAAACAATTCCGATTGTAATTCTTCGTGGCTGTTTACAGAAGTCAAGATGCTCCTTATCAATTCCCAAATTTCAACTTCTTTATCATCTCTTGCAAGGCTAACACGCTTACAATCTTTCTTCACTTCTGCTAATATATCATGTTTTGAGGTTAACGTATCCAAAATTTCTGTAGATACTTCAAAATTCTCTAGCATCTTATCTAGTGCTATATTTGATGGAGTTTCAGTATCAACAGAAGGTACTTTCTCTCGTTTCGATACGGGTAAGGACTTTACTATCTCTATTAGGGGCCCCATCGCCTCCATATAGGACTTTGTTGAAGAAGCAGCATACATTTGTAGACCTCTGTCAATAGTAATAAGGAGAAACCAAACTAATGTTTAATCTAACGTTTAATCTATATATTACTCTAGATAGGTTATTTTGGCAGACATTTTCAGATTCAATACTATGTGCAGTCCTCTTTTTTTTTTATTCAAAAATTTGAATAGTGCGATGAGAGATGAGCTTCAACGACTCTTAAGATAGCTACTTTATTACATTGTATATTGGAAGTATGGGTAAGAGTAAGGATATCAAGAATAAGGCTCTGATTTATAAAGAGAAATCTTCAAAGAACTCTAAGAAAAGGAGTCATGATGAGCAGGATGCGGAAGATGCTGAACAGAATAATCAACTGGTGATTGAAAGCTTAGATGATGACTTTGACGAAGTTGCAAAGTTGCTTGGTGAAAATATCAAAGATCCAGAAGCTAAAAAAGAGAAATATAAAGATACTGAAGCCTTGCAAGAGTCAACTGAGCCCAAGTCGGAATCACCTGTAAATACTAAAAGTAAATCAGGTATTGTTTCAAATGCTCAAGCATCAGAAAAGTCACTTGAAACCTTTGAAGAAATAGGCCTTTCTGAGCCTGTTTTGAAGGCAATCAAGACTATGGGATTCACAACAATGACAGAAGTACAAGCAAGAACCATTCCGCCGTTACTTGCAGGAAGGGATGTTCTAGGTGCTGCGAAGACTGGGTCCGGTAAGACTTTAGCTTTTTTAATACCGGCCATCGAAATGTTGTATTCTTTAAAATTCAAGCCGAGAAATGGAACAGGAGTTATTGTTGTTTCACCCACTAGAGAATTAGCATTACAGATATTTGGTGTTGCACGAGAATTAATGACCCATCACACACAAACTTTTGGGATCGTTATTGGAGGCGCAAATAGAAGACAGGAAGCAGAAAAATTGAGCAAAGGAGTAAACTTGTTGATTGCAACACCAGGAAGATTGTTGGATCATTTACAAAATACTAAAGGGTTTGTTTTTAGAAATTTGAAGGCATTAGTCATTGACGAAGCCGATAGAATATTAGAAATTGGTTTCGAAGAGGAAATGAGGCAAATCATAAAAATCCTTCCCAAAGAGGAGAGACAGTCTATGTTATTTTCGGCTACACAAACCACCAAAGTCGAAGACTTGGCTAGAATTTCTTTGCGACCAGGTCCTTTATATATCAATGTTGTTCCTGATACAGAAGTTTCTACTGCTGACGGTTTGGAACAAGGATATGTGGTTTGTGATTCTGATAAGCGTTTCTTGTTATTATTTTCATTTTTGAAAAGAAATTTGAAAAAGAAAATTATTGTGTTCCTTTCGTCTTGTAACTGTGTCAAATATTTTGGAGAGCTATTAAACTACATCGACTTGCCTGTCTTAGACTTGCATGGCAAGCAAAAACAACAAAAGAGAACAAACACATTTTTTGAATTCTGTAATGCCAAACAAGGTATATTAATTTGTACCGATGTCGCTGCTAGAGGTCTTGATATTCCATCTGTTGATTGGATTATTCAATTTGATCCGCCAGATGATCCAAGGGACTATATCCATAGAGTAGGTAGAACAGCAAGAGGGACTCTGGGTAAGGGTAAGTCCTTGATGTTCTTAACTCCAAATGAGTTAGGCTTTTTAAGATATCTTAAAGCAGCCAACGTGCCACTCAATGAATATGAATTTCCCACTAACAAAATTGCCAATGTTCAATCACAACTAACCAAGTTAATAAAAAGTAACTACTGGTTGCATCAGTCGGCGAAGGATGGCTACAGGGCCTATTTGCAGGCATACGCATCTCATCATTTGAAGACCGTTTACCAAATCGATAAATTGGATCTTGTGAAAGTAGCTAAGTCATTTGGGTTTGATGTTCCACCAAAGGTAAATATAACAATAGGTACAAGTGTGAAGTCTCAAAAGAAGCAGAAGAGAAAGTGAGCTTCAATTTATATATCACACAATATCTATATATTTGCATAGTTTTTGTAATTTTATTTATACAGATTTTAGTAAATGTAAAACACCAATTGTTAGCGACGCGTATATAATTTTAATGAATCTCATTTCCAATAAAACTTTTAATTTAATCTATGATGAGGCAATGGATGACGTACAAGCATACTTAAATAAGAATATATCTACAGAGTACTCTGTGTCCAATAGAGAGGATGTTTCAAGCGATAAAAATTATCCAAGAAGGGATGACTTCAAACTTTCACGTAATCGAAAGTATGATCAACAATTCTTTTCGATGTATCAGTATAGATTATCCACACTAAAGGATGGAGTTGATAATAACGCTTTAGCGAAATGGGGTGACGGAACTAGAAAGGTGGATGGACAGGTGATAAAAAAAAAAGAGAAGATATTGGATATCAGAGGTGGAGAATTGTGTTGGGTTAGTGGAACAGTATTTTCAGATCTCAAGTACAAATTAAATATCTTAGAAGACGTTGACGCTGGGAAGGACGATGTTTTACCACCATTCCCAAAGAGCTATATACGCGATGATGAAACATGGACTGTTATGATAGAAGATGAATCAGGAAGGGCAATACTCAATAATGATGACTTTTTGAAAAAGAATATACTTGTAACTGGCTGCATTGTTGCTGTGTTAGGAATTGAAATTCAGGCTGGCATATTTGAGATTTTTGACATAGTTTACCCAGTTCCAGCGCCCCAAAGACCCTTGTCTGCTTCCAATAGGGTCAAAGGAAAAGTTGCCTTGATATCTGGTCTCAATATTGATAATAATATTACGAATGATTTGAAATTGGAGCTTTTGAAACAATATTTGGCGGGAGAACTAGGCCTGGATGAAGAAAAACAAAGCGCTTCTCAGATCGCAGACTTAATCATTGTTGGTAATTCAGTACAGCCAATTAAACAAGACGACAGTGACGAGACTTTCATATCCTCCAATAATTATGGGTCCAAAAACATATCGAAATTCAACCCAGAATCGCTAACTAAATTTCTGCACTTAATAGATGATATTTTAGCATCCATGCCCGTCACAATCATGCCTGGTGCAAGTGATCCAGCCGAGATCTGTTTGCCTCAGCAGCCATTACACCGGGCAATATTTTCGAAGAGCCTGGACTTTTATAAAAATAGTATCCTAAAGTTGGCAACAAACCCTAACTGGTTCGATTTTGAAGGTGTGAGTTTACTTGGGACATCAGGTCAGAATATAGAAGACATTTTCAAGTATTTACCTGAAGATGTGAGAGAAGACCGTAATCCAGCAGATGTAATGGAAGATACGATAAAATGGCAAAATATTGCACCAACTGCTCCTGACACGCTCTATTGTTATCCTTATGAAGGTACGGATCCCTTTGTCTTGAGCAAAGAGCTTCCCCATGTATATTTTGCTGGGAATCAGACTACATACAGCACAAAAGAATTTATCCACGAAGATACCAGAATACGATTGATATCAATTCCAGAGTTTAACGAAACTGGCCAGGTTGTGATCTTAGATCTAGAGTCTTTGACCCCAAGTCTTTTAACCATTGCAGTATAGCATTTCAAATAGCAAAAGACATATGTATGAGATCAAATATGAAAGAACTCCGCTTTTTCCGGAAAGTTTATGTGCTATTTCATTCTCTGTAATGTATAGATCTGTAAGGATATGTTAGGCCCCAACACTCCACAATTGAGCTTTCGAAAACAGTATGAGCTACTAATAATGTTCTACATTTCGTACTGATCATAGGAGCTATTAAGAAGTCTTTAACTGCATCGATTTTCCTTCAAATTTAAGCTTTCAACGGCCATATCTATTTTTATAATCGCTATTCTGGCCAGCTTACTTACTAAGTAATCGCACTTGTGTGACTAGAAAAATTTTCGGTGCACTCCCTTAGACAAAACAAATTTAGCACCAGAAAGTTTCACTGGAGCAAAACTACTCTCCAGAAACTAATTGAGTGTTCAAATTATTGATCATAGATCTGGGTAGCACTACAGGAACATATCACTTAGCTTATTTAGCTAAAACAGATTGATTGATTGGAATTTACGTAATACATATCGCTCATTTAATAAATCGCCACTACTTTTCCGGGGATACATTAACGTTGCTTTAAGAAATTACTACAGAAATTACGCTCCAATACTGAGCCAAGAAAGTATCCCAATTGCTAAACCAACCAGTCTGAGAAAAAGGAGACATTAAGAATTTTATATTATTTCGATTGGCATCAGGATTAATTGCATTTCATAAATACTGAATTGACTTTTTGCTATACCTCGAAATAACATTTTCAATCGCTAAGAAGAATAATTGAAATTTAGAGGACATGGCAGATCAACACATTTCTGATAATTTAGATTCGGAGGGATCCAAAAAACCCAAGAATTTGCATATTGCTCATAGACGTTCACCTAGTGAATTGACTACATTGATGGGTAAGTTAAATATTTAAAAAACGAAATTATATTTCAAAATACTAACCTCTATAGTGGAGCAATACAACCTTCAACGTCAATTGGAACAAGTACAAGCTCAGCAGAAGCAAATCTTACAACAACAACAATTATCTCAACAATACGCGTATAATCTTCAGCCTTCTGAATTTGCTCCACCACCGTCTAATTTCCGTGGGCATTCAAGGTCCTCTTCTACTAGCTCGAATAGTGGTGGGTCAGGCAGTGGACACAGAAGGACAGGTTCATCAAACAACGCAGCTCAGGGTCATAACAGAAGACACTCTTTAGGGTTAAGCGAAGCCATAAAGGCTGCTGCAAATCAGAGGCAAAGTAATAGATCATCTTTGAGCCCTTCGAATACCACCAATGCAGTGGAGCCCGAAAATTCTGGTTCTTTCAAGTTTCCGCCGAGTTCTAGCCCTGAAACAGACAGCAATGATTCCATGAGTCCACCCTCAACGTCGCTGCATAACAGATCTCGATCATTAGCATATGGACAACAGTCTTTTAAGTTTCCGCCTGAGAACTTGCTACCTCCGACGCCGAATATTTCAATCAGTCACAGTCCTGAGCGTGGTCATCAAAGAAGGGGCTCCCACTATCGATCCGGCTCTAGAAATGTTGATCCCAATCTCCAGGTGAATATAAATTCTAATTGGAGGACTCAACAACAGCAACATCAGAGACAATCGACACAATTGGAACCCCCACAGGCATCCTTCGTCCCGGGTCATAAATCTCGAAACAGTTCATACGGTGGTTCAATATCATCGCTCTCTCAATTTATGCCTGCAACCAACAACAATAATGGACGCAAATCATTGTTCGCTCCTTATTTACCACAATCATCATTGCCTGAACTTATACAAGAGGGCCGTTTGGTTACTGGTATTTTGAGAGTCAATAAGAAAAATAGATCCGATGCCTATGTATCGACAGATGGTCTTTTGGATGCAGATATATTTATCTGTGGATCAAAAGATCGTAATCGTGCTTTGGAAGGAGACCTTGTGGCAGTAGAATTATTGGTGGTTGATGAGGTTTGGGAATCGAAGAAGGAGAAGGAGGCAAAGAAAAGAAGAAAAGATAATTCTTATATCAAATCCCCAAGCTCTTCTGTTTTGAATGATGACATACATAATGATGCGACTTCGGCTCCTAATTCTGCGGAAAATGAGGATGGTGAGAACGATTCCAGCTTAACGAGAAGAGGCTCTTTAAAGCAAAGACCAACGTTGAAGAAAAATGACGATGTTGAAGTGGAAGGACAATCTTTATTACTAGTTGAAGAGGAGGAAATTAATGACGAGGTCAAACCCTTATATGCTGGCCATGTGGTTGCTGTTGTTGATCGAATTCCGGGTCAACTGTTTGCTGGTACATTGGGGCTTTTAAGACCAGCACAGGCCGCACAAGCTGCAAAAGATAAAAAGAGTGGGAAGGAGCCGTCTGTTCAAACTCCAAAAGCGCCAAAAATTGTTTGGTTCAAACCAACTGACAAGAAAGTTCCTTTGATTGCCATTCCTACGGAGCAAGCACCTGATGATTTCGTTGAAAATCACGAAAAATACGCAGACCAGTTATTTGTTGCTTCTATAAAAAGGTGGCCGATCACTTCTTTGCATCCTTTTGGTACATTAGTCAGTAAGTTGGGCAGAATTGATAATCAGGAGACTGAAATCGATTCTATTTTGAGAGATAATAATTTCTTGTGTGATGAGTATACGGATGAAATGAGTTGTGATTTACCTAGTCCCGATAACGAGCTAGTTAACTACGAGAGAACGAACTATATGAACGATTATATCATTGCCTTCACTCAAACGGGTGATTTCGTCGACCATGCCCTTCATGTCAAAAGAATTTCGGACGTCAAGATAGAACTTGGGTTCCACGTTGCTGATATTTCGTATTATATCAGCCCCGGAAGCCTTTTTGATAGGAAATCAAAAAGGAGGTCTTCCTCTGTTTTCTTGCCCCAAAAGTCTGCACTTTTATACCCGCAAAAGGTCAACGAGACTGTTTCTTTCAAAGAGAATGAAAAGAATTTGGCTATTTCGATAATTTTTGAAATTGATACAGTGACATTCGAAGTTGAGGATCTCTATATTCTGGAATCCATAATCTCACCCAAGCAAATTGTAACCTACGATGACTTTGATCAAATTTTAATGGGCAAGGATGTAGAGACTATATCGTCTGCTACCTCTGACTATGTGAAGACATTTAGCTTGATAGCCAAAGAATTTCGTAGACTGAGGTTGGATGATAAAGATTTGGGAATTCAGCCGAATCTTACTTTGCTAAATCAGTTAGATGACGAAAAAGTCAGGTTACATTTGAACATCTTCCAAGACAGTCTTGCCTTAGATGTCATTTCTGAACTTTCGCATAAGGTGAACAACGCTATTGCGGCAAAAATACACGCTAGTTTAGGTGATCAGGCTCTCCTTCGTCGTCATCCAATTCCAACATTACAGAAAATGGAAACTTTTGTTCGGAAAGCTCTGAACTTGGGCTGCAAAATTGATACCACGACATCCTCTACGTTGCAACAGTCCGTATTAGATATCGAAGACACAGTTAAAAGACAATGCGTAGAAACTTTGTTGTATAAATGCATGTCTAGGGGTAAATATTATGTGGCTGGTAAGCAAGATCCTGATTCTTACGGTCATTACTATTTAAATTTACCTTTGTATACCCATTTCACATCTCCTTTAAGAGGATATGCTGTGTTGATTGTTCATAGGCAATTAAAAGCGGTTCTCAAAAATAGGGAAGAAGAAAAAGACTTGGATGCTTTGAAAGCTACTGCCGATTATTGCAACTTTAAAAAAGATTGTGCTGCTAATGCACAGGAACAAGCGATACATTTATTGTTATCACAGACTATCAATGAGTTGAGTGAGGGAGCAGGTCAATTACTTTGTATGGGTACCGTTATTCAAGTATATGAATCCTCGTTTGATGTGTTTATTCCTGAGTTTGGCGTTGAAAAGAGAGTACATGGAGATCAATTGCCCTTAGTTAAAGCCGAGTTCGAAAAGGGAAATAGGTTACTAGAGTTATATTGGGAAAAAGGAATCGATTCTGCAACCTATGTCCCTCCAGATGAGCAGACTTCTCTTTCTTACAGATCTTCAATCAAGAACAAATATCGCGCTTCTGCTTCAGAAGCCGCTAATATCCAAAGTAAGACCATTTTAAAGAGACAGAATATGACATCCGATACGATTACTGAGAAATTAAGTAAATTGAACTTAGAGCCTCCTTCATTAGTGGTGCCCCCACTTAGGTCACATCAAACAAAGGATTCGAACACAAAATCCATGCCTTCTTCTCCAACAAAATTGTCCTTTCCAAAGAATATAAGGACCAACTCGTCCTCCATTATTGAGTCGGATGCAAATGAACCTTATAATGGATTGATGCCATACTTACAAGATGTAGTTACAAGGGTTGAAGGCGAAAACTACATTCAAGAAATCAGAGAATTGAGTCAAGTACCAGTTCTAATAAGGGCTGAAATAGGTATGGCTTTGCCGTGTTTAACTGTGCGTATTTTGAATCCATTTGCAGATCGGTGAGTTGATATATCCTTCGATGTATTTACTACTAATTTTTATAACATTTAATTTATTAAAATTTCTGATTTTCTTCGTTCTTTTAATGTCTCTTTCAACGGTTACAGCATTACAGATATGGCTGCAGAGATATGACTCACGTGAAATTCCTTTTTTTTTTTTCAGTTTTGACTTTCCCAAGTATATGAATATACGATTACATATTATTGGCCAAATACGAAGTAGTTATCGCTAATTCTTGTTAACAAGAGAACATGAGTGAACATAGACCATCATCAGGGGAAAAGATTAATGGAACTTTTGTTCCTAAACCGATCTTGCCAATGAAACGCTCTAGATTAACGGGATCTAGCGATTTTGAAGATAGGGCAGGCACTCCTTTGCAAACTAGGGTTGCCTCACCATGCACTTTAAATCCTCCTATAGATAGTGATGGATTATCGTGGCCTTCGAAGGGTGCTAGGTTAAGGATTGATCTGACCCCAGAAGAAGCAGCGTCAAGAGAAAAGCGTATTGCTGATGCCGTTCGGACTATCTTGAATGAGTTAGGTGAGGATGTAGGTAGAGAAGGTTTGATAGAGACACCGGAACGTTATGCCCGTGCAATGCTTTACTTTACTAAAGGGTATGAGGATAATATCAGAGATGTTATCAAAAGAGCAGTTTTCGAAGAAAACCACGATGAAATGGTCATTGTAAGGGACATTGAACTCTATTCTTTGTGCGAGCACCACTTAGTGCCCTTCTTTGGAAGAGCTCACATAGGCTATATTCCAAATAAGAGAGTGCTCGGCTTAAGTAAGTTGGCAAGATTGGCGGAAATGTACGCAAGAAGGTTCCAAGTTCAGGAGAGATTAACCAAGCAAATCGCCATGGCATTAAGTGAAATCTTGAGACCAAGAGGAGTAGCTGTGGTTATAGAAGCCACCCATATGTGCATGGTGAGCAGAGGAGTCCAAAAGAGTGGATCATCGACAACGACGAGCTGCATGTTAGGTTGTTTCCGTGATCAACAGAAGACAAGAGAAGAGTTTTTGACTCTTTTGGGTAGAAAATAACCGTTCTATAAGAGAAAAATTTCAACAGTTTCTTTATATATACTTACTGCATTATCATTGACTAAGTTCTTTTTAGTATCAGCTTCTTGTCTCCTTTTTTTAATGAGTTACTTTAATGACATTCAACATATCAGAATCATACTACAATTTTAAATATACATTCCGCATTAAATAAAAGATAAACTATATACATTTAAGTTAAGTGACAAGAGCTTCCGCAGAGTCCATGACCAAACGATCATCTCCGAATTGTCCAATTATTTGAATGCCATGACCTTTGAAAGGAATCGATATAGCAGGTAAGCCTGCCAAGGAAGCAGGCACAACCAAAATATCATTCATATAGCTTATTAAAAAATCTTTCTTCTCTTGATCCAAATAATCTTTCAAGCTAGGAGGGCCGCTAATAGTTGTCGGTGTAACAATGACATCTATTTTATTGTGCGACCTGTTATATTCACTTTCATGTAATAAATTCGACAAATTAAATATGTCATTGAATTCACGACTTAATTTCTGGCGTACTTCCGTTGCTTTGAAATAATGGTTACCTGACTCAGAGGAAATGGTGTAATTCCCTAAAATAATCCTTCGCTTAACTTCTGCTCCAAGAGACTTGGACCTGTTATTAGATATCAAAGCTGGAACCGTAGTTGGAGACGAGTCTGTCGTATAGCCGTATCGTATGCCATCATAACGTGAAAGGTTAGAAGCGCATTCAGCAGTTGCTAAAGTGTAATATGCCAGAAGCAGCTTCTTTATAGAAGGAAGTGATACCGTTCGTATCGTGTGTCCTTTCTCCTGGAGACGAACAATTGCATCTAGCCACACTTGTTTTACTTCTGGAGAAATGTCACTTAAAATCATCTCTTGTGGTATGCCTATTTGAAGCTTCTTCTTATTCAAAGGCTGGTATTTTTTGCGCATATCAGTTGGCAAGGAAGTGGGATCTTTAGAATCATAAGCGTCCAATAAATTAAACACCTTTCGAAGTAATTCAAAATCTTTAGAGAAAATTCCCACAGTGTCCAATGTCTGAGCATATGAAGTGACACCCCATCTTGATATTCTGCCATACGTGGGTTTTAAGCCGATTACATTACAATAACTTGCGGGCAACCTCACAGAGCCACCAGTATCAGTGCCCAAGGCAAAATCAGCCAATCCGGAAGCAACGGCGGCCGCAGATCCACCTGAAGATCCACCAACGATATGCTCACATTCTTCGAATCGCGGATTAATAGTAGGACCGTAGTACGAATGAGTAGTCGATCCACCCATTCCAAATTCGTCCAAATTTGACTTTCCGAGCATTTTATATCCATTCTGCTTCAATAATTTTACCACAGTAGCATCAAAAGGACTCTTGTAGTCTGAAAGCATTTGTGATGCACATGTCAGCGTCTGTTCTTTGGTAACAATGTTATCTTTAACAACGAATGTTGGTCCTAATTCTGAGTCCTCTGTCCGCAGTTCAGAATTATTATTGATGCCAGATACCAAAATATTCCAACTATTCCCATTGGTACTATATCTTAAGCGGCCTATGTTCTTTAGCGGCTGGCTCTTCTGTATCATAAGTGGACTTGGGCTGTAAAGACAATTTTTCAGTATAAAGAGCTTAATAGATAATTTGCTTTTGTGTAAGATTAATCTATTTTTAAGATCACATCGACTTCCATCGACTCTCTTAGGATTGACTAATATAAAAAAGCACCAAAGGAACTACAGAGGAACATCACACAATAAAATGTCAACCCTCGACTTGAGTTTGAAAAAAGGAGCCGACTTCGTTACTTTTTCAGACAACTTGAAAGTGTTGTTGACTCTTAGCGTATTTGGAATTGAGTTGACAATCAAGGATGATGACTCAGAATTGAAGTTGAAAAATACAAAGACGAATTTTGAGCTAACCGAAGCTAATGCAATTGTTAGATATCTTACTAAGGATTTTGAATCAAGTGAGTTAATCGACTATGTAGAGTCTTCATTGTATAAGGCTCTTAGATCTGACGATGTAAAACAAATTATCGGTGCTATTGAGGGTGTGCCTCAGATTACGGACGCCAAACCAACAGCAGAACAGATCGTTTTATTTTCTAGCGTTTATCCCGTTCTTAGCAATGGAAAGTCCCAAACAAAGTTAGATGAGTGGTTCGAAGAGTTTTTGAGTATCTCTCTTGTTTCTGAAGGTATTAAAAGAGCTTTGTCTTTCTCTCCATTAAAAAGACCGACTCAAGAGAATAAGGGTACGCGCAAGTTCAAGTCTGGTCACCTTGTTAAGAAGCAGGAGGAAAGTATAATTCCAAAAGAAGGCGAACGGAACATTTTGGTAACATCAGCTTTACCTTACGTAAATAACGTACCTCACTTAGGCAACATCATTGGATCTGTCTTGTCTGCTGATGTTTACGCCCGTTATGCTAAGAACAGAAATTATAATACTATTTATGTGTGCGGTACTGATGAATATGGAACGGCTACTGAAACCAAAGCACTTGAAGAAAAAGTCACACCACGGCAATTGTGTGACAAATACAATGCAATTCACAAGCAAGTGTACGATTGGTTTGATATTAAGTTTGACTACTTTGGAAGAACTACCACCACTGCCCAAACTGAAATTGCTCAGGATATTTTCATGAAGTTATTCAGACATGGATACCTCGAGGAGCAAACTAATGCTCAGTTATACTGCGAAAAGCACAATTCATTTTTAGCTGATAGATTTGTCGAAGGAACATGCCCTAAGTGTCATTATGAAGACGCAAGAGGCGATCAATGTGACAAGTGTGGTGCCTTGTTAGATCCTTTTGAGTTAATAAATCCACGGTGTAAGTTGGATGACTCTACTCCAATCAAAAAGAACTCGACCCACGTCTACCTTAAACTTAATGAATTGGAGCCTGAGTTGAAAGCTTGGGTAGATAAGGCTTCAGTTGAAGGGTCTTGGTCCAAAAATTCGCGTACCATAACTAACTCTTGGATAAGGCAAGGATTGGAGCCTAGATGCATCACAAGAGATTTGAAATGGGGCACTCCTGTTCCTTTAGAAAAATTTAAAGATAAAGTTTTATACGTTTGGTTTGATGCTACTATTGGTTATGTTTCAATAACAGCAAATTACTTCAAAGATAAAAACCCAGACGACTGGAAGAAATGGTGGCTTAATCCAGAGCAAGTGGATTTGTATCAATTTATGGGTAAAGATAATGTTCCCTTTCATACTGTTGTTTTCCCTGCTTCTCAGATTGGTACGCGTGATAATTGGACTAAGCTTTACCATGTTAGTACTACGGAGTATTTACAGTATGAAGGAGGTAAGTTCTCTAAGTCAAGAGGAATAGGTGTTTTTGGAAATAATGCAAAAGATTCTGGTATACCACCATCTATTTGGAGATATTATCTTGTTTCTATTCGCCCTGAAACTTCAGATGCACAATTTTCTTGGTCTGAATTTGTAACCAAGAATAATTCTGAATTATTAGCAAATTTGGGAAATTTCGTTAATAGGATAGTAAAATTTGCAATTGCTAAGTATAATGGTGTTATTCCCATCTTCGATACTAAGAAAATACCAGATTACGAAGATTTTGAGAGTGATGTCAATAAACTTTTAAGCTCTTATATTGAATGTATGGATGGTGTCTTGTTAAGAAAGGGATTGGAAATCGCAATGGCGATTTCTTCCCGTGGTAATCAATTCCTACAAGAAAACAAATTGGATAACAGTTTATATGATACTTCTCCTGATATTTCAGATGCGGTCGTTGCTGTTGCATTAAATTTAGTATATTTGATTGGTGCTGTCATATGTCCTTTCATGCCCGAAACAAGAAATCAAATATGTGAAATATTAAATGCTCCTCCCTTATCTATAACTGATAAATTTGAACTAGTTTTGGAACCTGGTCACTGCATCGGAAAAGCCCAGTACTTGTTCAAGAGGATCGATGAGAAAAAGATTGATGAATGGAGAAAATTGTATAGTGGGCAGCAGAAATGAACTTTTGCAAAGTTATTATATTAGAAAGTAGCGTAGTCATTAAATTTTAAATTTTATGTACTTATGAAGTCTCAGGAATATTCGGACCTGAATGTATAGAGTCAAAATCATCACCATTCTCATTAGAATTAAGACTTCCTTCGTCAGATTCTCTTAAGATACTTTCGATATCGTCTTTTTCAAAGTGACTCTTTCCTATTTCCCAGTTGTTCAACTCTCGACTATCATTTAAATCACCTCCAGTCATCATTCTTATTAAATTTAACTTGAAATCATCGGACTGTTGTTCAAAGCTTAAATGAGGTCTTTTATATTCGTTCGTATCAGGGGAATGACCTACACTTTGGCCCACTCTTAATAACGTTTCAATACAGGAGTTAGAATTATTGATCAAATATGAGTCGAATGAAAATTTAGAGCTTTGAAACAATAGTAAAATGGTAGATCCACCAAACTTGAAATAGCCCACTTCTTCACCCCTAGATACTGTCTCATTTTCGCCCTTAGTAAGTACAATCGAGCCTACCATCATAGCACCTACTGCTACCATTACAACCGGCCCAAACTCTTTAGTCTCGATTTCGATTAGTATTCTGACATTTTCACCAAAGACATCTAATTTTGACCTTATCGCCATTGGATTTACGGTATAATACTCTCCTTCGATGTGTTTAATTTTTGTTATTTTTCCATCAACTGGAGAATGAAATCTATGGTAATCCTGCGGAGCCAACCTGAAAATACCAATCGAGCAGTTCTCTTGTTCATACAAGTCAGTGTGTTCTAGGTTATTAAAGTTTCCATTAAACAATTTAGCAACAGAGAAATTGCGTCCTTTGATCCACAAGCGTGTGGCACTCTTGACTGAAGTAAAAGCAGTACATCGACAATCTGTCGGCGATACGACAACATTTCTATTCTCAGCAGCCTCGAGAGGCCTTGCTCCTTCTTTAAGTTTTCTATAGAAGAAGTCGTTAAATGTCGCGTACTTCGTAGGATCAGGTTCCAAGCAATCTGACATATCAAGCTTATGGAACTTTATAAATGATTGAATATCATTTTTCAGCTGCGGGCTGTCAAACTTAGCACCTTGTTTTATACTCATCTTTTTCAATAATATCCGAACTCTTTTGGACTTGGCTTTATCTAAGCCATTATAAAGTAGCCTTATTCCCAACCTTACGTGAACTCCCATTTTCTCCTCCAAAATAATACCAGTTAATCTATCCTGGACTAATATGTTTGCTGAATTCCCTCCCAATTGATATTTCCCGTATGTCATTTTAATCAATAACTTGGAAAACCATCTTTTCGTCGCGATTTGAGGAGAAATGTATGAAGAAACTAGCAATTTGTTAACTATGCTCCAATCTTTCGATGCACACAAAGCAACATGAGTTACGATGTCAATATCTTGTTTTTTTGTCAACCTTTTCTGACAACACAAAGGGCACTTTTCTATCTCGAACAATTTTACACTTGAAGCCTCTGAAGAAGTTATATGCTTTTCCAATGAATCTATGATTTCATCAAATGTCAAAACGGCCCCTCCCCAGGGCAGCTTTTGATAGTCTTGAAAAAACTCATTCACAATGTCGTCACTATTCTGACATCCCAAGGTATCTAAAAGTGATATTAGTTCAATGTAATCGTACGATCTACCAGTTTCCTCGACGTGGTATTGCTCAAGTAAAATATTCCAAAATTGCCTTCTCAAATTTTCATAGAGCTCAAATCGGACTCGAATTTTTAGTTGTGGATTATATTTACCTTCATATTTTTCATTGTGGAGCTTCAATGCTAAATTTATAGTTCTAAACTTTGAAGTGTCGCCATGCAGTGTAGTAATTTTTTTTCTAAACTTCTTTTTCTTAACTTGTTGGATTAAATTATCGTCCTCCAAGACCGTAATGCTAGAGTTTTGCGACGGTGAGTCGTAGTCAAGTACAGAATCAGAAGCAGCTTCTAATGGACTCCTTAAGTTTAAGAAATGAGACCCCCTAGGAGTTGCCATATCTGTTATATCTTTCACTGGAACCGAAACTGCGGCAATGTTATCGTGAAATGAGAACCTATCCTTGTCCAAGACAGAAAATTGAATGTTGAAATTCGTCTCGTGCAGTAGGACTTCTAGGACAATTCTTTCGTTAAACAAAGGGTTTAAGGTATGTCTTTTCCAGCTTGTCCTATACGTCTTCTTTCCGAAAGCAATAACAACAAAAGGATCAACATCAAATGATGTTCTAGTAACGTTCCTTAAAGGAGGCAAATCAGAACAAGATACAATTTCTAGGAAAAGAACACCCGCAACGTCTCTGTTGCTGACGGAAAATTTTGCATTAGTATTCTTGGAATTTGAGTTCTTTTTATGAGGAGGCGAACTTTGCAAGTTGGCATTTGCAAGCAAAGGATCATTTACAACATTCTCTTTTGAGATTAATGAGGAAACCTCAGATAGAATACTAGAATTTTCATCAGATACATTAGATAAATTGTCTTTGACAGACAAGAAATCTTTGCTAGAATTCTTTTCTGCAACTTGATCACTTTTCGTTATAATGCTGTGTTTCAAGTCTTTGGAACCCTCATTGGAGACCTCCTTCGATTCTTGACTCTTTGAGGAAGCTTCAATGGAGTCAAGGTCTGACAAGTCTGATGCCATAGGTGGCAGATCGCTGACAGAAGGATAAAAGCCTTGGATATCTGCATGTATTAAGCTGGGATCAGGATTCGAGTAAATAAGAGACTTGATCCATTGCTGATACATCTTTTGCTTTTCTTCTTCTGTGGCTTCTGCGTCGTAATAAGGAGCGTCTGATGCCTCTAACGTTTCCATTTTATTGTATAAATCGCTGTAGTCGTCAGCAGAGGGTGAAACCGTTACTTTCACTTTTGATGAGTTTTTACTTCCAGCTTGTGACAGCAAATCTTTGTCAGTTTTTAAAGCGTTCTTTCGTTTCTTGTCTTTTCCTTTCAACTTCTTCTTTTTGACGACTAAACTGAAAGATAACAATAAAGACCCTGTGATGTAACGCTTGTAACTTTCCTTGGAGTAAAGCTTATACCATTGGAGCGGCTTAGTACTGGAAAATTTGGAATTTTGATAAAATATTTCATTTAGATGAATCCTCATTTCTCCCATGTAGTTCTTATATCTTTTGTGTTTGTCCCACACTGTCAAATACAATACAGGGCAGTAATCATTATATTTCAAAGGTATTAATAATGTGTCATCCCAACTAGGCTGCTTCGTATGAAGCTTTCTCGAAGTCCGACGTTTTACCTTATTAATCAGAGCCACTAGAACAGGATTGATACTCTTCTTTGAAGATTTTTTCACTTCCCCCACCCCAGTATTTGGTGAATCAGACTCATATCCAAAGTCTGGCACTAAATCAGCAGCTCTATTGGCATTGATCTGGATGAAGAGCTGATAACTCGAATTATCATCCAAGTGCACGTTGCTCACCTGCTGTTCCGCCTTACTTTTCTTTAAAACCATGAGGGAAAGACTTAAAATCGTCCAAATTCTGCTACTAACCTCAATTGATCATACGTAGTCTAAAGTTTTGAGTAATGTTGAGGATAATACATATCTTTCGAAGTAATGTTGCGAAGAATGCGGGCCCCCATTTAATCGCACAGCCATATTTGGCAAAGCGAACGCTGTTACACTAAAATTGAAAAATATACTGAAATGAAATACTTATTTCATTAATAAATCTACGACCTTATTTACGCTTAGTCTCTTGATGTCGGTATATGTCTGACCTGTTCCAACAAACAAAACAGGAACTTTTGTCGCCATAACCATATTTATCATTGAACCGACTAAATCTCCAACAGTGTCGACCTTGGAAATTATAAAGAAATCCAAATTACGCTTGTTTCCGAATGCATTGTTAAAATTAATTGCTTGCTCGACTGAGTCTGTCCCAACGAGTGCTTCTCCTACCATAATGATTTTGTCAGGATTAGCGGCATCACCGAATTTTTTGAGTGGTGCCATAAGTTTAGCATTTGAATGAGTTCTACCGGCAGTATCTATCAATACAACATCATAGTTTTCCGCCGACGCAAGCTGTATTGCCAGTTTTGCTGTAGCAACAACATGGTCCCCACCCCCGTATCCTTTTTCAAAGATGTCAATTTTAGAATTGGATGAGTTATTAAGCTTCTTCAAGTTGTTTACATGAACTTTTAGCTGTTCCACAGCTCCTGATCTGAACGTATCACATGCACAGATCAAGACGCTTAAATTATTTTGGAGGAACCAATAAGCCAATTTGGCTAAATTCGTAGACTTTCCAACGCCATTAACACCTACGATAGAAATAACATAAGGTCGAGAAGTTGTGTGACTTCGCTTTATATCGTAAAGTAGATCAGTTGAGACGTTAGGTGTCAATATTTTTGTTAATTCTTCGAACAAGGCTTGCCTATATATATTCATATTGACACCTTTCTTGTTCTCTAGTTTTCTTTCAATCCTTGTAATGATGGTCTCGGCAGTTGGTGGAGCAATGTTCTTAGAAATCAATTGTTCATTAAACTTCTTAGATACGTCATCGAGGTTAACCGAACTACCAAAATATTGCGAAAACTTGCTGAAAAATCCCTTTGCCTTTGAATCTAGTTCTTCTGAAGGCTCCTGTGAGTCTGAATCACTGCCATTATCAAGTAATTCGTTGAGTTCTGAAACTAAAACCAATTCATTTTCGTGAACGAATGCGGAGTTATTAGCTAAGTTTTGAGTACCATGAGACACATCCTCTTGTTCCTCATTTTGCTCAGAGTAATCTAAGACTTTCGAGCTCTCGACTTCTACTATACCAGAGCTATCCCATTTCCTCATCTTTTTTGACAGTTTAGGATTAGCTTTGCCCGTCACATGTGTCGTGCCGCTTGCTTCTGTCGACGATTCCAGGGATTCCTTGGTAGGCAATTGCTGCTCCCTTGTTTTGAACTTCATTAATTGTAAGAACTGGAAATCAAGCAATTTCTTCAACTTCTGTTGCATTTCCTCTTTTGAATATTCTTCATTACTTATTTTGTTAAAAATCTTTATCATCCCCGCTAAGGTGTGCTTGATTTTCTCACGATCAATGGTAGTAACGAGGTCAAAATATATTGCAGCATATACATGCTCTTTGCTGAATGAATAGAAGCGCTTCTGGTTGATACTTTGTGTATGAAAGTCTGGTTCTAACTCGATATCTGTCCCATTGACCATATGAGAAATAAACTCATTAAAGGGACCCACTTTATTATTATACTGATATTCAATCTTACCAGAACCTCGAAATAGAATTAAAGATTGAGACATTATAGCTAAGAAAAGATTTGCTTCCCTTGTACACCCAAGTCGTTGAGTAAATGTATCGCCGCGATACTGTTTCTCAGATAACGTGAATCAAGGCAAGCTTCTCATAAACATAGATTCAATGAAAAAAAAAAAAATAACGTCACAGACAGGATTCGAACCTGCGCAGGCAGAACCCAACGCCTAAACCGCTAAAGCAATAGCAGGGCGTCGCCTTAACCACTCGGCCACTGTAACTGTTTCACAAAAAAGACTATTGATTTGTACTTGATGGTACAAACTTTAATCCCAAAGGAAGCATAATTGAGGATAGTGGACCCTTGAGCTGGTATATCGTTGACTGCATTGGATATCGGTATGAGCGAAGCAATCCTTAAATGGGCCTAGGTTAGTCTCTTCTTTACTGTAGAATTAAAGCCCTACAGACTACGGGTCGCACGACCGCGTTTTCGTATGTTCCAATGAATATTAAAGATGAAATATAGTTTTGTCAAGATATCAGAACATAAGATTGAAGAATCATTCAAACAAGATCTGCTTAGTCTATATTTTTAATAAAGGCTCTTGATTAATAGACTGTGAAACTTTTGTTATCCAATCATATAAAAACATCGGAAGAACAAAAGAGACAGGTCATGGCATATTACCAGCAACAGGTCAACAATCCTCAAAATTTACAATTCTACCAACCCAGCTATTCTAGTAGTTATGCACAGCTGCCTCAAGCTGGAGGAAATATGGGACCTACGTCGTCTTTGGGGGCGATGGATACAGGATTTGGATCTAACATCGATATAAGTGGACCCATGGCAGGCCAGTTGTCCCATGGTTTATTAGCTGCATTTGGTACTTCGGGCTATCCAGGAGAGCCACCCCTTCTCGAAGAATTGGGTATAAACTTCCAACACATTAAAGCAAAAACTCAAGCAGTTCTCAATCCTTTTAATAAGAACATTACCTCCGATATAATGGCAGACTCTGATCTCGCTGGCCCAATTTTGTTTGTTTTACTTTTTGGAACTCTATTACTATTGGCAGGGAAAGTACAATTTGGCTATATATATGGTGTTGGCTTGTTCGGCGTTGTCAGTCTCCATTATTTATTCAAGTTCATGAGTAATGATATTCAGATTGATATTATCAGATCTGCTTCAGTAATTGGATATTGTTTATTACCTTTAGTTTTACTAAGTGTCGTTGGTGTTCTCACCTCTTTGGACAACACTATCGGTTACATATTAAGTGCCATTGCAGTATTTTGGTGTACCTATTCTGCTTCTGGATTCTTTGTTATCGTTTTGAAATTGCATAATGTTAGACTTTTGATTGCCTACCCATTGGGATTGTTCTACAGTGTCTTTGCATTGATGGCAATCTTCATGGAGAAGCCTGATTTATAGTTTTAAATAGAACAAGGAATTGTATATTAATTTCACCTTGGAATGGTACAAGATCGTAGCTCATCACCACACTACTTCTTTAGTGTAAAAATGCGCTCGGGTATTGACACTTAATAATTGCGAATGCTTTCGTACCAGCAGAACGAACATGATTAAATATGGACTGCTTCGGGCTATTAGGTCTTCCCACTTACATTTGCTACGGAATGCTTCGACCAAGCCTTTCTACGTCACATCTCCTATCTTTTACGTAAATGGAAAGCCTCATTTGGGGCACTTGTATAGTATGCTATTGTGCGATACTAGAAATAGGTGGGAAAAGTTGAATCCGGGTAGAAGTTCCTATTTCCTTACAGGAACTGATGAACATGGTCTTAAGATTCAAGCGGCAGCCGAAAGTCAAGGTTTGCATCCAAAGGAGCTCGTTGATACTGTCTCGAGGAACTTCATAACGTTGGCTGAAAAGTTAGACTTAAAGTATGATAGATTTATTAGAACAACAGATCAAGATCATGTTGAAACTGTGCAAGAATTTTGGAGAATTATGTCAGCGAAAGGGTTGATATATGAAGGTAAACACAGTGGTTGGTATTCCATTAGTGATGAGACGTTTTACCCAGAGACACAAATTGAAAGAGTGATAGACTCTGAAGGTCGCCATAAAATGATTTCGAAGGAAACACGAAATGAAGTCATAAAGCTGGAAGAAATCAACTATCGTTTCAAGTTATCACAATTTCAGGATAAGTTGATTAGTTTTTTAGAAAGTAATCCGGGCTTTATTGAACCAAAATCTAAGTATAGAGAGCTTTTAGCCGAACTTAAAACTACTAGCCTTCCAGATTTATCTGTTTCACGTCCTTCCTCGAGATTAACATGGGGAATAGACGTTCCTGGCGATCCGTCTCAAAAGATATATGTTTGGTTTGATGCGTTGATTAATTATATCACAGCTGCTGGTTTCCCAGGAAAGTTCCATCCAAATGGAACTGGTGTCCTAGTTACACCAGATGATGCTATTTGGCCAGCTACTCACGTCATCGGCAAGGACATATTGAGGTTTCATTGTATATACTGGCCTATTTTCCTTATTGCGGCTGGCATAGAGCTTCCTAAGCAGGTTATTGTACATTCCCATTGGTTATCGGACTCATTCAAAATGAGTAAAAGTTTAGGTAATGTAGTTGACCCTATTGAAACGTTTGAATACTATGGTCAAGACTCGTTGAGGTTTTTTTTGGCCGAGTATTCCAACATTGAGACAGACTGCAACTTCAATGAGCAAAATTTTTATTATACGAGAGAGACTTTAATTGGCAAGTATGCCAATCTTATGACAAGGTGTGGTGGAAAATCCTTTAACATAAAAAAGAGTGTTGAACTTTATAAAGAAGGAATGTATAATAATATTGACCAAATCTTGCACGAAAGTAATCTTAGTCATGTCAATTCAAAAGACTTGATAAATCAAGTTGAAACATACACTCACTCTTTGAACAACTTGTTTGATAGAATGAATTCAAAAGTTATGAAATTCGATCTCATGAAAGGTATTCAAGAATGGTGGCAAGTCGTTGAACAAGCCAACCAGATTTTTCAACTGGGAGAACCATGGGCTTATTCGAAATTTTTAAAGGGCTCTGATTTAGGAGAAGATAATAAGAAGAATTACTACCTTCTTCAAAATTACTTTGTGTTTCTAGCTTCAGAGGGTTGCCGCATATGTTCAATTCTAATAAACCCCATCATTCCCAGTCTTTCCACCAGTATTCTAGATCGTTTATCGGTTGCTGACTCTCATAGAAATGCTGATTTTTGTAAAATTGGTCAGGATCTCAGTTATGGAGATAATGCAAATTCGAAGAACCATAAAATACCTATCGAACGCATTCCCATAAGATCCAAAAAAGAATAAATATTACAAAATTAGAAAGAACTGTAAATAGCTATTAGTTAATGGACATAATTTCTCCGTCGTTGAGTTGATGCGTACTGTAGATGATTATATCCTCTACTATCAAAGGGTTACCGCACAAAAGAGATTTTCAAGGTTTTTGCAGATATTCCAGTCACTTAGTAAAAAACATGGAAAAAACAAAAAAAAAAAGTTAATACTTAATTAAGATAATTTAAAGGAGAGAAGAGCTCCATTATTCTCACATATATGCTTCTACTTTTGGAAAGTGTTAAGACTAGCTCGCTTTGATTTTCTTCTATCGACCATAGTGGTAGCAGGTTAAAAATGCGAGTTAAGTTATGTCCTGTATATTGCCCTCACTTCTTTACTCTTTTTGTCTTCGCACTCATATGAACGTCTATTTCAGAATCGGAGTCCATGCCGTGGCATTGACGAACGACTTCCATTACGAAATGACAATACTGAAATGGCTGCAAATTACTTCGTCTGATAAAGTGAGTTAGCAGCATGGCTTTGTGTGTAACCATTTCAATATTCCTCCATAAATTTTTTTTTTTTTTGCTATAATTAAACACGAAATAGCTTCCAGATGTTCCAGTGGATTTGTGAATTCGAACAAGAAATAAACCTTTCTCTCGTAGACATTATGCTATTTTAAGTGGTGTGTTTGAAGACTTCTATCCCTTGTCTTGTTTGATGTATTTGAAAATTGTCTAGAGGTTTGTAGCCCACACGACCTATTTTTGTAGGCAACACTCATAGTTAAGCACTCAAAACACGAAAGTTATTAGTGAATGTATCAAAGACAAAATTATTAGCTCCAAAGCAACTCATATTAGCTTGCTTTAAAGGTGAGGAAGGAAATTTGCATTATATTTTAGTTGATCGGGGATCATTAGAGGATCCTGTATCAAAAAAAAAAGAAGATACAAACAAGAGGACACTGTTTTCTTTGTCCGTACTAAACTTTATCTACGGAAGTGTCACTACCGTCTAACACACAAGTATAGACGCCGAAATCTTTTCTGTTACACTTAAATATAGACCGGAAAGGTATCAGAACATGGCTGGTTCACGAGTACGTCACAGCCACTTGATTGAGCTGGAAAGTGATGCTGCCTCGAGAAGCGATGATGAAGAAGAGAGTCCAAAATTGGCAAAAAGAACTAGAAACAGGCCCAAGTACACAGAAGGCAATTCTCCCGAAGAAATAAGCGATAACGAGGCTAGCGCCAATCCGAGTGAGACTCTGAAGCTGCCTCAATCATCTGGTATTAAATACAACTTTGAGAAGAACGATGTAAAAGCAGAGGAACCTGAAGAAGGAAAGGCAGATTCTGATGAATCTGAAGACGAGGAACCAGATGCAGCAGAACTTGATGATGATAAGGAAGAGGATTACATGGAAGATGACGATGAAGAAAACCAAATTTCAAGATCTAGAGCAAGACGGTCACGAAGGAGCAAACATGCGGCAGTTGTTTCAGATGATTCTGATTTTCACGAAGACAGTGACATTTCTGATGAAGACGAGTTTGTAGAAAAGTTGAAGGAAAGGAACTTTGTAGCTTCTGATGATGAAAACAACTCTGAAGATTTTGGCTATGGGGACGCACCTCCAAAGAGAAAAAAAAGAAGGAGAAGTAGATCAGTTTCTGTTGAGCCTAGAAGAACAAGGATGACTAGGTCGAAAGTCTATAGTGAGCAAGAAAATAACCATGAGTTGAAAAACTCCGAAGATGATGTGGATAGCATACAAAAAGAGATTGAAGATTTGTATGATTCATCTCCAAGTCAGACACCAGTCAAGCATAAACTAAGGGAAAGAGGTAACAAAATTGATTATACTATACCTCCTCCCATTTCAAATGACATGCAAATTGGAAATAGTCCTATCGTTCCAGGCAGCAGGTCGAGGGGCAGACGACCAAATATTAATAAGAATGAATACAGAAAGCTATTGTTTCCGACTGCGGGTCCATTTGGAGGAAGTGACGTTATATCTTTATTTGGTACGAATATCCCACCTGGAGGAATGTCATTACCTGGAATGACTAACACGAACAGTCTAACTGCTATTGGCCAAAATGACAGCGATTCAGACTCTTCTGAAGACGAAATTGCACCAGTAAACGGAGAGGCATCGATAAAGACCTCAAAGAATTTTTTAATTCCTTCAAAAGCAGCTCCTGGTGCATTGATTGACCAGAAAGAAAAGAAGAAAAACAGTCTTAGTGATTCAGATCCATTGGGTGTTGATATGAATATTGATTTTTCTGTTGTTGGTGGCTTGGACAACTATATCAATCAACTCAAGGAAATGGTTGCTCTTCCATTGTTATATCCTGAGCTCTACCAGAACTTCGCCATTACACCGCCTAGGGGGGTTTTATTTCATGGTCCTCCGGGTACAGGTAAGACCTTGATGGCTAGAGCATTGGCAGCTAGCTGTTCTTCGTCTACGAGAAAAATTACTTTTTTTATGAGAAAAGGTGCAGACTGTCTAAGTAAATGGGTAGGGGAGGCAGAGCGACAACTTAGATTATTATTTGAAGAAGCAAAAAATCAACAGCCATCCATCATATTTTTTGACGAAATTGATGGGTTAGCACCTGTGAGGTCTTCGAAGCAAGAACAAATCCATGCGAGTATTGTTTCCACATTATTGGCCTTGATGGACGGTATGGACAACAGAGGACAAGTAATTGTAATTGGCGCCACTAATAGACCAGACTCTGTTGACCCAGCTTTAAGACGCCCAGGAAGGTTCGATCGTGAATTTTATTTTCCCTTGCCTGACATGTCTGCGAGGGCGAAGATTTTGGAAATTCACACAAGAAAGTGGCATCCACCTTTACCAGAAGAGTTTCTTAAGAAAGTGGCAGAATTGACTAAAGGATATGGAGGGGCAGACTTGAGAGCATTATGTACGGAGGCAGCGCTTAACAGCATACAGCGCAAATATCCACAAATTTATGGAACTAGTGACAAACTCAAAGTTGATCCCACGAAGGTGAAAGTAGTTGCAAAAGATTTTATGAATGCACTTGATAAAATTGTACCATCAAGCGCTAGATCTAGCTCCTCAGGTTCCTCGCCGTTGCCTGATAACTTGAAACCTTTATTACAACCACTTATGAGTGAAATAATCAAGAAGCTTGACGACTTGTTACCTGACGCAGGTAGTAAGAAAAAAAAGTTAACTACTCTTCAAGAAGCGCATTACTTAGATCCTACAATTAATGACAGTGATGGTGGTTTTGGGAAACAGCAACTTTTGAAGAACCTTGAAAATTCAAGAGTATTTAAGCCACATTTACTAATTTGTGGTGGCCAAGGTAACGGTCAGCAATACATTACATCTGCCATCCTTAATTATTTAGAGGGATTTCAACTTCAATCATTAGATATGGGAAACATATTTGGCGATCCAACTAAGTCGCCAGAGCTGTGCATTGTTCAGACTTTCATTGAAGCAAGACGGCATCAACCTTCCGTTATATTTATCCCTAACATTGATATTTGGTTCCAGGTTGTCCCCTCCTCTGCTAAGGCTACTTTGACTGGATTACTTAGAAACCTCAGAAGCAATGAAAAAATTTTGTTACTTGGTATATCTGAAACAAATATAGAGGATATTGACCCAGAAGTAAAGTTAATCTTTGGCTTTAACAATTATTCCAACAACGTTGGCTTAAGAAATCCTTCAAGGAGCCAGCGAAAAGAGTATTTCGAGACGATGAAAAAAGCCCTTCTAATGAAACCATTTGAATTCGTTAATGATCTTAAAAATCGCCCCAAGCGCAAACTCAAAAAGCTTAAAGTTTTGGTTGATGAGGTCAATGAGCCTCAGAGTTTGCTGCTTAAAAGACGTCTCAAACAACAGGATTATGAAGACACAAAATTAAAGAATGTTCTTAAGATTAAGCTAGCTGGTTTAATGGACCTTTTCAAGAATCGATATAAGCGCTTTAAAAAACCTCTTATTGACGATACTTTTTTGTATCATTTATTCGATCCGACCGTAATTGATAACCCTTTAAATAACTATGAGGTTTTATATGAAAGGTCTCATGATGCTGGGCATGAGAACATGATCAAAGAGATTGCATCAGGTAAATTTTACTATAACATGGACTTGGACATTATTGAAGAGAGACTTTGGAATGGATATTATAGTGAGCCGAAACAATTCTTGAAGGACATAAAGTTGATCGTAAAGGACTCTATCACGTTTGGTGATCGAGAGAGGATACTCAAGGCCAATGAAATGTTTACCAATGCGCAGTTTGGTGTAGATGAATTCAGTACACCTGAGTTCATTCAAGCTTGCAAAAAATTAAGAATGAGAGAAATAGAAAAACAAAAAGTGCTTCTTGAGGAGCGCAAGCAGTTGGCTGAAAACTTAAAAGCAAATCAAGTGCAAAATATTATTGTGCATGAAGGAGGAACAGGAAACTTTCTGGAAGGAACAAATATGAATGGTACGGCGGACATTCAGGTCATGAATAATGGTGCTTTGCTGAGCAAAGGTAGCGATAATAGTACTTTGGTAAATGAATTTACTCAGACTCCGCTGTTATTGGAATCTGATGTAGCAAATGGTAAAAAAACAGAAGAGACTAATGGTACTGTCGCATCCAGCAATGTAAAGCTTGATGATAAAAAGGAGCTGGATGAGGAACGCGAATCCGACACCGAATCTGAAGCCGAAGACGAAGAGCCACTAAAAGCAGTTGAATCCAAGGAGTTAATATTAAGTGACAAGACTGATGAGTTTTTCGAAAATACACTATTGGAAATAACAGAGAATTACAATATTGAAAAATTAGAAATTGTGATGGCAAAGCTAATCGAAATCATTTGGGACGATAGGGATAAGTGGGATAAAACATCAACCATGGATAAGATGATCTACACTGCCAATATGTTCAGATCCTCTTTTAGCTTGCCAATTTAGTGCAATACTACATGAATAACACTTTTAAATAGAGTATGTATATTATAACAGTTAAAATTTAGGTTATTTCGTAGATATGTGGAATTGTTTCTCATGAATTATAATACAATTGACTGCTTTTTAGTAATCGGTTTGCTTTTCAATTTACCTCAGTCTTCAGCACTTCCGTCTCTTGGCCTATATCCTACGTTCTGGTCAGCCAACTCACTAACAATATGCGGGGGTAACTTTCCATTTATCTTCACAGCATAAAGACCGGGAACAAACGAGTCAATTCTGAGCCATCTGGCAACCCACGATTTCTTATTATCAGTACCTAGAGCTACCAATCCTTCAAAAGATGGCGATGTACAATCTTGAACTTGTCCTTCTTCATTATCTTGAAAATGTAAAACACTCTCACAATTTGGACACCCAAGATCAACGAATTTTCTATAAGGCTGGATTATGCCACAGAGCATACATGCTCTTTCAGTTCTTGTTGACATCACACTTGGATATGAAGCCTCTGTCCTTTTCTAGTTTCAATTGATTTTTCATATTTTTGTTCAATCATCACCTGACCTAAGGTATAAAAATTAAGAATTTAGGTTAGAAGAGACTACGGTAAGGAGACGTTTATAACAAGAAGAAAATGCTTCACTTTCGATTGTTAAGGACTCCCAAAGGCCACTTGGGGATCTCAAAACCCTGGAGCCCTCTTCTGAAGAGGAATATATCGCTCTCTCCTCAGCCTGTCATCATTTCGATGACTGAATCTCTACAGTTTATTCATGAATATTCACACATACCGTGGTGGGCTCTTATACCCTTGACCACTTTTGCATTAAGATCAATATGGACGTTGCCTTTGGCTATTATGCAAAGGAAGAGAATACAGAAACAAGCTATGTTGCGCCCTGTGGTGAGTGCTACGAATCCTGTCTTAAAGCTAAACCTTGCAAAGAAAGTGCAGTCTGCAAAACAGAAGCAATTGGTTGGACAAAACGCAGATGAGACCAGAAACTCGGAGAATGGCGACAGCTATGTTCCTCAACTGCCTCTTTCTTCTATGACTTATGAACAAATTTTGTTATTATCTGCTAAAGAAACAAGGAAGAGACAAAAAAAACTTTTCAAGGAAAATGGTGTACAGTTGTGGAAAAATATCATCCTTCCAGCTTGCCAGGTTCCGTTATGGATTGCTATGTCTTGGACTTTTAGAGATTTAAGCGGTTGGTCAACATGGAACACATTTGATAATCGGCCGCTCGATGAGAGCCTTTATACCGAAGGATTACTATGGTTCACGGACCTTACAATTCCTGATAGTTTTCATTTATTTCCATTAATGATTGGCTTGATATCTTTATGTAATGTTGAATGGACTTTTAAAACATTATCGATCTTGAGAAGGACACAGAATACACTGCTTAGGACGAACATGTCGGAGTCTATTGCGACCATATCACGTATGTCTGTTGTCTTTCTTATGGCAATTTCTCTTCATGCACCGGTCGCACTTGTATTATATTGGTTGAGCTCGCAGACGTTCTCTTTAGTTCAAAACATAATGATGGATTTAACAATGCCTATGAGCTTTACCCCAAATCGAAGGTTCAATTATCGAAAGATGTCTGCAAAAACGAATCCAAAAAGCGTTATCAACACCTAGTCATCCAATTGTATAGAATTTTTTTTTAGCATTATATAGGAGCCATTTAATTTTTTAATATTATAAGCGAGCCGAAATTGGAAACTAACTTATCAACATAATTGAGATCTGAAGTTCGCTGACTTCTACCGATATGACTGCAATTGACTGTGTAGTTGAAGCTAGCGAATCATTATATAGAGTCATTACCGAGGAGCTTTCTAAGCAGTCCACTAAAAAGTACAATCATGACAAATTCAGCTTACTTGATCTTGATAACTGGAGGTCAGATGTTCTACCTGCTACACTTGCAGATAGGTATAAAGAGACAAACAAAGTGTGGTTAAATAAAGACGAATTGATTTTACTTATGGATTGGAAGCTAGCAAAAGGGGTATACAGACCAATGCTACCAAAATTAATCAAATCAAATGATAGAGTTGAACAAATTACTGAAGAAGGCTATGAAATATTCTTGAACTTCGTAAAAGACACCAAGAGCAGAGACTTCTGGCACAATGAGAAGAATAAAAATGATTACATCACCATGATAAAGGCATCTTTTAAAAAGCTATGTGAATTACGTGGTGTTGGTCCTGCAACAGCCAGTTTAATATTGTCTCTATGTACTCACATAAGTAAAGAATTCGCTCCCCCATTCTTTAGTGACGAAAGTTTCATATACTATATCATTGAGCCAAATAGACCAGACACAAAAATTAAGTATAACATGAAAGAATACACACAAGAATTGCTCCCTCTATATTTTGATATTATGAATAGACATAGCAATTTAAGTATGAATTTGCTAGAGAAAGGTGGCTGGGCCATTAAGACGTATGACACTTTTAGGATTGATAAATTGATTGATATAAAACTTCCTTTCGAAGCATCCAATGATGTGTTATTAAAATTCGAGGACTTCAAAGAGGCAAAGGAGGAACCAAGGCGTAAGAAACTCAAATCAGGTTGATTAAAGGTCCATGTGATCTCTTTCGAAGTTTGTTAGTACAAATTTGTCGTCGTGATACTTCAAACTTAGTAAATTGATATTTTGATTCACGTTATTGAATATTGTTTCTAAATTTGAGATCTCACTGAATCCTAGGCTTTTTAGTATCTTTTTATTAATCTTAGAAGCTAAACCATTCACACTATGAGAATAACCCTTGAGTAAATGACATTCCTTGGGCAAACTATGCAAAGTTTCAATATCATTTACTAGAATAAGCGAAGATAATTGATTTATTCGATCGATTTTAGCCTCGCATGTCGAATACTCTTTTTGCAATTCATGTCCATAATCCGTTGCACTTACAAATAGCTCGTCAGTATTTTGCAGATGAGAATTTAATCTGCTTTCAACATATTCTTTCAATAGAAATAAGTATTTTAATATTTGTATCTCAAAAACAAGATCCCGGCCCTCTTCATCGCTGAGCAACGATTGAAAGTTCAACGATAGAAACTTTAGAGCCAAGTCAAATTGGTTTTTTGTGATATAGTTTTTTATGACCTGTCTATTCAACGCTTGATATTTCTTTAACAAAGACAGTTCATTATCCTGATACTCTTCGTTTCCAATATTTTTGGAAAGTTTCTTTAAATCCGAATTGAAAGCTTTAAACGTTTCTACGTATCCTTCATGGTTAAGATATCCTTCGATCATCTTGTTCAACAAATTGGAGTCACTGTCTATATTTTTCAAAGATCGTTCTAACTGAGACTCAGAAGATGATTTATTGCTTTGTTCAAGCAGTAACAAAAAGTTTTGATTTTCCACTCTAAAATTTCTAACATAGTTGCAAATATTGAATTGAAACTCTTTAAAACCGAAATTTGTAGTAATAACAAGAGAAGCTGGATCCTCCGATTTAATATCCTTAAGCTCGTTGAGCTTAAGACCAATAATAGGATATACGGAAATTTTTCCGTCTTCTGAAAACAAATTATCTGCTATGGAATTATTTGAAGAGAGTTCCTCCTGATTAATAATTTTGATCAAGACTCCATTGATTGTGAAGAAAAGAGATTTATCAACATAGTTTATACCACAACCAATGATATCCGTCTTCTGTATCTTCCTCGTTTCGTTAAGAGTAGTATAAGTTCTAAATGATACCCCAATATCAATTTTGCCAGAAGCCGACTCATCCATATTAGTCCGATTTAAGGACGATAATCTTCTATTCATATTTAGAATCGAATCTCTTTGCATAGCTTCTGATGCTTTCACCGAATTATAGAAATTCAGATCTTCTAAATTTATTGCAAAACTTCCCGGCATTTCACCAGGTTTTAAACTCAAAGAATTTTCAATGTCATTATTTAGAATGCCCTCCGCTTGATCATCTTGATTAAAAAGGATCTCCTTTTTAATTGACTCAAGATCTACCTTGCTACCTGATAGGTTATAGTTTGGTGATGATACTGAAGAGTGAGGGGACGGAACACATACATGTCTTCTAGCAAAACCCGTAGCAATGCTCGGAGTAGTGGTTGAAGAAGTGGACAAATCATTCATTTGCAAAATGGGATTAATATTTAGTCTGTCCACAGTTTCCTGGGAAACCTCAATCTCGTAATAGTAAATTCCAGAAGATGGGGTTACCAGCTTGTCGCAAATGAAATTAAGGTATTGGTTTTTATTGAGTTGTTCGTCAATATCAGATGATTCTTTCTCTATTCTAGTGGATAGCTTGATCTCAGAAAAACCAGTATCATTTTCAATTTTAAAATCAAGATATTTCTTCAAATAGCTCAAACGCTTATTTTGAATTAAAGGCACCCAGGAAATGGGGAGCGGATAATGAAAAAAGGAATTATCGCTAAAGCGAATGTAGCTTTGGGGGATTCCATAGCTATTATAAATTTCATCATCATAGTTCGAGTGCAGTAGAAGATCTTTTAAAGTATAATCCAAATATTGTTTATATGCATTGGGAACAAGTTTACTCGAAGGCAAGTTGCTAAAAGAAACCTCACCAATTCTGTCTGAATTATATATCGAGGGGTAAGCCTGTTCCAGACCATTCTTGGAGTCTTTACTGGTATCACCCAACAGAGGTCCTTGTGAATTCTCAATTAATCTATGTTTAAATATTCCACACATTTTGAATACGTATTCATCGTCATTAGCAGCAATCTCCATTGGATTACTACCTAAAGCTCCAATGATACTAAGCTTATAGAGAACTTTTTCTTTTATTATATCATTCAATATAGGATCATTTGAGAACCTGTTAGTAGGAGGCTTCATGTCTTGTTTCTTGTAATGAAAGGGCGAATCCGTTGGTATAACATTTAATAAGCCCATTCTAGAATCCTTCGACGCAACTTCTCTTTGTAAGCTTGAGCCTAAACATGTGCTTAGTAGATACGGAGGGATTATATATACTAGATCCAGTTGTCCCATTTCAATTTACATTCACTAATTAAGAAAAGTCAAAAAATACGAAGGGCCAGAGAAAGAGTAGTTCTTATAAAATTTGAGCATGCGAAATATATGATTATTTCTCATTACTTCCAGACAATATTATTCACCAGTTGGAAAGCACAGGGTGATGTCGAGCCAACTAGTTAATCAAGTAGAGCTAATTTTACCTCATATTCCATTAACTTTGATTTCTCAAGGAGCAGAAGCTCTAGTATTCGAAACTAATGTACATCCATATATTTCTGAACCTTACTTGAGTAATAAGAGAAAGTTTGTTATTAAATATCGTCCCCCCAAAGAATATAGACATCCTAAAATCGATGCTGCTATAACTAAAAACAGAACTATCGGAGAAGTTAGGTTCATGCATAAACTCACTAAATTGAACATTGGATCACCCTCTCTCATTCTGGTTGACTTTGTACATGGATTGATATGGATGGAGTATTTAGGACATGCACTAGAGAATAGCGAACCAAGTTCTTTTAAAAATTGGTTGTGGTATCTAGAACAGAACTTTGATTCAGAGAAATGTATTGGCTTAGAAGCTGAGACAACTTGCAAAGAGGTTGGAAAATTAATAGGAAAGTTGCATTTAAATGATATGATTCATGGTGATCTTACCTCATCTAATATAATGTTGACAAGAACTGAACCGTGTTTAATCGATTTTGGCTTATCGTCATACTCGGGTCTTCCTGAAGATAAGGCTGTGGATCTTTATGTTCTTGAAAGAGCTATTTTAAGCACACATTCCAGATTTGCTAGTGAATATAACGCATGGCTTTTGGAAGGATATGAATCTATACATAAAGACAAGAAATATCAGAAATTTGGTGTGAAGAAATTGAACGAGACATTGAATAGATTACATGATGTGAGACTAAGAGGACGAAAAAGAAGTATGATAGGTTGATACCATAAGAATACTATTACGTTTTGGAATGGATAGTTTATCAGATAGCACGAAGTATTCCAATGTTCATCTCATTATTTTTATAGACAGTAATATATTCCATGGTAGTTAAGACTTGACTTGACTTGACTTGAATTAGTTCTGATAACGTGATCACGAACTTATCGTGTATTTAAAGATTGCGATAACAAACATTAATGAAATGAAGCCTTTTTGTAACTTTGTAACTAAAAGATGATAAAAGTTCTAGTGGGAGCAGCTATTCTTCCTCTTCTTCCAAATGTACTAGCTTCCTATATTGGTAGAAATCAAGCAATTTTTGAAGTTCCAGGAATTGATGGAGCGTGTCCTATTGACTTACCGATAACGTGCTCAAACTCAACACCAATAGAAAACAAATGTTGTTTTGAATCACCAGGTGGTATCTTTTTGCAGACTCAATTCTGGGACTACTATCCCCCTATTGGTGACAATGACACGTTCACTCTCCATGGCTTGTGGCCCGACAATTGTGACGGCTCATATGAGCAGTTCTGCGATGATACCATGAACATCGACAAAGCTGGCGATATTGTTCTTAATCAATTCGGCGATAAAGTATTATACGAGAAGATGAAAAAACACTGGAAAAACTTTAACGGTGATGATGACTCGCTATGGGTGCATGAGTTTAATAAACATGGAACTTGCGTTAAAACTTTGTATCCTACTTGTTATAGAAGTTTTATTGCAAATAAAAATGTTGTAGACTATTTCAACATTTCTATGAAACTTTATGAAAGTCTTCCAACGTTTAAGCTTTTAGAAGCTGATGGAATCGTCCCTTCGACAACAGAAACATACACCAAAAGACAAATAGCAGATGCTCTTTCTAAAGGTTTTGGGGGACATAATGTCTATTTTAAGTGCAACAAATATAGGGCACTTCAAGAGATATGGTACTATCACTACCTACATGGATCTATAAAACAGCAACAGTTCTTACCCATTTCATCTTTGTTGACATCGAATTGCCCTGAGGAGGGCATTAAGTTTTTGCCTAAGTCCGGGTGGAAACCACCACCAACAACTCCAAATCCTCCTCCTTCTTCTCCGGGCAAGGGATACATAAAAATTTCGAATCATAATGGTTGCCTTATCAGCAACGGTGAATGGTACCAATACGGAACATGTGCAACTTTTCAAATATTTAAACTGCAGTTTGGTGGCTACAATTTGAAGTCATCAAAAGGGTTTTGCGGCATATCACCCGAGGGGCAATTACAGTGTAATCGTGCCATCCAACCGTCAAAGTTTCAATTTCAATATGAGAAGTCATCTGGAGTCATTGGATATGGCGGTGTTGACTCATGGTGCTTTAACAAAGAAGCTTCTCATGGTCCAGGAAAATATCAACAGGTACCAGTCATGATAGGAAAAGGTGAATGCCAAGATAAATTTCAGCTCAAGCTAATATAAATGCAGGCAGAGATAATATCTCTTCGCACGTATTACGCAGCGATTGTTTGATGCAATGAGTGGGTTTAGATGAATTTTCTTTTTTTGACTTCAGGACCGTCCTTTGCATGACTAATGTAAACACCAAATATATCAGACATAAACGTTTTAGAGCATCCTAAAGCAAATGTTTAAATTTAGATACTTTTGATGTCTATAGTCTACAAAAATATCACTCTTAGAGTGAAAGAGAACAACATTGTATAGCTTACACCTTCTAGTCAAAATAGTATTTACGTATATAAAACGATCTGAGTTAAGTCACGGTTTTATGTTTCGTATGTGAAAATAAACAGTCGAATGTACTCGCAAAAGGTACCCCCTTGGAGTTGGCAACCGAAAAGCGTAATTGGGGGTGAATTTGAGTGACTGCGCGATATACCTCAATTCGTGAAAATAATAAAGTATACGCAGAGAGGTGAACTTACGAGACACATGCATTTGGGATAAATGGAGATTTGTTGTAAAATAGTGTTATTGTGTAAGATGATAGATGAATATATACTAGCTAGAGGTTTTCAATTAAAGACTACCTAGTCATTGGCTACTTGATTAGGTCATGAGTAGAAACTTGAACACAATTTAAAATACGGTAAAACACATTTGGTCGTAGCCTGGCGAAAAAGATTACTGCAAATCGAGGGATCAAACGCGGCTGAAACAAGAGCTTAAAGCCTAGTCTCTGGTGCCGCTTCAGCACCTAAATCATGCGATACAGGAATATGTCCCTCATCAGATGGATGTGTATAATCTGATATGGCACCCTCCGTATTACCATCAATCAGCTTCTGCTCCAGTTCAACTGGGGCAGGATTCTCTTCTAAATCAGGGTTTTCCGTTGCGTAATGTTTGTTTGTCATTATGCCACCCATAGCAAAATCTCCGGCAGTAAAAAGCCCTCTAGATGTAGTACTAGCTAATGGGTATATCGTGTAAACACTGAGTAATGTCAATGATATGATAAATAAAACCCAGTTGATAACGCAAAGCCCAATTAGAGCTTTAGATAACCTGCACCAATTACCAGAGTACCTGAAGCTCGAATACGCATAGATGTAAGTTGCTGAGCATGAAACATTTTGAAACAGATCAGCAAGAGCTGCGAATGATGCTAAGTATAAGATAAAAAACAACGAGTCACATAAAAGTATTGCTAGCGGTGGAGCAAAACAGACGAAAGGAATCAATAGGAAAACTAGGTAAACAAAGCTCATGACTGAGGTCGCAAGACAAAGTGCAGCTCTGTCATAGTCACCAAGATCATCGATAACAGCAGCAGATATACCCAAGATAATGATAGTGAATAAAAGCTGCAACAGACGAATGCCAAGGGCAAGAAAGAAATAAATCAGTTTGGGAAACCGTGCTTTCATGTTGAAAAACTTTAATATCGTTTATGATTTACTTTACTATATAGTTTTACTGCCATTTATCACTTACATGATCCTAGCTTTTTATATAGATAATTTCTTCACCCCCCCTCCGTTTACAGTTAGTTGTAAAAGATAGACCAGAGTCAGCCGCTAGCAAGCATGCATAGCTTACATAAGCAAGCGTTGTCCCAACAAAGACGATCTGCCATGATATCATGCTCTAAGAAGCCAAGAAGGAATTCGAAACCACAGAAAGACAAAGATAGATAATTTGTCTGACGCTGTCTGGGCACGCGTGTGTCTTTGGCTTTTTCTTATCCTCCACGTATATTATGTGGACATGCGAATTAAAGATAGCTTTGATTTTGCTCTTTTCTGCGCTCACGACTGATCCTTAATGTTCGCTTTAGCTTCACAATCAGATCTAAGTTTGTCGTAAAGGTAATCGCTAAGTCTTATGGGGCCCGAACCGTTGCATAATCTGTAAAAACTATTTTCTTCGTACGTTCCAGGGACTATAGTGCCTTCTTGATTTACTTGAACATATCCAAATATGTTGTCAACTTCAGGAATCCTACCATACCGAGGAACCTCTCTATAATCATAAATCGGCATGAAAGCGCCTGCATTCGCTCCGGCCTCAAGTATGAAAGAAAAATCATTTTGTATGTCAGAGCCTATTCTTCTCTGGAGTTGTCGCAAGAAAGTATCGTTTGGCTTGAAGTTTTCAGCGGGGACGTCGGAAGGAGCAGGACCATAACCTATTGGAAGTGAACTCGGTTCAGGTGACAAGGAATATTTGTAATTATTTCCTGTCTTGTGGACGAAAATTTGGTCATTGGTGGGATATTTGGTATAAAATCTGAGAGAACATAAGGATGTTCTAGGTACTAGTCTTGAAATATTATTGGCTTTTATAAACATGAGTCTATTATACTTCTTTATATTGCATTTGCAGAGCGATGAAAGCAACGATAGATTTCAAAATTGTTAAAGTAAATGGTCACGTGAACTTTATATAAATACATCTTTTTGTTTTTAATCCGTTGAGGAACCATTTATTAAAATTAGATAAATATTGTGAAAATCTACCTTCTAGTAGTAAAGAAAAAAAGTTTCTAAACCCATTATATAAAAATCAATAATGCAGTTGATGCAAATAAAACCAAATCAAAATCAAACCAAAATTTAAAAGAAAAGGATCACAAGTTTGTAGACCCATTTAATATCTGTAGATATCAGCCTTGAAAGGACCTTCTTTTGGAATACCTAAGTATTCAGCTTGAACGGTAGATAACTCTGACAATCTTGCACCCAAGTGGTCTAAATGACACCTAGCGACGGTCTCATCCAAGATCTTTGGTAACAAGTGGACGCCAACATCGAACTTTCCGGTCTTAACAAACTCTGGGAATTGGGATCTGAATTTCTCGTCATTAACCTTGAACAAGGCAATTTGAGCCAAAACCTGGTTTGAGAAGGAGCATGACATGACAAAAGAAGAGTGCCCAGTTGCGCAACCTAAGTTGACCAATCTACCTTCGGCTAACAATATAATGTGACGACCATTTTTCATCAAGAATCTGTCAACTTGAGGTTTAATGTTAACTACTGATTTAGCATTAGCTTTTAACCAAGCAACATCGATTTCAATATCAAAGTGTCCGATGTTACATACAATAGCATCTTCTGGCATTTGCTCAAAGTGCTTACCAGTGATAATATCACGACAGCCGGTGGTGGTGACAAAAATCTGACCAATTGATGCAACCTCTTCCATTGGGGCAACTTGATAACCAGAAACAGCAGCTTGTAAAGCATTGATGGGGTCAATCTCTGTTACGATAACTCTTGCACCCATTCCGTGTAAAGCCATTGCGCAACCCTTACCAACGTCACCGAAGCCAGCAACAACAGCCACTTTACCAGCGATCATAACATCTGTCGCTCTTTTGATACCATCAACTAAGGATTCACGACATCCATACAAGTTATCGAACTTAGATTTGGTAACGGAGTCATTGACATTGATAGCAGGAACCTTCAAAGTACCCTCCTTCAACATTTTGTATAAGTGATGGACACCAGTAGTGGTCTCCTCAGATAAACCGTAACAACCTTTCAACATTTCTGGATGCTTTTGATGAACCAAGGTGGTCAAATCACCACCATCATCTAATATCAAGTTTAATTGCTTACCATCCTTGAAAGCAAATAACTGCTGCTCAATACACCATTCGTATTCTTCATCAGTTTCTCCCTTCCAAGCAAAAACAGGAACACCCGAAGCAGCAATGGCAGCAGCAGCGTGATCTTGAGTGGAGAAAATGTTACATGAAGACCATGTAACTTCAGCACCTAAAGCAACTAAAGTTTCGATCAAAACAGCAGTTTGGATAGTCATGTGCAAACATCCTGCAATTCTAGCACCTTTTAATGGTTGTGTTGGACCATACTTTTTTCTGATATACATTAAACCAGGCATCTCATTTTCAGATAATTCGATATCTTTTCTACCGAAAGCAGCCAACGAGATATCGGCGACCTTAAAATTGTGAGCTGGGGCAGACATTGTTAAGAATATTCTTTAGTTATTTCAAATTAAGCAATTCTAAACTTGATATTAAAAAGAAGTTTTAGTTGACATGTGGCACTGTCTTTTGAAAAGTTCGTCGTATGGTTCTGCATCGAAAAATTTTCGGTACGATCGAAAAAAAAAAAAAATTTAAAAAAAAAGTGGAGATGCAGGACTGTCTGGACAAATCCAAGACAGCTCTTATCGAAGGTAACGGTTTTCTGTGTTGCATGTTTTTAATTATATACGGTTTAACTAAACCCTAAAAACTATAAATCATTCGTATATCTAAATTAATTAGATTGGATCATTAAGTTTCGAACTTCAACCAATCTAATTCTTTCATGTCGTTATTATTTTGCTTTTTCAAACCATCCGTGAGAGATGATTTTGCTGTCATCGGTTTAATTTCGTATTTACCTCCCACTGTCTCTAGTGCTTGGTTTTTTGTAGTGGGATACTTTTCGAAGAAGTCATTTGCTTCAATGTCATTATTTATTCCGTTGGAAGGTAAATTTTCGTTGAAAAGATTGTCATTATTTTCTGAAGGGGTATTATAAGAAGTGAAGTTATTAAGCTCTCGTGACGGAGATGAAAATGATTGTCTGTTACTTGTTTGACTGCTTGTGAAGGAAGACTGGGAAAGTACTGATCCAGGCGTTCCTACCATGTTATTAATGGCACTGTTAAAGTTATTCTTATTAGCACTTTCGAAATATGAGTTTTGAACAGATTTTTGGTTCCACATGTTAATATTCGATGGCGTGAGAGACCAACTACTAGCTGGTGGAGTCGCACCATTGCTTAGCATTGCAGAGTTCCTCCTGTTCTGCGAAAAGGATAAGAAAGATGCCTTGCGAGATCCTGATTGAAAGGATGTGGAAGCAGCAGAAGAACCTCTCTTAATATTGGTAGCAGAAATGGGTATTCTTTTGCCATATGATTCTGAGTAGTCCATATTCTGCATATTGACCTCAGACTTTTTCCTTTTGAATTGTTGATTAATGGTATTAGATCCGACCACTGGAGAGCATGGACTGTTTGGAATTGAAATTGTCTTCATGTTAGTTGATGGGTTATTACTCGTCATTCCTGGGGCCAGTGAAAGCTTTGGTAAGATCAAAACATTTTTCTGTCTTGGAGCACTTCCACTAGGCGTGTTCGGATGACTCGATAGCAGTCCATTATAAGCTGAGTTTAAATTATTAATTGGAATCCCTGAAGGATAGCTACTGTTCTCGCCAAAGCTATGTCTATTCAAGGAGGTTTCCGACCCCCTTGACGTCAAGCCAGGTGCCTGCTTTACACTAGACGATCTTCTCGAATTTCGCTTTTTTATAACATCCGTCTTTAGACTTAATGGTCTGGTGGTACCATGCAATTTGAAGAATAATCCACAAGCATTACAAAGTGTATTGCCTCGGGGATCTTTTCTCCATAATGGCGTTTTATGAGTATGACAATTGTAGCACTCGTTTACCTTATCAACAGAATTTTCAATCTTTTGTTGGGTTAAAGAGGTAGTCAAATTTGACCTCTGAATTTGATTTTTGAAGTCAGATGCTTGAACAAATGAAATAGTAGTGGATGGACCCTTTTTTATTAAACGATTTCCTGAGTCGACAGTTTGCTTTGTTTCAGATCCCGTTCCTGGCGGAGAACCGTCGCTCATACTTGACGGTGTTACAATGGCAGGAGCTCTTTCAACCTTCTGTACAACCCTCTGATAAGGAGGACTATTTTTCACCTCATCGACTGAAAGGGGAGAAAGTAAATCCAAAACATCCCCATCTTTTGTTACAGACTGCTGTTTAATTGTGACTTGTTCTTCTTTTTCAAATTTACTTTTCTGTGCGTTCCAGTTATCCTTTCTTAATTTTCTGTTTTCTACTCTAGGTCGTAATAGTAGAAGCCTCCGGGCAGAATCAAACAATTCCATTACGGATGGTGCATCCTCAAATGTTTTTCTAGTCGATGCCATAAATTCTTTTCCACTTCAAGCTTTTCAGCTCCACTTGACTTTCAAACTCAATTCAATTCTTGGAAGGCTAAAAACGAGCAAATAAAAACTTGAAAAAACCAGGCAGATCAAATATACCAATTAAAAAGAGCTGGATTTGTTTTAAAGATAATGTTTGCTTTACTTCAATGTTGAAAAAGACTGAATTCGATGCTCGTATTTAACATCATCTGGTTCTTTGTTTAATTACAGGCGAGAAAGCAAAAAGAAAAAAAATTAAAAAATTTTAAATATCACGTGAACATTTAAGTCACTGATTCTATGGTATAGGTAAAAAAATAGTTACATGGGAAAGACTATGAGTTTCATTCAGGATTTACAAGATACAGACACATTTTTATTGCTGTGTAAGGGCCCTATGACGACGACCTACGTGTTTTTCTGATGAAGAGTGAGTTATCGCATTATCTGAGTGTAGCCTGTATTCAAATGAAACCCCGTAAACTCTTTCATTAGACCCAGTATCAGTAGTGGTTACACAGTCAGAACCATCTCCAATCAAGTCGCACTCTCTAATTATGCGAAGAATCGCATCACAAATAACTCTCCTTGCTTGAAAAGGTGTTAACTTCTTGGAATCACTATTTCTCTTTGAGAAGTTGAGGTTAGAATTCCAAATGCTGATTATATCATCATCTTTTCGAATACTCAACACGAGACCACTGATATCATTAAGAAGTTGCTTTTGAACCTCTTCTGAGTAGTTGGATGTAGGGAAAATTGAACCCGACAACGTCTTAACCACCAACCTTTCCCAAATAAGAGTAGTACGTCTTCTGACTTTAGCCATCGATTCGCTTACTTCATTGCTTCCATTCCCAGATCTGCGATTGAATCTAAAGATCCAGCGACCGCCTTTCGCATTGATAGGATCTTCCCAAACAGGATTGATGCCGCTTTTAAAGAAAAGTAACTCCGTGCCAATAGGGAGATCATGAGATCTCCTAATACTACTGAGTCCAACCCATAGCTGCTCTATGGAGCCTATATTCACCGTTGACTCCTCAGAGTTATTAATAGCGGGAAGATCAATTTTTTGCGTTGTTTGCAAATAAGAGTCAACTGGGGCCGCAAGCGTCGCCTGTTGACCAGAATCATCATTGTTTGTCTCTTCTGATTCATCTTTCTTACTTCTAAGGCGCGAGTGGTGCCACATTGTCCAACAGTATGGTAAGACGTGATGCTCTTCTGGAATACTCTTGAGTACTTCCAGAGCTACCTTAATAGGATCGGTCCTTGGTAGGTCAACATTCGGCCCATTATTTTGATTTCTACTCTGCTGCTTATATGGCTTGAAATGACCATGATTATTATGCGAGTGATGATGATGTTGATGATGTCGGTTGGCACTATTGCCAGGCCCATGAGAATGATTGTGGTTATTCCCTTGGTGACTTGTAAACCGAGTTGATCCAGTCGTTACTTCTGAACTACCAATAACTGGACCATTTTTGTTGCTTTTAGGCGCAATATTCCCGGTATTCTGGTTCATTATTCTATTGAAGAGCGATTCTGCTCTTTTCAAGTTTTCTGACATGGGAGGATGCAAATGCTAAATTATCAATTCATAAATAAAGCTATTATAAATCTATCAATACAAAAACAACAATGGAAAATATATATTAGATTCAACGAATCTTCAAAATTCAAATAAGATCGAGTAAATTTATTCCTTCTGAGTTTTATGAACTTTTAGGCTTCACTCACTTCTCGATACAAAATTTTCAGGCCAGCTATATACAGTCGTGGCAGTGATGTATATATTTCTCGATATTAATAACTTTAAAGCTAAATACTACTATTGTAAAACAGAAAATAGTATTAGGGTTGAAGGCCAAACTTAAGTTTTACCATAGTAGTGTAAATACCCTCCCAAAGTTTTACAGCCATTAATGTAGTTACTGACATCCAACTTTTCATTAATTGAGTGGGCTCCATCATCACCTCTACCCATGGGCAAGAGAAGAACATTCGTTTTAAGTTCTTGCTCAAAAGTAAGGGTAATGGGAATGGAACCACCTTCTCTAGTAAAATCAGGCTCAATATTCCACACGTCCTTCGTAGCTTTTGCAGCAGCTGAAAATGATTCATTAAATGGATCAGAAACCCAGTAATTACCATCATGTTGCAATTCCACCTTCATCGTGTTAGGCGAATTGAGGTCTTTGAAGAGCTTATTAACGTAATCATAAACAAGTTCATCTAACTTGCGAGGATCCATATCTGGAACAGTCCTAATTGAGAATTTGCCATTTACTTTTGCTGGGATTACAGTCTTTCCTCCGGCACCAGAGAAAGCCCCTTCAATACCATGTAAAGAGAGAGAAGGAAATCTCCACCTATGTTTCAAAATATCTTTTTTGTTCTGATATAATGCAGTTTTAGAACCTGAAGCTTCATTCAATTCACTAACGGAAAAATCAATATCATCATACAAAGCATCCTCCTTTTCGGTAACCTTTGCTACCATCTCTTGAACTCCGGGTATCAAGATCTTACCTGAACTGTCAACAAGTTGAGATAAGACTTTGATCAAATCAGTCATGGGTTCTGCGATAATACCACCAAACATACCAGAATGTAAGTCAGCGCCAGGTCCATTTACTGTGATCTGGTAATAGCTAACTCCTCTCAAGCCATACGTCAAAACTGGCTTTGTGGTACCTAACCAGTAGTTATCAGAAATACAAACGGTATCTACCTTTGCAAAATACTTGTCAGCCTCTCTAGCAATTAACCCATCTAGCCCGACAGAGCCACTCTCTTCCATTCCCTCAAAACATACAACTAAATTGACTGGCATCTCCCAATTAAGTTTCTTATGCGCCTCAATTACATTCAACCATCCAATTACAGGGCCCTTGTCGTCAGTCGACCCTCTTCCATAAAGAATGTCTTTTACCTTGTCATAGTGTAGTTTGAATGGCTCTGTATCCCATCCGTCTTCCTTTAAAGCAGGTTGAACGTCATAGTGACCATATATCAATACAGTCTTCTTTTTGGGATCATCTCCCAACCTTCCCAATACGATTGGAGGCAAGTGCAAGTTAGGATCCGAAACTGGTGGCGGCTGAATCCCCAATTCCTTCAATTGAATGTCTTCAAAGTCCAATTGCTCGAGCTCTTTCACTAGGAAGTGTGCCATTTCGACGACCTTTGGCCTCAACTCTTCATCTGAAGATACCGAAGGAATTGATACTGCTTTTGATAATCTATCAATGAATTGCGGCTTCAATTCATCAACTTTCTTGAAGAAAGGTTCTAGGTTCAATTTCTCATAAGGCATAATAGATTCAGTTTATTTTAAAATTTATCTACTGATGATTAATAATATCATATAAACTGAGCACATATTTATTTTCAGCCCGTAGAAAAAAAGCGGTTTCTAATATCTGAGCCGTACATAATTTGAGCCGTACAACCACCTTTTTAAACTTTTTGACTTTTCAACTTTGACTTTTCAATACCCGCTGAAAACTTCAATAAATCAAGTGGCTGTAAAACATAGGGCTGGGCTTGGAATGAACCTATCTGCTACCTTTGTTAGAGCCATATATAGCGATGTAGACTGATATGGTCATGTGACGTAGACATATATTTTATCGAAATCCAGTGCAAGGTTGTTTAAGAGGCACAGGGCATGTCAGATCCCTCGAGTAGCGATGACGAGTTCTCAATCATTTCAATAATTCGAGGTGAACTTGAGGAGTCAGGGAAATTGCATTCGGGAAACAAGGATCCTTCTAACTTCCATGAACGCTCAATACCTCGCTCAACGACCACTTTGAGAGAAGAAGACGATTTCAATGTGAATATACCTAGTGTATTTTTAACAGATGCGAAGAAAAACGAAAGCTTAGCTAAGAATGACAAATTGATTAAAGAAGAGATCAGAAAAGATTCCCGACAAACACTTGAGGAGAATCTAAGAGTACGATCAGAAAAGCAGGCCATCTTAGAAGAATTAAATGACAATGGTGATCGGATAACATTCTCAATTGATGAAGCACCTGGGGTAGATATTGTAGAGAATATATACGGTCAGATAAAACAGAAAGGACAAAACTCTGTCACTCGTCATTTTTTCCTTTATACCAACCCAAGGAGTTCAGAAAGGGCCGAGTTCCATTCAGGTGAAATAGATAATATATTGATAGATCAAGATCCTGAAATTTTGCAAGAAGTGCCTGGACATAAATTGATGAATGTTATTGATGATATTTTAGTCCACTCGAATGATATGATTGTATTGGGGCATGTCTTAGGTGTTTTGCAGTCGTCACAAATTTGCGTCGATCTCCCTTTTGAGAAATTTTTACATTACCTTAAATCTGTTGGGGCTGATGTCCATATCATTAAAGAGGGTAATGAATTGCCTCTCAAGATTTTTTGCATTAATGATGTTCTTGAGTCTCAGATTTTAAAATTAACGATAATATTTAAGATTATGTTGAATCTGAATTTTACGGAAGATCAATTTAAAACTATAGTGAAGGCTTTTCTTTTGACATCTTCTGATTTCAACTTAAATAAGAAAGTATATGAAGGGCTAAAGAACTTCACTCAAGTTGTTCTCGAATCCATTGTCGAATGGCGAGTCAAGAAGCTAGGAGAGAGTGAAGCATTTCAAATCCAAGCAATTGCCAATGAAATCCATCAAGCTTCCTCTGAGTATTTTATCACCACTCTACCGCATTCACTAGGTCGTTCCAAAAAATATGATTTTGAATTACATTTCAACTTTTTGAAGTTGATAGATGACTGTTGTAATGACCACTTTGTTTTGAAAGTTGCAAGAGATCTTCAAGCTTTATTTATTTCAGGACTGGCATCCACAATAAAGAGTAACCCAAACACGTTGACACTTAGCACATCGAATATTGATGCTCTTTGCAAAGAGATCAGAAAGAAGTTGATAAGCGACAGGATTCAAGATCCTTATGTACATCTGGAACATGTTTTTTTGAGCTATTACAAGGTAATGACACTCGACCTATTAGTGAAGCTACCTTATAAACAGCTTAAAACAGATATAGGACAATCACTAAGCGAATTGAAAAGAGGAAATTACAAGGACTTGCACCGTCGCATTGCAATCATTTCCAAGTTGCAATCAGATTTCTATTCGCAACTAAAATTAATAGATCACTCTGAAATCTCAGAAGATAAAAACTATTATAAAGAAGACCTAGTTAAATATGCTACTGCAAGCTATAATGTTGTCTCATCTTTATGCGAGAGGTTGCATTCTGATTTAATGCCATTTACGGACTTGGATACTTTAAGCAGCCTGCATACATATATATGAATATAAGCACGTGCTATGTATATGTGATATATTTGTTAAATGATAATTACTATCTTTCTTTGGTTTACGCGATTCAAGTAATCAAAGATGACTACGGACGATAATGTTTCCGACACAAGTATTACATATAGAAATCCTGAGATAAAGCATAGTAATCCAGGAACAGAGGTCTATTTGAAGTTTGGGTTTGGTCCGATGCCGCCGAGTATCCGAAACAGCAAGATCTTTTACTTTGATATAGATAACTGCTTGTATGAGAGAACAACTGGAATACACGAAATGATGCAAGTCAAAATCCATGATTATTTCAAGCATAATTTAAAGTTGAATGACGAAGAAGCTCATGAATTGCATATGAATTACTACAAGACCTATGGGTTGGCCATTGAGGGCTTAGTGAGAGTCCACAAAGTGGATGCTATTGAATATAATGCCCAAGTAGATGATTCTTTGAATTTACCTTCGGTATTAGGATACAATGAAAAATTGAGGGATATGTTGGTGAGAATTAGAAGAGATTTTGACTATTTTTGGCTCGTTACTAATGCGTATTCCAATCATGCGTTAAGGGTAATTTCATTGCTAGGTATAGGAGATCTTTTCGACGGTCTCACGTTTTGTGATTACTCTAAATTTCCTATTATTTGCAAACCTATGTATCCATATTTTCAGAACTTTTTGAACCTTACAAATATCGACATATCAAACAAAGAGGCCATGTCAAAACAGTATTTTGTGGATGACAGTGAATTGAATGTTAAGGCAGCTTTCAAGTTGGGTTTTGGTAACGTTATTCACTACGTTGAAATAAACGAGGAGTTTGAAAAGCTCAAGAGTAGTGAAGATTTCAAGGATTTCTACGAATCTGGAGACAATTCAGGGAAAAAGATCAAGATAATTAGAAACATTTTAGATTTAGAAAGAGTTTTATAGAGATTTCCTGTGCCCTTGATGGTTATCGTAATAAAGTTTTCACAAGTACTCGGCCAATAATTCTTCTCGCTTTTTAATTTTTACTGTATCTTACTTTTTAAATTAAAAAATCTTAGATTAACGATATATGATAAAGGAGACATGTACAAAGGTAAAATTCTATTTCTACATGGATTCACGCAGTCATCTTCAATCTTCTATGCAAAGACTTCTGGATTAAGAAAACGATTAGCGAAGTTAGGGTACAAATCAATCTACCTCAACGGACCGATTAAGATATCACCTGCCGCAATTCCTTCGAATGATTCCTTGGAGAAATTCGAATCAAATATAGGACCGGAAGAGTCTGACACTGATCATAGGGCCTGGTGGTTGAGGTCAAATTTTGTAAAAGATCCACTAGATTTGAGCCTTGCCATAGATACTATCAAAGAATATATATTGAATAATACTATAATATCTGATCCTGACTTGGCCCAAGAGGAGTCTGAAGAAGAGAAAAACTTACCAATTGTCGGTATTGTCGGATTTTCACAAGGTGCAGCTCTCGGAGGTATTATTTGCCTGAAATTCGACAAGATCTTCGATACGAATCCATTACAATTTGCAATTTTGTATTCTGGATTCAAGATTGACTCATATGAAGCTCTGGGAAATTTGAAGTTTTATCCTACAGAAAGCGAGTCGGCTCCTCACGTATTGCATGTTTATGGAGAGCTTGATACCGTTGTCGATGAAAATAGAGTCCTTCCGCTATATAATGCCATGAAGAGCACCTCAGATCTTTTGAAGCATCCAGGTGGTCACTTTGTTCCCAATTCGAAGATATATGTCGAAAATGTAAGCAATTGGATACAAAACATGACTAAAGAGAGCAAAGAGAATAAAAGTGACGATGATTTGGATAAGCTTGGGGATATTATAGATTCAATCGGAAAGGCATGAAACTTTTTTAATATACATAGAGATAGTTATTATAGCTCATCGTGTGGCGAAGTTTTCTTTCCTCTTTTGTCTTTTCTATATTTGGAGTAAAACTTTTTATCTTTCTTTGATAAGGTGCCCTCTTGAGGTTGGTTGCCTGTTACTTTAATAAGCCACTCAGTTATATGCGCTTTGTTCAATTTATCCGGTTTTTCGTATCTAATAAAGGTTCCAGACTGGTAAACGAACAACTGTGGCAAATCTTCCTCCTTTATTTCAACATCTTTGCCTTCTACATTCATCATATCTGAAGAAGTCACACCAGATATCATTCCAAATTTCATTGAGCCAAGGAAATCTATTGCCAATGTCTTATACAAAAGGCTAACCGACTGCGATTTCGCAATTAAGACCACCTTACTAATGTCCTCATCAGACTTCAACCATGTCTTGAATCGCTCGCTTTTCAAATTTGGAAATGACTTCACGTAGTTTTTGACTCTCGAAGCAACATGCGATGTTATAGCCTTTAAGCTTCTTTCTCCATTATACGTTTCCGCTACATGCTTTTGATTTGTCTTCGATTTTTTACCTGAGTACTTTGGAGGCCTGAAGACCATTATAGTGGGAAACCCACTAATTCTATATTCCGAACAAAGTGCTCTGTTAGACGGGTTATCACAGTTCACAGCAGCAACATTTACAGCATATTGGCCATCTTCATGTAAATACTTTCCTAATTTGCGATAAACTGGCTTTATCTTTTGACAATACCCACACCACGGGGCATAAAACTTCACTATCGATGTATAGTTCGATTTATGTATTACTTTGTCAAAATTTGACGGGTTCAACTCATAAATATTCTCATCTTTCATGTATTCATCTGCCATGGGACGGCCCCCATTAGCGAGACACACACATATGAATGTACATAATAAAAGCAACTTCAATATTATCAGATTCATGGTGATGATTTTAATGTAAGTTAGCGCTTACGTGTTTTAGATCAGATTTTGATATTGCATCGCAGCAGCCGCATTTACAATCTTGTTTACAATATGGTTCTCATAATGAAAAGAGTTGCATTTTGGAACAAGTAAAAGAAAACGACACATATTTGGACGGAACCATTTATCATTCAAAATGAAAGTATACTACGTAATTTTACTAGTTGCAAAATTTTTTACATTAATAATATGTGCTAACAATGTCACATTTGACATTAATAAATACAAAAACTAACAATGGTCGACATTTAAACCAGTTAATTCCACAATCTTATTGAAACAAGGCATAACGCCTAGTGAAACACAACTACAAGCATCTAGAGGTAATTTACAAACAAGTCTGGAACAATTCAATAATGAGATCCAAGACGACAACCAAAGTAATAACGTGAGGAATATAATTAACGTTGTCAAAAGAATTAATTGGTTCGGTAGTGCTTACCGTGTAATTTGAAGTTCAAACGACACTACATACTGGAATCGTCACCCTTTGATGGCGTTGGATATGCCAAACATGAAGGGTCTAATTTGTATTGCACTGTATGTTTTTATAACTCTGACGACTGTGACCCACAATTCTTGCTCTGTAGTTAATATTGAAAGGTTATGAAGACTACAATGTTGACTTCCAATCAGAAACAATAGGTATTCATTGATGATGGTTCATTAATGAATAACTAATATTGTCTGTAATATGTTACTTACCTGTACAATGTACAAAATATTAACATATTACCGTTGGCACCTTTAAATACTATGATATTGTTTCTTCTTAACTTTGAATGAATGTATTTCTCAAAATGAGATAATAGTTGACATTATGTATCCTAAAACGTTCTACAATGGAATGGACAATATGAAATACTTTAATAGGTCTAAGCATAAATACCTTTTGATTATACACAGATCGAAACTCAAAATATCAAGTGCAACTATAAAAAACCGTGTTGATAGACCGTGTACCTTTTTGCATTGATTTGAGGTAATCCTATCCTATTTCTTGTATACTTTAATAAGAGTCAGTGTTTCTTACAATTATACGTATACACCAACGTAATTTGCAATATTGAATGCTGCGAAGGCAATGGACAAAGATGCTAGCGAAGCATAAGTAAAATACTTAAAAGCAGACTGCGTTTTCGTGTCAACCAAAAAAGTTGATGACAAAAATATAAAGGCTAGTACGGTTAGTAAACAATTCTTTGAGAAGATTAGCTCTCTGATCTAATGAAGCAATTTCACACAACAGACACACAGAAATATCCAAAATCAAGTGTCTGACATCACATGTACTCATTTTCGAAATAATTCAACTTACCAAGAATAATTAATAGGAAGGTCACGAGTGTTGATGCTTTATTCAAGCTGTTGGTCTCTACAGGTGTAGAATCGGAACCAAAAATAAAGCTTAGTTGCTCGTAAGGGGCCCCCAATGCCATAATGCTAAGATATGTTATTGAATTTAGATTTTAAAGTGGGTGATAGCAGTTCTTTTTTTTTAATGTACATCTGGACTTTTATCATTCTTTTGTTCGATCGCACTACTTTATCAAAAAGGTGTCAACGGGGAGCTATTTCTTATTTATGGTTCAGCTGACAGTTATCGCGACTTTGTGTGTAAGGTGTATAATCTCCACGAGTTTCAGTCATGCAATACAATTATGATAATCTAAACAATCTTTTTTCTCAATTGGTTCCTCTTCATTTCGTCATAGACTTGCTGCTAGGAATTGATAAATATCGCGACTCTTATAAAATTCATTCCCAAATATACTTTGATTTGCCCAATTAAGCATTGAAATGAGTGACATTGGTTGGAATACTATAGATTCCGATGCAGTAAGTACACAATAGCCTTTCCATGTGGCCATTACTAATTCTCCAGGGCGTTTTTACTGAATTAGTCGAAAAATTAAAGGTTGAAGATACCCAGTTTGATGAGCTTTATTCTTTTGACTATGATACGTTGAAGCAAGTGCAACCTATTCGAGGAGTGATTTTTTTGTTCAAGTACAGCAAAGTAGACGATGATTATGCAAAGAATAATAATGCGCCCTTAGATGGCGAATATGATCCTGATTATCAGGATCATGGCATTTTCTTTGCGAACCAAACCATTCAAAACGCATGTGGAACACAGGGAGTATTAAATATATTATTAAATATAGACGATAAAATAGATATTGGTGAAGAGCTCAAGAACTTCAAACTGTTTGTGGCCGGTTTTGACGGAATGATGGCTGGTGAGACAATTTCAAATAGTGAAATGATAAGGCAAGTTCACAATTCATTCTCTTCGCCATCTCCCTTCGTTGATGAAGATAAACCAAATAGCCAGAATAATGACCGCAAGAATGATGGTTTGTTTCATTTTATTAGCTACATAAGGACCAACGGATTCATTTACGAGTTGGATAGTCTTAAGACATATCCCATAAAGATTGAAGAATGTAATTCTGATGAAGAGTTTATCACAAAGCTACCACAAGTTATTGGCAGAAGAATAGAAAAGTATGGTGGTGAATTACGGTTCTCTTTGCTCGCGATGACACACAATAAAGCAAAGCATTTTTCTGAGATTGGAGACTATAATTCATTCCAGAGAGAAATGATAAAAAGAGAATCATGGAAGAAAGAGAATGAATTGAGAAGACACGATTATGTTGGATTCCTTGTAGAGCTTCTAAAGAACATCAGTAAAGATATGGATGATGAAAAATGGGAGAACATATTAGACTCTGCGAGAAAGAATGAACAACAAAATTTATTAAAAAGGTTTAGTAAGAGTAAAGGTTTAGATATATACCCAAAGAAGTCCTGACTGAGGGAAGTAATTCATTCATAATCACCAAAAGTGAAAAGACCTCCACCACGACTATGCCTAGAGAAGTAATCAAAGTCAATGCTGACGGCAGTTCCCAATAAAATTGCTCTCTGGTCCAACGTCAAAGGTCCCGCTACTGACGGGTACATGTCACCTAATCCAGCGAAACTTGCTGGATCCATTCTCACAATATATACTCCAGTGTCTGTGAAAAGCTCTCTACCTAACCCTACCCAGTTTCGATCAACTGATGCGATTACATCTCCCTCATTATTTGTTACCGGAAAATCAAAAGACAAGAATGGGGCATCTACTGCACCAAACTGGTCAAACTCTACAGGCTCCTCTTCTTCCATCTTAAAGAGGTTATATCTTCGTCTCCATAAATGCCAGCTTTGAATTGACTCTCCAAGTTCTTCCAACATCACGTTACCTTGATTATCGTATCCAGGCAAAAAACACTTTATATGTGAATTAATGAATGAAAATGGTCTCTTTATTACCATCAATAAGTCACCATAGTTATTAAATACTTCTAATTCGAACGGCCTATGCAAGCGAAAGAATTGCCTACCCAACATCTTCATAAAACCATAATCCTTTTCTTCCATAAATCCAACCTGTTCGCCCATTGAGTTCAATATCCTATACCTGTTGGCTTGCTCAAACCCTAAAAACACGTTCATCATCTCAATTTGCCTCTCTATAACTAAGGTTGGTTCCTTTAACATGTCATATATCCCATCTTCCGGAGTAATCAAGCCGTTCTTGTTTGGTGGGACGCTAAATGTAGTCCGATTGGACGAGGGATCGTTCTTGAACTCGCTGTATTTGGAAGATGGATTTTCATGATAGTAGAAATCCTCTTGGCCTTTGCTTGCTGAATTGGCCAGTCTTTGCTTCATATAAGTTTTTACCTCATCTTCCGGGATTTCACTTGCAATACGTGTCCTATTCGACCTAGGAAGTCGTAGTCTTGAAGTATTACACAATTGCCTTGTTGGAATCCTCAGGCGTAAAAGCGCTCCTTTATGCATTAGTCTAAATAACATTTCGTTTGGCCGTTAAAGTCAACTGCGATGTCTTGATGCTTGCCTCCCTTCATACTTTGGAACACTTTATAAAGTCACGCGAATAGTCACGTTATCGTTCGTAGTGTGCAGATTATCGGGATCACGGTTGCCTGAGCCTTGCGCCAACCTTGTTTCCTATTACAGTAGACTCTAACACTTGACACGATGACCAGACATGGCCAACAATATGTATCATGTGACCATTGGTATCAACTAATTTCACCTATTTATTTATCGAGGACAAACACTACATACATGTCATATATTTAACCAAAGGTTGCTGGCTTTTTTCAAAAATTTTTTTTAGTGTCTGCCATATCAAATATTATCGTTACCTTATCATTTGACTTAAAAGCAGTTTAAGTTACTAAATAAATCTACCAGCTCAATTCAAGTCAAATAAGGTAAAATGGTACGTATTCGAAACCGTTAAAAACGTTTTCTAGGCAAGAAGAAGGTGTATGACTTTGGGATCAATGGGAAAATCGTCCTCATATGAGGAGCGGAGACAAAGAAGTCAATTGAGGTGTATTAAGACAACCTATCTTTATACTTTTTGAAGCTATACATTATTTCTGTTCTTTAACCTTCAGAACGGCTGTATTACAGTTATAAAACTCATACTAACAATTGATTTCACAGGCTTACTATCAACAAGGACCACCAAATCAAGGCTATTATCAACAAGGACCACCTCAAGGACCACCACAAGGATACTATCAGCAACAACAACCAATGTATGTCCAACAACCTCCAAGAGATAACGGAGGTGGATGCTGCGGAGCACTCTGCGCTTCATGTGCTGCTATAATTTGCTGCTGTTGTGCAGAGGATTGTCTCCAATTGATGTGCATGGGACCATGAGGTCTAGGCGTGACACAGGAGACATGAAGAACTAGACCATGGAGCTTAGTTAATTTTTTTTTATTTTTTCGTAATGTAATAAAGTCAACATTTAGAAAACTTTATTATATTAATTATAAGTGTACTATTAGAGCTTTGACTAATGTCGAAGTTCATAGATCCAGAATCATTTAGTTAAGTTAATAGTTGAATGTTCATCTCACATAATTTGTTCAATTATGGCCCCAAGCCACTGTATTGAGAAGAAATAAGTTCGCTTTACACGAGCTTTATGAATACGCTGCAAATTTGGATTTGAATTTTTTATTTTTTTATTTTGCTATTTCCTCTTTGCTTTTGAAAGTCCAGTATGAAGAGAAGACCAATACTGGTATGTAGAGTCTGTGAAGCTTTTATGTTGTAAGTATTCAAGATTGAAATAATTATATTTTAAATGACAATTTTCAGTTCATTAAATCGTTGTTTTCAACTTAGACGCTTAAGGTTCCTTTCTACTTTCTAAATAAAATCGGATAGTCAAATAGGGTTGTATACTAATATATATATAAATGGATATATACATTGTTATAACATTTGTGACTATAAAATAGTAAATTAGAAACAAGGTTTAGGATTACTTCTTTTTCTTATTTGATGTTGAATTCTTTGGCAACTCTTTAGCATATGGGATGAACGTGGGCTCACCAGGAATGTATTTCCTTAAAACCTCAGGAACTACCAAACCATCTTCCTTTTGATAGTTTTCTAAAATACAACACAACGCTCTTTGTGTGGCCGACAAAGTCGAGTTTAAACAGTGAACATACTTCTTTTCGGTTTGGTTTTGTTGTTTAATTCCACATCTAATTTCTAAATTACGAGACTGGTAATCGGTACAGTTTGAGCAGGACACCAATTCTTTATATTCCTTCTGATAAGGAAACCAAGCTTCCAAGTCATATTTCTTAGCTGCAGCATTGTTCAATTCTCCTGAAACAATACCAACAACTCTGTATGGTAAACCTAAAGATTGATAGAATTTTTCGGATAATCCAATCATTCTGTCAAACTCTTCCCATGATTTATCCGGCTCCGTCAAAACGAATTGTTCTATCTTTTCAAAGGCATGAACTCTGAAAATACCCCATGCATCTTTTCCATGAGATCCAGCTTCCCTACGGAAGCATGATGAATAACCAGCATATCTAACCGGCAATTGTTCCTGTGGTGACTCAAACCACTCTCCAGCGTGATAAGCTGAAATTGGCTGTTCTGATGTTGCTATCAAATACTTTTCGTCGTCACCGTCAATGACCTTGTATAATTCTTCGTCAAACTCAGATAATTGAGCTGTTTTAGCCATAATATCCTTGTTCATCATAACAGGAGCCTGTAAAGGGGTATAATCATTCGAGGCTAAGAAGCTCAAACCGTAGTTAATCAAAGCCTGATTCAAGAAAACTCCGTAGTTCCTAAGGAAGTAACCACGATGCCCTACAATTCTGACACCTCTTTCTGGATCATAACCATCCAATCTCAATAAGACTTCATGGTGAGATAACTTGGCTGGCTCTCCTGTTGCAGTTGCGATAGAATCAACTTCTTTGACACCCTCAGGCATCCATGTACGTACAAGCTCATTGTTATCCTCATCCTGAGAAACTACGACAGATTTGTGAACAATGTTTCCAACTTGGTTAACTTTATATCTCAAGTCAACGTCAGCTTTTTGTTCAGCCTCTACTAATTCCTTCTTCTTAGACGCCAACTTTTCTTTCTCAGCCAATAATTCACTGGCATCTTCTTTAGCTTTAAATTTTTGTCCAATTTGTTTCTGGACAGCATTTACTTGCTTATTAACAGCATCTAACTCAAATCTGATTTTAGTCCAGTTCTTATAGTCTTCAATAACTTCATCCACTATTTCAACTTTATCCCCTCTTTTCTTCTGCGATTCCCTTATCTCATTAGGGTTACCGCCTTTTTCAGCAAGAAAGGCATTGATGTCCAACATGACTGTTTTTTCTTCCCTGTTAACTTCAAGATGACTGATTTGACGCGGAAGATTTTTTTGTTAAAGGAAAAGAATTTTTAAATAAAAGAGTGCGCTATATGCAGATAAATATAACTTTTTGCATATCAGATAGGGAAGATTGAATTAAAGCTTAATGGAAGTTTCAACTTAAAATATATCGTTATGGAATGGAATCATTATTATCGGATCGAGCTACGAGAAAAATAGGGGCTCTCGAATTCGCAACAACGGTTGCAGAATCATGCTACACAATACTCGGGCAAAATGTTGGTCCTAGCGTCTTTCCATCGAATTGTCATTATAATGCGGCAGTCAATGGATTGTCATTAGAGCAGCACGACTTCCAGTATCTACTTAGTGCCTCTGCGGACTCCTCAATTAAGTTATGGGATATAAAAAATCTGGTACAAAATGAGGCAACAACGTCTAATAAATTAGAACTTCATGAGGATATGGATTTAAGCGATGATAACCAAAAACGGACTTTTGTTAATTTAGCAACTGTTCCCCGAAAATCTGTACATAACTTTGGTATTTCGTGTATTCAATGGTGGCCATTTGATACGGGAATGTTTATTTCTTCATCATTTGATCACACAGTTAAGATATGGGACACTAATCAAATGCTTCCTGTGCATTCGTTTGATCTAGATCACAGAGTATATTCGATTGATATGAGGGGCGACGAAACCAATAGTATGAATGCGAGCGCACTTGTTGCAGTTGCAAGTGATCACCAGTTTATAAGGTTGTTGGACTTGAGGTCTGCTTCTAGTGCTCATACTTTAGGAGGTCATAAGGGCAAGGCTCTATGCGTAAAATGGCATCCTAGAGATCCTAATTTATTAGCATCCGGCGGCTTTGATGGTGAAGTAAAAGTGTGGGACATTAGGCGAAGTAAAAGTTGTTTGTGTCGTCTTGACATGCTCAGAACTAGTTCTCAAAATCTTGTGACAGATAATTTGACTAAGCTGTCCGTTAAAGCACACCTGGGACCAGTAAATGGTTTGGTATGGGATCAGTCAGGCAATTCATTGATTACAGCTGGGAATGACGATAAAGTGAGAGTGTGGGATATGGTTCTATCACTAGCGCCCCCACTAAACAAGCTTATCAACTTCGGACCTTTGACGAGAAATAAATATACACAATCAATTCCTCTTGTTTTGAGTTCGAAGTATGAAAGCGAATTACAGTATCTTCTCTTTCCTTCGGATAACAGTGATATTTTTGTATTTCGAACGATAGATGGAAAGATGGTTTCACGGCTAAGTAGAAAAGGTTCAAAGAATATAGGAAGAACAACATCGATGGTTCATTGTGGTCCGTTTCTGAGTTCTTTTTTATGTGGCACAGTCGATGGTGAAATAATATCGTGGTCGCCAAAGTGGAAAGCTCCGGATATATCATCCCTATTTTATGATCCTTATGAAGACAAAAACGCAAGAAAAGTGGCCTCAGGAGCTATAAGAGAACAATTAGAGAAGGAGGCACGCCATATTTTGGAAACTGACCCATACTTTAAATAGTTCATTAATACATTTTTGAGGTTTTCACGTGACACGTAAATCGTAAAATTTCAAGAACTACTTACAAAAAAAACCTGCTATTCCAATTCTTAAACTTGAAAAGGTAAACAAGTAGATGTCCAAATTGAAGCTCCAAGTTCTCTTAGTCCCTGAGTCATTCGCAGATCTGAGGACAGAACTGTTGGATTTTCGATATACGAGAAAGTTTTTGCATATCACGGATCCGCAGACGTTACTTAGTGTGGTGAGCATAGAATTAAGTAAGAGATACAAAAAATTATACCCTGACGGTGAAGACCTACGTATCGAAAGGCTACAAGACAATGATTTATGTGATCTTGATCCCGACTTTGAGGCAGGCGATGTATTTAATTCTGGCCAAATTTTAAGAGTTGTTGTAATTAATAATATGCATCGTAATGGACCAGAAAGTGAAACTCCATTTGCCTTCAAGTCCGTTGACTTGGCCCAAAGCACTCCAATTCTTCCGCCAGCTCCTATTTTGACAAGTGATCCAAAATGCTCGAGTGGTAAAAAAACTCAAGAGTATTTTGAAAAATTTGACTCTAATATTCCATCAAAGTCAGTCAATCCTTCATTATGGTCTCAAAAAAATAATGGTGATCGGCTGATTAATAGCTTGGGAAATATTAGTATGAAAATTAGAGGAGATAATGAAACTATCCAGAGCTCCAATGATGTCGTTTCCTTTCCACCGCCCAGGTTATCTGGTGATTGGTCAGTGCCTATCAAAAGGAATATTAAACTGAGGGATTCGTCTGGATTGGAACAGACAAGAATTACATCGGGAATGCTTAGCTTGCCACCTCATGCAAAATTAGAGCAAGATGATATATCTCATCGCTTACTATCTGGGGCGAAGAACAACGTATCTATACATAATAATTCAGATATAGACTTATCGAATGATCTGAGCATGTCTAGCATAAAAGCAAACGAAGTTGAACCTTCAATTAATGCGGCTACGGTACCCGAAATTGCCCAAAGTTTTGACGACCAAAGAGACCTCGAAATCCAAAATGTGTCCTCCGATATGATTCACGACAAGAAGTATCGTAGCAACTCGTCAAATCTAGTTGATACAATTTCAAGAGAGGAAGTGATTAAAATGTTTCGAAAAGGGTTAAACTATTATGATACTAAGTCAAGAAAGAAAAGTGACGCCTCGCACGATAAAAAGCCTTCGTCATTGTTAAAGAGTTTGGAAATAGATATGGTAAATGGTGGAATGCCTTCAACAGGAGGTAGGAGAAAATCTCGCTTTGCACTAAAACCCGGTAATGAATTAGATAATAATTCAAATGCTACGATTGCAGTGCAGTTTCAGATTCCATCAAACGGTGCTCATTCATCTTCATCGAAGAATGTAAACTCATTACTGGAGCGAGGTGAATGGGGAGTAGATGACAAAAAAGATGTCAGTGATGATCAGGTTAGCCATATAAATAATAAAAATGGCGAAGTAGGTTTTGTAACTAAGGATATCAATGCAGATGATACAACATTGCAACATCTAATTGATAAGCTAAAATCATTTGAAGACAAATTGAACGCCATAGCAGCACCAGGATGCGGAACAGTTAAACTGCGACTGCATAAGGACAGAGAAACAATAGCATCAGTAGCTGGTGACTTCGTTCCATCAGTGAACCTAACAAATGGTAATGTTATATTACCTTCTGAATCGAATGCAAAGGAGAAAGGCTCCTCATATACGCAGATTCCAAATGCATGCTCATCTTCACCCCAGGAATCGAAGGCTAAAGAAAATAAGGCTGCACTAATAACTGAAGAGGATACCAACACAAAAAGGACCTCTAAAAGGAAGCAAGAAGAGGTGACTTCCACATCAGAGTCTAGCGATGAGTCTGCTGATTCTGACTTGAACGAAATTAAGCGACCACGATTAGCAGCTTTTGCCCCGACACCTTCGGTCAAGAGCGTTAAGTCGAAGCCAGTGGATTCTCCAGGCAAAGCTACTTCGTTGAATGCGAATCGAACTGAAAACAGCAATGCTAAAGATAAAAGATCAAATTCGTCATCTTCCCAAGGCTCAGAAGGCTATCACACACCAGATAACGTTGCTCTAGAAAATGAAACGAGCTCAAAAAAAAACAATGCCGAAGGAACATATATCCGAAAACCTAAATTGACATCATTACAAGATTTAGCTCAGCGAGGATTGCCAGACGTAAGAGATAGTGCAAGGAAATCTTCGAAGTTTGCACAAGTCACAAACGCTTCTGGACATAAGATGGACGATTCGTCAAGTGATGGTGATTCGTCTAGTGATAGTGATGAAAGTGAAAGCGACTCAAGTTCAGGAAGCTCAAACTCTTCTGATGGCTCCCGAAAATTTTTGAGTGTAAAAGATCTTAATGGGAAGAAAAAAACCAGAAAAAAGAGTGCGTTCTATAGTCTATTGAAGGATTCTAACAATGGAAAATAGTTACGTTCTTAATAAATGCATATGTACCAAAATAAGCTTCATCAGCTTAAATTACTCTACCGATGATATCTCTACTCCAAGCTTTATAGTCTCCATTTTGAGTCATGATGTCATTTTCTTCTACCACCAGACAAAGTATCCTTTCATATAACTCACAAACGAATGTCTGAGCAGCACTGGAATCTTCAAGAAACAATGCTCCGATATATGATTCAAAATAATCGGCCATAAATTCTTCTTCATATCTTATGATTTTAGCACTATTATTTATAGTCAGCTGCTTAGAGCTGGTCAAATTAGGGGCGTAGTCATTTTTTAGCATTTGTTGAACAAAAGAATCGCCAAGGCCTTCGTGTAAATTGTAAGCAATAGCTAATTTGGAGAATAATGTGTTTGTGGTCAATATTGTTCTTAAAACGTTATAAGATTTCTTACCAAATTGGTTGCTTTTAAAGAAAAGTGGATGATAGCGCAGTCGATACAACAAATTTGATGACTCTCTTGCTAAAAAAAAATCTCCTAATCCATCTAGAAAGGACAAATCATACTTTATAAAATTGTGTGATCTATAGTCCAAGGAATATCGCTTTTTACTCATAATCTCAGCAAATCCATGACCAGAAGAAAATAAAGCCCGATACAATTCTTGGTGCATCAAAGATTTCGTTAAAAGAACTTTATCTTTTATTCTTGGTAACGGCGGTAGTTCAAGTTTGAAGTTTTTGGATTCAATCAAGTTGATGCGTCTAGGGCTCTTGTTATATAATTTCCTATAGTTAATAGGCACATTTTCGTAATATTCTCTTAAACTGTTTAAAACATCCTCATCTTGTGAAAATTCAATGAGTTCAAGCAATCTATTATTGGTAGACTTTAAATAAATATCAATTATTTGACCAGCAAGTTGTTCTACTGTTATTGTAGACAGTGATATTATATGATATCCTACTGAAATGAAAAACCACTTGAATTCGGAAATTCGTCGGTTGCTATAGCATAACATGTTGTAGTCTCTTCCATATCTTTCAAATTCATCGTAATTAAAGTCTACCATCTCTTTTAGCTGTTGTGCTATCTTGCTTGAATTTCCACCTGGTTTGAGCTCTCTTTTTAAAAAGGAAGACAATTCAAAAACAATGTTTTTGAGTATTCCACCACCCCCCATACCAAGAAGATGACTGAGTTTTTGATACAATTCCAATTTAACAAGATCATAACCCAAAATAAATAAATGATGCCGTATCCAAGCCGTATTTAAAAGAGCATCCATTTGGCGGGTGATAAGATGACCGTTATATGATGTAATTGATCTACCAAGGATACATCCTGGTATCGAGGAGAAAGGGACATATCGTAGTTTTCTATGGGGTAACTTCAAGGATGTTAGTCTCATCATATCAACAGTCGATATTCTACTGGAGGTGCTTCTAAGTGGTATGTAGTGCAACTTCTTTTATCGATCGCGCTCGTATCTCGTATGCTAATCGGGTCGGAGGCATTGAGTAGAAAAAATTACGAGACTGCAAAATACATCTAGAAATATGTCAAAGATATTTATGATATCGTTATTCATCAATTTTAAATCCTTTCTATATAAAACGTCTCTCTTAACTTTTTTCAAAAGATTCTTCACAAAATTCTCGTAATTCTACAAAGTGTTGTTTTAAAAATTGATCAAGAATTTCCTCATCAGCCGTCAACCGAAAATTAGTTAAGTATAAGAAGCTGACTTCAATTCTAAACAAGTCCTTTTTCGATATACCACCAACTGCCGCAAACGATCCTTGTTTCTGATAAAGATCTTCTAGAGTCTTCGTCAGGCACCTTATCAGTCCTAGCACTAGCCTGTGGATATTAAGAGGCGATAGTTTAACTACATCGAGCAATAAGCACAACTTGAATAGAAGATACGCTGAATGTATGCATACCAGTACAGACATCGTTGAAAATGTTTCAATTCGGATCAAAAAGTCTCTTATTGATAAATCAGGGGCTTTTAAAAGATTGAAAATTTTCAAAAGATGACTATTTTGATTAGCTTTAATTCGTTGACTGAATAGTATTTCTTGATGTATTGTCTCCTTGGAGTGTGACGCAATAGTTTCACAAACTTTTGGCGAAAAATTGGCCACGAGGTAATCTATTGGAATATATGGTGCTTCCGTTAGAGGCTGGATTCCAGCCAGATCAGTAGAACATGGATATTTTGTTTCTCCAATCATGTCGTAATCCCCAGATTCTGAATCTATCTTGCTTTCCACAGACGACAGCAAATCGGAACTCTTAAAAGTGGAAAAATTGCTTACATCGCTGCCATCATTATCATCGTTAACAGTATTAGTACCGCTCTCATACACTCCGAAATCTCTTTCTGATTCTTCTATATGTACAGATGAGACATCATTAGTATCGATGTCATATTTTTGAAGTTGCTGACTTCTAAACTTCTCAAAGAGACGAGGATCCTTTTGTAACCTTAAAATGTCATCTAAAGTTTTATACAAAATAGCTAGCGCTTGAAATATGTGAATGTTGTTGACATCCTTAAGATCACTTTTAATGTCAAAAATTAATTCATTCAAGTTAACATCTTCTAATCTTTCAGGTTCATCAACGAACGTTTCTTGAGGTTTTTTCAATGGCAGCTCTTTAATATCTTCAGTGAGAGTCATTCTGAAGAGTAAAGAACACGACAGAGTATGACGAAAAATTAAATCTTGAAAAAGCTGTCCCTTATTCTATGTTGAATTGCGTTTCCAACATACTAAATAAAAATATTCTCTTATATTTTTTTGATCTATTTACGAAAGTCGCGATGTATATGTAGCCTGTATATAATTCTATGACCGTCTCTTAGATCCAAAAGCACGGTCGCTATTGTCGCTAGGAGCTAAAGATCTCTTCTTACCCTGTCTCAGAAAATAGTCCTTTTTGCGTTCTTTTTCTTTTTCTTTCCTCAACAGGTCTTTTTTGGCCATAGCCTTAAGCTTTTCTTTGAATTTCTCGTTCTTCTTTTCTTTCCTCTTAGTTTCCTTCTCGTTTTTGAGAGTTGCAACCTTTTGCATAAGATCTCTCGCCTTCTTTTCCTCTCCTCCCAAGACAACAGCACGTTTAGCCATATAAGTCTTTTTCTTTTGAGGTTTCATCTGGTGGATTTGAGATTTATAAGGCAAGGTCTCTCTCACAGATTTTGGAACGAAAAGAGGATTAAATTTTCTTTCAGAACGTTCAATTTTAGTGTAGGCACTATTTGGATCATAGGATGCTTCCATTCCATTTTGGGCACGAACAGCTCCCGTCAACCTCATTCCTTTCCATTCAGATGGAGATCCCGAAAGCAACGATGTTACTGGATTATAAAACTTCTTAACTTTGACAGGATACCACGTTTTTAAAAATATAATATCTGACATTAAAATTTTATCCTCGAACGTAGCTCTAAAATGACCCTCAGGTTTAGATAGTGCTCGTTTAATTTCTCCTCTGACACCAGAGACAGTTCTTACTGAGGCACCTTCGAATTTAGCTACTTCCAAAGAGTTTGAAAACATATCTTTAATAAATGCTGTATTCCGGAATATTTTGTACGGATGTCCAACTAATTTAAGCTTTTTCACAATTTCCACTGATGAATTCAAGTCCTCGACAATCCCGGTTGCTGCTATTCTAAATGAACCTGTTGTTTGCAGATTGTCAACAATATTAAAACCCACAAAAGTTGTATTTGGCGCTACCAAGGGACCGTAAAAAGAAGCAAAGCAATATGCGTGCTCTGGAGTATATTTCAACATTCTGTTTCTTGTTCGAGAATCTGAAGTTGTGTAAATTGGTAGGGTCTGAAACCTTCTCCAACCAAGCGATAGAATAAGTGGATCTTGAGATTTAAGAATCTTTTTATGCCATCTGTGACGTCTCATCCTAACGTTCATTATACCAAATCTAGATTCCGTCGGTAATAAGCCCCCTAATACGATAGGATACTCTGGCAGGAAATTTTTTATGAATTCGTAAGGGATATCATTAAAAACTAACTTAACATAAGAACCGGCTCTGTATCCTTCAATCTGAATTCTACTAGCCTCATCCATACTAGCGAACTCAGCTTTATTTACTTCAAGCTGTTTGGCCATCTTGTTTTTTTGAAACTCGTACCAAGTATCAGCCTCGGTATCGCCCTCTGGGTCGTCTGCACCGAAATCTCGATCTTCCTCTTCGTCGAATTGCATCTTCAACTGTGCTTTTTTAGCAGCATTAAGTTTTCTCTTTTCCTCAGCAGTCATGCTATCATCTTCATCTTCATCCTCATCATCTTCATCTCCGTCTTCGCTTGAGTCTTCGCCTTTATCATTCTCCGATTCTTGATCAAAAGTACTAAATGTATCCCGAGAGTCATTCGTATTTGTTTCTCGGGCATCAACTTCATTATCTTCTAAATCTTCAAAGTCACCATACATATCACCATTCTCACCATCCAGATCAAGCTTGCTATCAGAAGGGCCATTGAGTTTTGGAGCAATTAAAAATCTGGATTTTATTGAATTATAACCATTGTCATATTCTTCTTCAGATTCATCAAGTTTCGAGGCATCAAATCTTTCTTTAAGTTCTTCAAGAGGTGGGTAGCTTGAGTGGAAATCATCGTCTTCTTCCAAACCTGTAAGCTCCTTTACCTTAAAAAAGTCCTCGTCTTCTTCTATATCCAGCTCATCAGACTGAGTTTCATTTCTCCATCTTTTTACCACTTCAGCAGGGTCAATGTTTTTCATGTAAACAAGCTTATTTATGTTCCACTTTTTTTGAATGCTCCCATTTAACTTAGACGCAATAGCATTGAAATCACCGTCACTTTCGTCAGATGATAATGATGAATCAGCTTGGAAATCTAAGTCGTCTGCTGTGTATCTCTGACCAAATTCTTTTTCTATTTTTTTAGAAACTAGGGATTCTTTATCGCTATCTGAAGAAACATCCAGATCATAGTCTTCCAAATCCTCATTTTGGAATACTGGTCGGCCCTTTGCTCTAATCCGTAATGTCTTTCTACCTGTATTATTTGAATCAGATAATGATTGTTTATCATCCTGAGATTCCAAAAGCGATTCTTCATCTGAATTAGTTATTGCTTTTTCGTCTTCTTTCAACATTTTGGATCCTGAAAATAACTGCAAGCCGGGGGCCTGTTCGAAACTCTCGGCCATAGTCTTTTTTATATCTTGCAATTCTGTTACTATCTTTTCACCTTCACCAAGCTCATCACCTTCCACAAAAGATTCCTTGGCGCCTAAATCAATGAACACTGCATCTTTGTCTACGAACACACCCCCAACGTCAGACATAGGAGCATATATAATTTTTTGCTTATCTTCTAATCTTTTTCTTCTACGAGTCGTTCTAGCCACACTTTCACCATTTGCAGAAGCTTCTTTCGCCTTCTCTCTTTCTATCTCCTCTAGTTTCTGTTCAAAATAAGGAGTAGGGCAAGGATCAGGTAACTTCTCGACGGAATGAACATGATAATCGCCGACACCTGCCAAATGAATATGTGCATTTGAAGATGGCAATGGAGTCCCATGTATATAACCGTATATGGCAACTTTTCTATCGCATTTGGGATTGTTTTCAATGACTTCTGGATGCGTTAAATCTGTGACCCTATCAGCCAACATGTAAGGATGCTCATTTCGCCATTTCAAGGGTCGAAATTTCATAACAGAAATGAACCTCCCTAAATTCAATATTTCTCTATCTGGATAACGCCCATTTATCACTCCCGATAAGTAGAATAACTTTGCTCCTTGATAAACTTCTGTCCAAAAACGATGCTTCAACCTCTTTTTAGACGTTCTCAATGTCGATTGAGATTTAAATAAATCTAAATGGGTCACCACGCCTAACACTCGAGGCATACCATGATGCTGTGCAATATTCAAGAACTCCATAGTTTCCATTTCTAAGCCAAAATTGCCATCAATTAGCAATAATACCAAGTCCGCAATTTTTGCAGCATCAACCATGGAGTTCAAATCATTATTCACTTCAATGAAAGTTAATCGTCTTCTTTTTCCACTCACAACAGTAATTGGTCCTTTAATTTCGGTTAATGTATGTTTCGTCAACCGTCTGACTAAAGATTTAACTAAAGTTGTCTTACCAGTTCCTGGTGGACCAACTACAGCAACAATTACTGGTGGAGGGTCATCATCTGGCGTCCTATCCACCATTGGTACATGCAATCTCTTTTCATTAACATCATGAGAGCGTCTTGCCATCCTCTCCATTTTTCTCGGAGCATTAACGGCAAATGCCTTCTTATTTTGTCCATTTTGATGTAGTTTCTTCTTTGCAGTATTCTTTTGAGGCCCTCCTCGATGAGGCTTATTGCCTTGCTGCTCACTCATTACCTATAATGTAGTATATTCTAGCAAGCTCTTAATTTACAAATTGTATGCTATATTTATAACAGACTTCAATAAAGTGTCGATAGAAAACAATCCATCTACCTCATCGATCTCTCATGATGCGCTACTACCAAAAAAAAAAAAAAAATTTGGCCGTCTCACGAATCATCACACACGTGATCAATACATATAAGATTAGAATTACCGCAAAACAAACGAAATGGTTCCAGAGACCAAAGAAAATTTCTCCAGAAGACGAAGAAACTTATTTGAACTCTATGTTACTGACCAGACTATCTTCGATTTTTATATTTGTGTATTTGGTCTCTGCGACTTGGACATTTAGCGAGCCTAAGATTTGTGGCGAAAGAAGAAGAACTATGCTACCGTTCACTGGCTTTAAGATTAGTCGCCAGTATAAGCTTAACGGAATTGTTCCCCACTCAATGCATTTTGTTACTATGACACACTGCGATCACGGGAAATCTGACTATGCAAAATCACTTCGTACCAACTCTAGCGACTTTATAGACTGGAACCGTCCTTTTTGTTTGCTTAAGCCAGGATCTCAATCTGTTAAAAAATCTCAAGATACACTTTTGGGGCCTGTTGTGAGAAACAAAACTCTTGAAAAAGAGATTCTTAAAGATGAAAGTCAGAAATCTCAAAAGCCTTATTGGAGGGATAAGATGAATAGTATTAGAAAGAAGGTAGACAAAGCAATAAAAGGAGAGCTAGACAAGGGACTAGAGAAATCAACAGAAGGACGATTCTTAGAATACACAGGAAAGGAAACAGCTAGCTATTTGGATGAAATTGCGCAGGCGGGCCCTCGAGTATCAATGGAATGGGAAGCAGCAAACTTAGTGTGCTACAAAATGGCAAGACGTAAGAAGTATGCGAGAAGAGATATTTCGTTTTACATGCCTCAAACGTTTGTGGGAGGCTTATTCGAATGTCCCATTCCCTCAACGAAAAAGAAAGAAATATTTCTGAAGTTTAAAACCTCTGACTTCCTTAAAACTTTTGATTTCAGTTGTGACAGCTCAATTGCGAAACCATTACTGCCATTGATTGCAGAGGACAGCACAAAACAATGGTTTCATACTCCATTTCTCACGTTGAGCCCCTCAGTCATACAGACAATCCCCTATTTATCTACAGTTACTCCTCTTAACCTAAGGTTTGCCGCTAGTGATACTCCTGATATGTTTATGAATACATGGGCCTCAGACATTCATGTAAATGAGGAATACAACTATTCTGAGCTAGATTTGCATTTAATATCGAGAGCTGTCGCATTGTCCGCTGACTATTTAAATAAGTTTCTCAAACCAGTGAATATGGAGAGAATAATAAGTTCCTCCTTCCGAACTAGTCGACTGCACGCTCTGGAAAGTCCATTGTTAACAGAAAATGACTATTTTCGCAATAAGTTATCGAACCTCACGTTGGATCAGAAAACTAACCTATTTTTATCACTGACAAGTAATGATAGACAAGCACTAATCCATCTAGACAAGTTACAAGAGATCTGGGATACTCTAATCGGCTGAAGATGGCTATCTTAACATCATCTGGAATTTCTATGTGGAATTCAATAGGATCCAAAGTTTATTACAAATAAAATGTACTGTACCGACTATAATAATATACAAAAAAAAAAATATCCGAAATTTTGATTGAAGTCGAATGGATTACCGCAACTAAATTATATCCTTCGTATTAATTGGCGGTCCACCAGAAAAGTTTGAAATGTCACCAGTGGATATTGCTGATTCATGCCTATTGTGTTGATTTATAGGAGTTCTCGAGTCATCCCTAGGTACTGGTGGTTGGGTAAGAGCGTCATTTCCTTCATTAATAAGAGTATCACTAACCCTATTAATTTGATGAGTATTTGAATCACCTTCTGGCGCTTTAGTACTTTTGTTTTTTGTTTTAATCGATATTTTCCTCGTTATTTTTTCCTTTAACTTTTCACCTAAACTTTGATTCTTCTTCGCACCGTTAGCATTTGAGGTAGACGAATCTTCACCACTCGAATCATGTTCAGTATCATCCACAAACTTTTCGTCATTCAAATTTGGTGTCAATATATCTCTAGAGCTATTTTTAAGACTTGAGGAGTGCGAATAATCCTTCAAATTATAAATATCAGATTCCCAATTTGTTGAGTGATCCTGAGCAGCCAATCCTAAGGCCAATAACTCATTTTCTTTAGGATTCTTAGAATTCCTAGAAGCCCTTTTGACAGACGACATTCTTTGGAAAGACGTTCTATCATCTTTTGCGGGTGCAAATCTAGCATCTGGGTTCTTTGACAAGAGACATAACGTAATCAAAGCAATAATTAAAATAAGTAACACCAACGAGAAAGCAGCATTAAGCACAAAGAAAACCCAACCCATAATCGATGATACAGGCATCGGCTGACCAAACAAATCTGAGAAAAAAAGGAACAAGAAAGAATTGATCGTGTTGACAACAGACATTAAATAATTAACAATGTTTGTTGGCTTGTTCAAATAAGGCCCAAGGTAAATCAAATAAGCAGTGTAAAAAAGATCCAATATGAAAATAACCAAAGCAGATGTTTTACCTGAACCCTGGCATAAGCCAATAAAGATTGACTTTATCAAGTTGTAAGTGACTAGTACCGCCCCAAACCAATACAAATCGGCATGAAACATAGTATAACAAAATCCATACTTATTTAAAATTTTCGTGTCTCCGTAAAGCATAGCAGCTGGATTATTATATTTCGCAATAGATTGCTTTCCAAAGGAAATAGTTCTAAACATGGAATAACCAATCAAAGCCAAAGAAACAATTAAAAATATAACAGCCAAGACAATAAGTGCCGGAGAATCGTTTTCTGTGAATTCCCACAAAGATAAAATTATTAACTGAGGAAATCCGATCGATAGGTACCTCAATAAAGATCCTTTTACAATCTGGATGAATGACAATCTGAATTGACCCATTCGTGCGGGTTTGATCTTTTTAAATCGTATCAATAGTTCTAGTGACTGCTTTACCAAAACAAGAATCACAACTAGAAGAAAGCCACACAAGACAAAGAAAGTATACCCTGTGGCAACGATCGCTGTTGGTTCAATATTAGAATTGTAGCCCATTCTTTTAATACCTCTCATAATAACTAGGTTTGTGTTAGAGGTCAAATCATTGACACCTCTTTTGACAACATCAGGAACCTTGCTCCTCGCGAAGCGATTAAAATTATCCAAATATCCAAGACTCCTTTGAACTAAGATTTGTTTTGTTTGGGTACCATCTAAATAAGTAGTGGGACTTCCACCAGTACTTTGAACATACCACCGAAAAATCTTTTGCATAAAGGTAATTCTAATTAAACCCATGGACCATGCCAAGTTTTCAGCCCAGGCTGACGCGATTGGAGGAACTCTCAGAACATGTTGCATAGACACAACAACAACAGACTGAAAGTAGAGAAAGAGAGATACAGCATTAGCGGAGATATGGGATGCTGCATTTGAATTACCAAATGTAGTCATAACTGCTGCAATAAGAAGACCCAAACCAGCTACTACTGCCGTGGCCCATTTAGCACCTGTTTGGGAGACTGTCTTTCCATTAGAAAAACTAGACTGAATACATGATAAAGTCTCACCAGTCTTTCGGTCCCTTATATAGAGTCTAACGACCGCATCTATATCAGGTACAATATAAGCAGCTCCAAGAATCTCATCCACGTAACTTTGACTAATATACGATATACTGTCAATTTGTAAGGAACCCGGGAAAATAGGACAGAATTGCTTCCATCCTATGTCACATAAATCAACAGTCTTCTGAATTATCTCAAAACCATAAGCGTACACATTCACATCAGCTATGCAATAAGTGTTGATTTCAGTGGTCAAGTCTATCGAATACCTCAAAGATCTATCATCGGGGTTGAATGTAACATTAAAGTAACTTGGTGTGATCTTTGAGTTATCCATGCATGTAACTAACGACTGTGCTGAGAGACTACGTTTTGCCAAGCTTCCATATACAAAGAAGGCTTGGAGTAAGCCCACTAACTGCCATAAATGAAAAATCATCCTTCGACTTCTTGTTCAAACACTCGGACTTTAATTCTATTACTCAGTAACAAAGGTTTTGTCTCTTCCCAAATAATTCTCTAAACAAATTCTAATCCGTGAGTCCCTATTTTAACAAGCGAACGTCTGGGACAGGTAATTTTAACTATTAGGTGAAAAAAAGACTATTTGTAGCTTTTCCTTCGCCAATATACCCGGTTTAATCACTATACTTTTCCTCAAGATATTAAATCCTTTCAAGAAAATTGCCAAGCCTGTATTCTTGTCCTCTATCAACAACAGTGGATTCTCTCTAAAAATAATATCCGCTCATACATTCAATCGAAGCATTACTTTTTCTCAAATTTCTGATCCATGGTTACGTTGCCCTTGCAACAGGGATAGTCGCGCAGACACGTTTAAACATAACTCAAGAGCGGGACTGAGATGCACTAACAAAAAATACGAATCTGAATGTTGGCTCTAAAAAAAAAAACAAACACTATTATCTGTTATTCTTCAATTCAATTGAAGCCTTATTATTATAAACGTATCAAGTCTATAAAACATATATGGGTTATTATGAAAAAAACATTGAATCTTTCTTTTGCGGTATCGAACATTCACAGGAATTTTTTTCAACTCAGGTTGCTTTTGGCAGCTGCATTGGCACGAAATAGACATTTATTAGATTTTAGTTGAATAACTAATCCGAACTACGCCCGAACTAAGCTAAAAATGGTACTCAAGCATTCTTGATTGGTCGACTTTAACAAGCATATCGTCGCCCCATACAACCTTAATGACATCCCAAAACTCAGTAGCATAATACATCTTGATACCATAGCGTTGCTCTATATGTCTTTCAGGATCCTTCATCCTATAGTCATACTTATTCTCGTTATCTTTGAGAAGTTGGTTGAGTCTAGTATCATCATTGATATTCTTTACGTATTCTTCGATTAAGTCTTTCCTGTTTTCTCTGGGAGCGATAACTCTCTTGATTCCGGATAAATGAGCACCCAAAAGCTTTTCCTTGAGACCACCAATTGGTAAAACCAATCCCCTAAGAGTGATTTCACCGGTCATGGCAATATCATACGGTACCGGACGCTCAAGAATAAGAGACAAAAACAGGAGCGCCATCGTGATACCTGCCGAAGGTCCATCTTTAGATATAGAACCCAGTGGAACATGCAAATGTATCTCCAAGTTATTAAATCTTTCAATTAAGCATCCGTGCTCGGTACTGACATTTAAAAGATCTCTGAAAATTATCAGTTTAATAAAAGTAAGTCCAATTTTTGCGCTTTCCATGAGAACTTCTCCTAGTCTCCCGGTCATGTTGAGAGAGCCCTTACTAGACTCGTGAGAAAATCCAACGCTTTCGAAAACCAAGACAGAGCCCGAACCTTCAGAATTATAGGACAAGCCATTCACAACCCCGTACTTCGAGGATTTTAATGGTGATTCTATAATTTCAGATGACATGCTTGGAAAGGGAATACCTAAATATTTGGGAAGATCATATTCTTCAACAATTGCATTATATGAATCTGCTTTTGCTTCTTCCAATCCTTGAGCATATTCAACTGCCTTATATCGGCAGACTGTGCCTAACTTTCTCTCAAACCCTCTTACACCAGCTTCTCTTGTATAATCAATTATGATTTTCTTCATAACACTTTCCCTAATTTGAACTAAATCCAATGAAGGTAGCCCATTTCTTTTTATCTGTCTAGGCAACAAGTACCTACTTCCTATTATCAACTTCTCTTTGTAGTCATACGCACCCACCTCGATCATTTCTAATCTATCTAATAGGGGCTTGGACATATTGTGAGGTTCATTAGCTGTGCATATGAAGATCACTTGCGACAAGTCAACAGGAAAACCCAAATAGTGGTCCGTAAAATTGGTATTTTGCTCCGGATCCAAGACCTCTAATAAAGCTGCAGAAGGATCGCCATTAAATTTATTCGCCATATGAGAACCTCCAATGACTTTGTCAATTTCATCTAACAATATAACTGGATTCATAGAACCAGACTTTCTTAACGCTTGGACAATCACACCAGGCATTGCTCCGACATAAGTTCTTCTATGGCCTCTGATTTCAGATTCATCTTTTACGCCACCCAAAGATATCCTCTGATATTTCCGCCCCAAAGATTTCGCAATTGATTTAGCCAAGGACGTTTTTCCTGTTCCTGGTGGTCCCGCAAGCATAATAATGGGTGATTTATTATTCTTTGAAACAATCAACGCTTTATCTTGAACAGTGTCTCTAATGGCCGATTTAGCTGTGCTGTATTTGTTTCGGGCTGCCTCTTTCGAATCTATCGTTTCATCATTGTCTGGAATAACTATCGAATCCTCATGTGGTTTATTCTCCAATTTTTGAGCATCATCTTTCTGTAGCTCGGATTTCTCTTCGATTCTTTCCTCTGCGCTCATTCCTAGTAACTTTAAAACTACCAAATACTGAATCAATCTTTTCTTCACATTTTCTAAGCCATAATGATCATCATCTAGCTGCTTTTTGGCCAGAACGATATCGATATCTTTGTTAGAACGAAATCTAGAGACATACTTATCCCAGGGGATGTCAGCAACAATTTCTAAATAATTACGAATAACGTGATAGTCTGAGTTTCCAGGGGGAGAAGTTTTGATTCTTTTGAAATCTTTAGCTATTAATCTTTTAGTATCTGACAGCAATGTTGAGATATGTGGCAACTTATTGTTAACAAAGTTGGCGATTAACCTTAATTCATCGTCTTCATCATTTTCATTGTCTCCATCTTCATCAAACTCCTCGTTCGATCGAGCTCCCAGGGGAATCGAATTTGGTCGACGTATTAGCTTGTTTCTGTTTTGGGAGACATTTTTGGAATTTCTATCGTTACTTATACCCTCTAAAACGAGTCTTATGGATTTTAACTGGTTCGCAACCACCTTTGCTCTTTGAATATTTGAGGCCTCACTATAGAACCAATGATTCATATAGCAACTGTCTGCTTTTAAATTTTCAAATACTTCTTTCAAACGTTCATTCATGCGGCCCAATTCACTAAATCTCCTTTTGGGAGAAAAAATGTTTAAAAAGTTCAACTTATCGTGATTCGGGAAGGGAATAATTGCACACGTCAAATCAAGCAACCTTAAGCCTGATTTACTTTCTATTGAAGTTTTATTTGACTTTAGTGTACCGTATAGTTTCTGCAAACGTGTATAGGCTTTGCTGAAATCCTTGGAGCCTCCTAGCTGCAAAAATAAAGCATTGGCTAGAGGATTCAAACATAACAAGTTTGTGTTTCTTCCTTCATTCTTAGACTGTGCTGTGGTAGCAGTAGCCAATGCTTTCCGGTACTCTAACATAAATTCATCAATACTCTGAAACAATCCGTCTGCACTATCTATATATTTCAAGAGCCTGGAGTCAAGACTTGGTACATCATAGTTGCGATCAACTTCAATTAATTTCTCATTAGTCCTACCAGAATTGAATCCTTCAACTTTTGAGCCTCTGATTAAAGCTTGAATCGTTAATCTAACATTACTTGTTTCATCCACAATACCTATAATCCTCGATATGGTTAACACTCCATTGCTAGAGTGCGTTCCATCAGCATCCGGATACTTTATTTTATCGGTATTCGGCTCGATAGCAATGACTAACCAATCGAAATCACTCAGATTATGATCCTCATTAGATAACAGGGATGTTTTACTCTTGTTATTAAACTGTATCGCGTGGAAGGTTTCAATACCTTGTATCGCATCCAGTGAAATAGTGGAGGGCAAAGCTGTCTTGCTTTCCTCATTAAATTCATACTCGTTTACCAAGTCTCTCAATATCTTAATACCGCTGGCTCTTTCCTTATACCTGGAGAGTAAGGCAGCGGCTTTAAATCTGGAGAAAGTTACATTATAGATAATGCCTGGAAGTAATACTAAGTTCGAATCCAATTGGTATGTTGGAAGAATAACCTCTTGCCTTTTTTGCAGGCTCGACAGGGAGGTATTATATATAGCCATTTCAATCACGTATGTTTTGATATATTATATTATCTATACGTTTAGGTTTAAAAACAGATATGTCCCACAGAAGAAGCTCTTCATTGCATGGCGTGTGACTAGAATCTAGATATCTATTTATGTGGAGAACACGCCTATGCCGAATACCGAGGAGCTTTTGAGCTCGTAAATTATTACCTTTTTGGAGCATGAAGGTCAAGGCTTAATGACACAACTAGTCAGCTAATTGAATTCAAGCTACGTACCTAGTGCTAAAGAACCTATTGCAGAGGTGAAATGCATTTTCAAATCGCTCATTTGGTATAAGTTATTAGTGTCTCAGATGATCTGAATACCTCTAACATATTCTTTATATTGATGGTCAAGTTAGAACAAGATATGGTGAAGTAATGATTGATATTAACGTGGCAAGGTATTTGACTGCTTACTTCGACGTTATTGTTTCCAAACAAAACTAGGGGATCCGTTTCAAGCAGCTCGTCTCTTTCAATGCTGCAGCGGTTTATCTTTCCTTTTTTTTATTTTTTTTTTCAAATAGCGCAATCTACAAGCAGAGGATTAGTGTGATCAGACCAACTGATGCAATTGGAGCTTCTCTTTCAAGCGGATCATCTAATATTGAGAGTATATTCTTTTGCAGAGTATGCGACATATATTTACAGCTCTTACTAATAATGAAATCATGATTACAAAAGTCTATTGATAAAAACTCTTGAAGTGGGATGCAAGTATTGCACCTAGAAAAGGATTTGGTAGTTTATGATTTTAAATAGAGTTATTGGAATTTTATTGCACTTAAATTTTTAAAAAGGAAAATGTAAAATACAGATCTCTTCCATAATCATTTAAAAGGTAATGAGAAATCTAGAAATCTCCTAGAAATCTTGCAAAAGAAGTATGTTAAACCTGCGACGCAAGAAAGCTCCAAAGTAATATTCATCTAGGTAGTGTCGCAGAATTTCCTAATTAAGATACAAGATGATCTTTTGCACCTGGCTCAAGATATAGAAGAATTAAAACTCTTTAAAGTGAATAATCTCAGATCAAGAAAACTTTGTTCAAAAGTAGCAAACGAATTAAAGATTATTTCAAAGTGAATACCACCATCAACAATTTAGAAGCGAAATTTCAGAACAGAATTAATTACCATATATTAAATGCATATTGAATAGAAGAAAGCATCCGAAATTTATCAAATCAAACCTCGTTCATTGCCCATGTAGGAAACAGGAAATAAATTCACTAGTGATATATATATATATATTCACTAGTAAGCATATTCCTGATAAGAAAAAATTTCTTTTGGTTTTTACAGACAAGAAAAAGGGTGAAAAGTTTGTATAGCCCATGCTTTTAAAGGAGGGTGATTCCACAAGTTGATAAAAGCATTTTATTATCGAAGAAATGGGTTTCAAAATAAAGGATACTCAAATTCTGGTTTCTGCTTCACCATCACAGGGAATATTTACCCAATCATTCAATTGTGACTCCCTAAGAATCTTTCAAGTTTCTTTCACTGAAATGCATCATTGAATGCAGATTTTATATCAAAAATCTACCTACTTCTATTTACAAGCTAAGATATGGATTATAAAACGTCTTTGAGATTTACTTCTCCGGAACCTCTTGCAAGAGGTTTGGGCTGATTCTCTCCTTTCTTCCATCCAATCATAAACATAACATTAAATGTCACTGGTAAAGTCAATGTTCCATCAGAATTAACTTCTCCGTGTAGGGCCTTATAAATTTCATTCGCGGCAAGCAAAACATCTCTAGGAATGAATCCTGATCGAGACAATAAAGCATTTTGCTCTCCCATTGCTTCTAAATCCTCGCATACAGCGATTATATTTGGGAATCCACCTACCACTATATCTTGGGGATCGATAGTCAACATATTAAAGCCAGCCCTGTTGAGCAAAGTTCCTACGTCATTTAACTTGACCAAAGGTGATACCCTAGGAGTGATTCCACCTCTTCTTTCTAATTCCGCAAGCTGTAATGATGTTCTCAATTCATACAAAGTGTCACCCCCAAGGATGGTCCCCATGAATAAACCATCTGGTTTAAGAACACGATTAATATTAGCAAGCACAGATGGTAAATCATTTATCCAATGAAGAGACAAATTAGAGATCACAGCATCATATTGTTCAGGGTCTCTCATACATTCACTATCGAACGTCTCTGCATCTGCAACATAACGTGATATTTTCCCTTCAAATTGAGAGTTGAAGGGTTCATTGACATCTCTATAGAGCATTTCAGAAGAAGGCTCAAGCATTACTAGCTCTTTAATTTTAGATCTTACTAATTTCTTATCTTCATTCAATTGCTTTATAATTGCCATCTCCACTTCGTCAGCACCCTCAGGTGTTTTAGTCTCTTGGCAGAGCACTTTAAGTAAATTTCCCAGATGGGAGCCAAAGTCTAGCACTTTAGGAAAATCTCTTGTAATAAACGCCAATCTTTCAACAGTCTTGAGTGCTACATCATCCCTCAAATACTCAGTTTTCCTAGATAAGGTAGGATTAAGTTTCGCAATCCTTGATTTCTGAGCAATCTTTGCAGAGCTATCAAAGACACTATATTGGTGCTGCTTTGCCGAATTGCCACCAGCAGAAGTAGCTAGTGTTCGAACTATTTTTATACCCTTGAGCATACTACTTTTCAATTAGCTCTCTTGATATGAGATAACGCTCTATATATTGAAATTTTTTTTTCTTCGATAAAGTCGGTGAGAAGAATATAATATACCGAGATACAATCTTATCAAGATGAGCGATGATTCTGTGGCGATTCTCATTGTCACGAGTACTGAGAAGCAGGGCCAGGGCTTACTTAGCATCTCCAGGAAATATCAAGAGACTCTCACAGAAAAGAGGAAATATGAATTCCAGAATTAAAAGCGATCATCTATCAATTCTGCTGAACATTCCAATACTATCAATAACAAAAAGACACAGTACTAAAGCTTTTGGTGCCCTAAATGATTACGAGAGAGAGTTAGACTCTTTGATTAAGTCTAAGGACTTTAAGGATATATGGCCTATCGCAACTATGATGAAGAAGAATAATGTTGAACCAACTCCGAACATATATTTACTCTTATTAAAAGCTTGCTATCTAACGAGAAAGCCCGAACTAGTGAACGTGGCACTTTCCTTGTACTGTGAAGCTACTAGTTTAGATATTTGTCCGGATGAATCTAGAGCTCTAACCTATTATTTATTGATGTCATTCCAAACATGTCATGATTTCACGAATCTAATAATCTTAAAAGATTTATGGAATAATAGAATACCAAATGAGGCTAAAGATTTACATACTATTTTCCGTTACCATTCTGCTCACTTAAACACTTTCCTTAATACGTTTCAAAATCAAAGGGCTCAAGAATATTTTGAAGATATACTTATGGAAATGAAAAATCTCCAACTTTCCAATCATAAGGAGCTGGAAATACTAAAGACAATACCAATTCTGAGATTCCTTGATGTTCTCGCTTCTAACAAAGACTGCGAGTCTTTAGCAACGTGGATTCAAAAAATTTTAGACCATGGATCGAACACCACCTCAAGTATTATACGACAATCTGATTGGGACAAGTATCTTAGCACAGGTTTATCACAAAACAATTATAAATTAGTGAAATTGATTTACAAAACATACCTAATGAAGGATTATCAGAACTCCTCAATAACAACCGAACAAGCATTATTTGAGAAGTTAGAGAGCCCCAACTCATTTTTTAAGTCTATCACGGACGAGGAGGTTTTCCAAATACTTCATACTTTGGCGACAAATGGGGATGTCAACCTGACATTATCTCTTATTGAGTCACACTTCATACATAAAAAATTAAAGGGAGAAAGAGCTTTGACTAACGAGCTTCGTGTCAAGATAATAGAGTCGTATTGCTATCATAATGATTATGCTAATGATAATATATATCAGGATTATTATAATGATGAAAGCATAAAAAGAATATTGGATGTCTTGAATGACCTTTTAGCGAGAGACAAGCTTTCTCTATTGAGCTTTAAAGAGATAGGGGAATGCATGTCCTTTAAGTTCCAGAATTATAAAGTTTACAAAGAATCACTAAAAAAATCCAATATGCCTGGCAACAGTTTGACATTTAATATATCAGACGCAGATATCCCAGAAAAAAGCTCGAATGCAAATATAGAATCCTCTCCTACGGGCAATATTTTAGCAAACATTAAGATCTTAACAGATTTCATCGAATATCATATAAAATATCTCACACTGCATAAGAATTTTGAAAGAGAAACCATAACTTTATTTATTAATTGTGTGTTAAATCATGTTAATCTTCATCAAAACTTTTCAGGTTTAATTAGAGTTTTGCTATTATTGCATAATGAAAATCCTCAGTTCGTTTCTGAATGGCTTGATGACGATCTGTTAGATATAATTTCTAATTCATTAATCAACTCTCCTGGGGCCAAGTTATGTTCCGTGCGGTTCTTTGTGCTTCTTAAATCTTTAGGAAAGCAGACTCATTACCGCTACGCCAATTTCTTGTCTGCGATAATGAAAGGAAGCGTACATGACTTTTTGCAATTTTACATGTATCATTATTTTCATGACTTTCACGGCTACATAGCTCCTGAAGTGCGAAAAGTTTTGGATCATATTCCTCCCGAGATTGTTGTTGAAGATAAGAAGACAATTGAGTTAATAGATTTTTACAAAAGCTTACCGAAAAACAGAGCCTCCTTGACGAAAGATGAAATTGAGGATCTTTGGTCGAAACATGCATTTACAAAAAGTGAGGGGATTCTAACGAAGGAAGATGAATCAAATTTTAAGCGTAAATATATCAGATCCGTGGATCTTAGGGATGCAGAGTATTTGAACTATATACTTGGGACCCAAAATTTAAATTAAAGTGCCGACTCACAGAATCGCTGCTGCTAAATCTTGAGCACTAATCATAATCAGTTCTCTTTGCTTACTTCTTTTGTTACGCCTCTTGGGTATAATAGTCTCTAACACACTTTTTTCGGCATCTTCATAGGCAAGTTCTCCAGTAGCTCTCGGCAGAACATCGACATCATAATTAAGGCTAGAGAACGAAAGCGATGCGCTAAAAGTTGAACCCAACATGGTTGAATCGACAGCCATTTTCATAATATTATCGGCATGACAAGCGAGATGATCATAATCTGAATCTTCAGTCTCTAGTGTCAATTTTGAGGCTTTTTCAAGAGCTAAATTCTTCCTGTGCAAATTATGTCCGTCAAAAGCTTCTTTTATGATATGGTTCGAGGAAGAAACGGGTGTAGATTGCTGCAATGAATGAGGTCTCTCAACGGTACCACAAGGTGATAAATTTATTGATTCTTTCTGATTGTGAAGAACCTCAGTTCTATTTGATTTGACTACTTTGTGATTTTGAACTTTCTTAGATTTTCTAGAATTTTTTGTGGATATTGGTTCCTTTAGTGTCTCCTTATTGCTTCTTTTGTTTAAGTCATCCCTTACTTTTTTTAGAACGAATTGATCTTCCTTGAGTATTTGTCTCAAGGGTTCAATTAAGTCAATATCTTTTTCACATAATCGAAAATGCTTCCCTAATGGACTCTTTGAAGATCCAGGAGCCGTCTGCAATGGAACATCGGCCAAATTAAAACAGCTCCCTTGACTATTTTCTCCTTTCGTGGTTTCATTCATTTCACTAATAGATTTGGGGAAATTATAATTAAGGTTAATCAAGGGATGAACATTGTTGGCGCTAAAGTTCATGATAAAAATTTGATTTGGATTTCTAAACCGTCTAAAAGAAATAATTATAGAAAGTAGAATTACAGGCTTCGGATCCTGTTTAATGGCATCATTTGCATCATATTGCTCATTTATATTTTGTCTATTAGTGCTCCCGTTTCGGATAACAAATTGTTTTTGTTTATACATAGGCTGAAAACAGTGATATGAATGTCGCAAATCAAAACGACAAAAAGAGACATGTATCATCTAAGAGACCTCAAAATCATACTTTAACGACATAAAGGTTCCTAGTTTATCTGAGTTGGCTAAAAGCTGACAATACCACCAAACCCCTGAATTCATCATAATTTAACTCCAATTAGTAAGAAATGAAATAAAGAAATGAAGTATCACTTCATTTGTTCCCCCTTTCTTTCTATAATTTTATTCTTTTCATTAATTTTCATATGTATTAGTAAATTGCTTATGTACAAATAATGGTAAGGTATAGTTGTCACGCATTCGAAAGTTTTTTTGAGCCTAGTGTAATTATAATTAAATAGTTTGAACTTCAAAACTCATCAAATTCGTTGAGTGGAATAAATATGTTTCATTTAAGCATCTAATTCGAAATGCAAGTAGAGTTTTTGGAAAGTCGGTGACAAAAAAGTTCTCTAACTCATATTTTTAAGATTGATATGGATATTGAGTCATGAATACTACTGTTTAGGCAGCCAATATGTCAGTTATGCTTTGCAAGTTACATCAATGTCGTTAGCTTGTTATCATTTTTCTACCGGAACTTTTCTCTTGGATAACCTGTCCTCTATAACTGAATCATTACCATGAACGCTGTCCATAGGACATGGAAGTAAAGAGTTTGCGCCAACTAATGCCACGCATATTGCAAATGTTGAGGTGAACAAGGAACTGGTCAACTTATTCCTCTGTGTGGCCCTTATGCCCGCGAACATATTTCCCTATTTATTTAAAGTATTTCCTAATGAATGAGATGTAATCCTCAAGACGAACCAGAAAGCTCTAATTCTTCGTAACAAGCTATTTTTCTCTTTGAAAGAAACTTATTTACAATTATAAATTTTCAATGAACCACATCATGTGATGCGAAGTCAATAAACCAATTACGACTCAGCTAATGGACATCTCTAGCAAAGTTAATTCAAATACATAATCTACAGCGTGACTTACTATACTGTCAACGAGGCTCATTAGTTGTATATCACAGGATATGTTCAGATCTGTTTTGTAGAATTTAAGTGTCGTCTTGGACTTCTGACGTATAGTATGTCAGTTGTCGAGAACGTGAGTAGGCGTGTTCGTCTTAAATTAGTTTACTTTCGAAGTAAGCAGGTCAGATAGACAACAGCTTTGAAAAATGACACATACGGTATTTTATTAATAGAAGAATCACTTAATTGTCCAAAGATAACTAAATTTTAGGTTCTTTATTCTTTTTCTTATTTAAAATTACTATACATAAAAGTTGATCTCGGAGTCTTGTTGTGTTTTCTATCTATAGTGCTCTGAGTCTACTAACTAGCAAAGCCATGACCTTGTAAGACTTCATGACAAGTCTTACGTGCCTCAACATTCATTAGTCTTATAAAAACGTTATTCATATACCTTGTTTAGCATATTGCCTTTCAAGATTTCAAAACCAGGTTCAAACTTTCTTTCCATGGCCATATCATATGCAGATTTTGGTTCATCAACTAAGTCAAGCTTCACTAATTCCTTAACAGCAGCTAATCTGTGGGCAGTTGATGGTGATACCCTTTGGTAGACGGTTTGGTACCTCTTTTTTAGTCCCAAAGCTTCTATATTTTTACGAACTCTAGGTGGCATACCTATAGTAGACCGTATCTGGGTTATTTTGTAGAACATTTTACCGTTTGCAGGCATCTTTGACGGATATGTTATAACGTTCTAATTTTCTTTCACTCCTTGAAAAAACTTTCAATAAATGTAAACGACATTCACGACATGAGATTCATATATCGCGTCCGGTGATAACAGTAGTACATCATATCTGAATAGAATGTACTATGGATGACCTGAAAGAACAGGATATCATCAAAAGAAATGACGAACTAAGAGAAGAGGCTACAACATTAACTCTTTCCATAGTCCAATTGTTGAATCCGGAAAATTCTTTCGAAAATAAGAGTGTGAAGTTCGAAGTTTACTTAAGAAATCTCAAACTTATTATTAATGAATATGAAAATTATCCCAAGCTACTTGATCCCCTTGTTCGCTTTTTTACGGATAGCTTAACAGAGCTATATCTTAAGCTCTATTCATCTAACGCACAATCTACTATATATACGAATGGTATCGGTGAGCTCATATATGAACTATCAAAAATCCGTGGATTTAAATTCTGTGTTGATTGTCTTTCGAGCGATATTTACTTATTTCCTAGACTACTGAAATTAATAAGTCATTTAGAAGATAGCAATGAAATATTCTTAGTATTAATGTGGCTCTCAAACTTGCTGCTAGTACCATTTCCTTTAAGGCAAGTAAGTGCGACGCTACCAGAGGATTTACTAAACATTGGCTTACATCACGCACTCAAGCACAACAATGTATCCAAAACACAAGTTGTTGCTTCAATTCTTGTGTCTAGGTTGCTAACGAGACCTGATTCCTTAAGCGATGGAATATTAAGCAGCTATCTTTCTGATACTGTACAAGGGCAACTAGACCCCTCGGATTCAAGCGTCCAAGCTATCAGCTTGGGACATTTGATAATCATAAACAAGATTATCAAGAGGGCTCCGGAACTGGAGCTCGCCGAATATTGTGATAAAATTTATAATTTCATTAACTGGAATCTCGTTAATTTGAGGTATCAGGAGCAGCATATGACGGATCTTAGTATAAATAATTTCAGTACCTTTTATATGATAAAGATATTGGGTAAGCTCGCGGTTATTTATAGCAAGGAATCCAATTTTGTCAAAGTAAGTGCAATTATAAATGACCTAATTCACAATGTAATGAACTGCTTACAACATCGAATTGATACTAAGTTAAGATATGCCTTGGCAAAATCTTTGAATCACATAGTTACGAGTCTCTCGATTTACGCTGTTAATTATCAAGACCAGGTGATGGAATATTTATTTAAGCAATTGTATATTGAACAACCTTTCCTATTCCACAATGGTGCAAACTTAAATGAATTCAATATTGATTTAAATATTCCTTTTAAAGATACTTCAATATCTAAGGTACACATAATTTTATTGTTTCTTGGCTATCTGTCTTTAGAAAAAGTTCTTCCTAATCGGTTTTTTCCCCTTGTCATAAGTATTACACATGAAACATTGTTTTTTGAAGAGTCCCAGATGATGATGTCCTTGGCCACTCAAATTAGAGATGCTTCTTGTTTTGTTTTATGGTCTCTAATAAGGCTGATGAACTCTCAGTCATTTGATGATTTGATACAAAAAGACCCTAGGGTAATACCATGGTTACTATTCGACTTGATCAGAGCGACAATATTTGATCACGATTTAACAGTGCGTAGATGTGGTACAGCTGTCCTTCAAGAGCTTGTAGGAAGGTTTGGATCATCGATGTTCAAGCATCTTTCAAGTCACGAAGAAGACTTTGGTGAACTAACTATTCGATTTGTGGAACAATTCAATACCCATAACGTATCTACGTTACATGAGTCGTATAACTTACTCGAAAAGCTAATCGAATTAGGATTTAGTAATCAGTTGATCGTGAATCATCTCATTGGAAGTCTTACAAACGAACAGACAGACTATAACGTGAAAAAGTTAGGTGCAGCACATTTGAAGATCATCTTAATCAAATCAAATACTAAAAAACAATCTTTAATTCCTTTAGGCGATCATCATGGAAATATTTGCTTAAATGAGGTTCTAGAACTTTTGGCGTCGCGTAGGATAATGTTTGCCTTCAGTGAAATTTGTGATTTGTCAAGTAACAAGCAATATGTGAAAAATGTGCTTATTCTGAGTGTGAAATCTTTTACCTTAGATCATTTCCATAATGGGCTTCTTGAAGCTGAAGGTTTTATTAAATGTATCACAATTTTATTGGAGCATAATTTTGAAGTTCCAAATTCTTCTTTTGAAAAAATGTTTACTATTATGCGACTCAATGATGTTGATGGACTTATTCATATTTATAAGGCTCTATTCTTGAAGCTTCATTGTATAGGGTTTTTCGAAACTGATGGCAATTTCGAAACCCTAATTCGTTATATCGAGCGCGGTAATATCTTAGCTTCAAAGTGCTGTTTCTATTATTTGAAGTTTAATTTTAGCCAATTTTCCACATTGATCAATTTGATAAATATGAAGCATATTGATTGTGATGTGAAGTCTCATATGCTAAATGGCTTAAGTCTTAACTTTAAAGCTTATGAATTCAATAATGAGATATTAAATTCCTTGATCCCACACCTAGATGACTATACTTTAACGAACCACGGAGATGTAGGATCCAAGGTAAGATATGCAACAATAAAACTAATTGAGAACAACTTAGAGTCTTTTCAAGAACAGCAATCTGAAATTGAGCTACGCTTACTCAGAATTGCAGGAGAGCTCATAGATAAATTGAGATATATATCTTTGAGCTTAGTATTAAAGATGCGATCATCAACTTCAGAGGTCTCACACAATAACTCGGAAACTTATTTTAAATGCTTTTTTGAATTTTATAAAGAGTTTAGAATTTCTCTAGATCTAGACCAAGATAATTTAAATCGGAGTTTTTCAATAAGTTTCTGGAAAGGGATCAGTCATACAGCGGGAGCTTTGACTGGCTCTAGAGATATAATCCAAAGGGCCTTTTTTGAAGTGATTTTTTTTCTAAATTCTGCAGAAGACAAGCAAAAAGCATTTGTCTTTTCTATCCTTCTTGAATTGTTAGTGCTTCCGAAGGGGCAACCATTAAGCATATTGAGCTCAAGAGATGTGAAAGCCTACTCTAATGTCCTTAATCTATTTGTAAGGATTTTCGAGAGTAATATTGGATATCCAGCGGATTTCAATTTTAAGGCTTTGTACGTGAGAGCTTTCAACCTACTGATCAATACTTCAAATAACGTAAGAGTCGGTCTTTGCTTAATGGTTTTTAAACATTTATCGTTCGAAAAAGAAGTTCCCAATAACGTACAAGTCGATGCTCGCAAAAGAATCGTTTGGATGAGCTGTTATCATAGGAATCCGTCTATCAGAACAGTTGGCAGTGAATGCCTTTTTGAAATTATAAGTGAATTGAATCCATCAGCACAACATTTGTTTGACCTAATAGAAACTACAGAGTGGGAAGTTTCTCCCAGAGAGCTACAGCTGCAATATAAAAAACTAGAATATATATTTCTGCATCTATAGGCGAGAAGTACTGGACCAGCCAAGTATTTTCCCAATACCATCATAAATTTAGACTCAATAGCATTACAGGTAGTTCTGTATTAGATACTTTAATGACTTTCTACAAGCCAACAACCAAATTATCAGAGGACTTATGATAAGTCTCTTCTTTGATCAAGCTGGATACAGTCGGATTGTGGACATTTTCCCCAGATCTTTCATCTTCTTGTTCGGTTGAACTTTGCCTCTTATCGAAATATGAACCTTCTTCGTGGTCCTTTTGAGGTGTTAAAGGGGCATGATTGAAAACATCAAAGGATTGGTAAGTCATATCAACGTTAATAGAAGTAACCTTCTTTCAGAAAAAAATTATTGAGGCTTAATTTCTCGTATATATAAGTTTGCCACAGATAACGCCATGCTTGATTTGCGGGGTGCTTAAATTCCTGTGGAGTACCCTCGCAAATTTAATACTTACGTGTGATCCGCGTTCTCATATTTACGGCAGTACTTTGGCCAAAAAATTGTATTTACGTAATCGGAACTCTTTGCACCCAGTTCAAAATAGTCATGTAAGGCGTTAAGTAACAAAATCCACGGGGTCCACTTTCCATACCTATCACCGAAACATTGTACAAGCTCTGCCGCATTCGTCTCTAAAAGAATACGAGTTCACTTGTATCACCGAATAAAACATGGTATGCTTTTACAAGGATTACTATAGGCATATCAGGAAATGCCAGAGAATGGCTTTGAAATCCATCCACAGAATGTCGATGAACTTGCTGAGAAAAAACATCTGAGGGCATCTATTTAATGATAGATTCATGGTATATTCGCAATGTCCATAGAAAATTTTAATCTTTTATTTCCAGATTAAAGATAAGGGGCTTGAAGCCTTATTCATCTTACTCTTCAATATGAGGTGCATTGTCCTTCACGAATTTGAAGTCCTAGAGTACTATTCTTTTGTGGTCTTCTCTTGCAACAAAAAGGAAGTGGGCGATCCTGCAGTCGCAGTCGTTCCCATAGAAATGTTGGCATTTTTGTGAAAGTCGTGATTTCCCCACAAAAACGAATGATGGTATATAACAGCAACGGGTTTCTTACAATTTTTAGTATCTCGTTCCTTATACAATGATGAATACATTTCAGTTTGAAGAGGATCTCCCTCATTTACCGGTTCCCCTGTTACAGTCTACAACTCAACAGCTCTTGTCAGCATTGAAACCATTGCTCTCTCAGGAAGAGTACGAAGAACTCTTACTAGAATCATCACAATTTGTTTCTAATGATTTAATTAATCTATTGCAATCCCACTTAATTGAAGCCTCGAAGAACCCATCACAATATTGCTATTTGAACTGCATAAATGATGAAACCAATCCCGGAATATATGGAGAATTAAGAGGCGACATTTTACCTCGTAATCCATTTCTTATATTAGAAGAGGACCCGTACTCGAAGACAATAAATCCACCAAATCAGGCTCAGAGGGCATCTAATCTTATCAATTCTTCTTTGAAGTTTATTGTAAGTCTTCGTAATGAAACCTTGAAGCCAGATCTCACTCCTAAAAGTGGGCATCCTTTAACAATGAACTGTTACAAAAACTTATTTGGGACTACCAGGATTCCAGATTTATTGGATAAATATGATCAGCATGTCACGATTAAGAAGTATAAGAACATTAATGACTCCAGACACATAATTATCATTTGTAAAAATCAATATTTCAAACTAGAGGTATTGACCCCGTTCACTGAAGAGAATGAAAAGGAGATACATTCTAAGCATAAGTTATGGTTCAACGATCATGAGCTCTCGATTATTTTACAACGAGTAATTGATATTTCTGACGGTGTCAACCCATTAGATATCATACATGATGCTATTGGATCTTTAACCACACAGTCTTTTGATTACTGGAAGTTAGCAAGACTTGAATTAACTAAATCGAATGCACAAAACCTTGAGATTATTGACGATGCATTGTTTGTTGTTGTATTAGACTCTAGTAACTCGCCACAGACTGACCAAGAAAAAACATCCATTTTATCACATGGCTCATCTGAGCTACTTCAGGGAACAAATTTCCAAGTGGGTTCTTGTACATCCAGATGGTACGATAAACTACAATTGATTGTGACTAAGAATGCTGTTGCAGCTGTTGTTTGGGAGTCTACCTCAATGGACAGCACTGCAATATTAAGATTCATCAGCGATATTTATACTGATCTGATTCTTAAATTGGCTAAAAACATCAACGGATCAGAATACACATTATTTGACAGCAACGTTGTCTTTGTATCTTCAAATGGCAATATTGAGAAACCCGTTTGCAATCAGCTCAAATTTAATCGTACCCCTGAGTTGCTTAATTTGGTTCATTTGTCTGAAACTAAATTAACTGACCTCATTAACCAGCATGAGTATGAGACAATGAATTTAAAGCTAGAATCCAACTTTATCAAGGATATCTCAATAGATTCGATGCTCCAAATTAGTCTCCAAATCGCCCACTATTCCTTATACGGAAAAATTGTTAATACGTTGGAGCCCATCACGACCAGAAAGTTCAGAGATGCCAGAACTGAGCTTATCACAGTACAGAATGACTCGGTGTCAGAGCTAGTCAAGTATTTTATAGCTAACCCAAGCTCGCAGAAAAAGTGGGAAATGTTTAAAGAGTGTTGTGTTAGGCATAAAAAGCAATACCAAGATGCAATGATGGGAAAAGGTTTCGACAGACATTTTATCTCGTTAGTTCATATAATTAAGCGTCCGCATGCTGTGACTTACTTGAACAAATTGAATAAGCATTTGCCTGCCATTCCAGATCTATCTAAGGTCGATAGTCTGCAACTTCCATTACTCTCACACCCAATTATTGATATGCTCTCTGCACCGGAGCTATTAGTATCAAACTGTGGTAACAATGCGCTACACCTATTTGGTATTCCTCCTGCTATTGATCAAGGTTTTGGAATAGGCTACATTATTCATAATGATAAAGTTGTGATAACAGCATCATCTAAATACAGACAGACTAAAAGATTCCTTGACACTTTGAGACTGGTGGTTAGTGAGTTGAAAAATCTCTTGAAAGAAAATATGAGTTTGATTCATAATATCAGCGACTCAAAGGCGAGAAAGAGTGAATTAAAAGAATTAGGAAAGGAGCCTGAACATAAAATCGACTCAAACTCACCTCTGACTCGTCATCCAATTCTATTAACAACCAGCACTGATTCTGAACCAATTTCTTTTGACAAGTATAAGGATCTTTCTATGTCTGACGCAGAATCGGAGGGATCGTCATCTGAAAGTGCGAGCTATGATCTTCTAGGAGGTTATGGATATTTTGACTTCGGGGAAATGGGTCTCAGGTCAGAAGATCTTTCAAGAACAGAGTCACACTTGAACTCACTTTCTGGCGCTAATTCTACGTTGGGATCTAGGAGAGGATCTTCTTCAAATTTGCTTAAGTTGGCATCCTCACATAGCAGTGAAGCTGCTACTCAAAAATTTGGCTTATCATTATCAGAAAGGATAAGAGACAAGCTCTCTATGAAAGAAGATTCTCAATCGGACATAAGCGAACGTTCTGAAACTCCCAGAAGGTCGAAGAGAGAAATAGGAAAGCAGTTAGGTTTATAGTAAAATGTAGCTATTCCTGAATATTGTTGAGATGTGATAGTGCGTGTGCATTTCAAATCCAAACTTCTTTTAGTAATCGCTAGTAATAGACGGTGATAACGATAATTAATTGTATTGCTATATTCTGATTTCCTCAATGTCAAAAATTACTCCACTATCAAAGTCTTTAATTCAGATATGTGGTATTGATGCTACGAAGTTTTTAAATGGTCTTGTCACTACGAGGCTATTGCCTAACGTTATAAAAAAGAAGGAACATACTTTTAGTGAACAGAAACACGCAGAACTTACATCTATGATTGACATCCACAAGAATTGGGGATTGATGCATGAAGATATATTTGACCCCCAGGAAAAAATTCTCGTCTCTAGAGATGGTGACAATTCAATGTTTCTAAATTCTAAAGGCAGGGTTGTTACCGATTGTTTTCTCTACAGTATTCCATTTCATAATATAAACCATGAAAATAAGGAAGTCTTGGAAGATGAACCGAGATACTTAGTTGAAGTCGATACCTCTGTATCGTCTCAATTACTAATGATGTTGAAATTGCATAAATTGAGCTCTGACGTAAGCATCTCGATGAAAAATACTTTATATTCTTACTACTATTATAACGATTCCCCTGAGTTTGACGAGTGGTTAGAAAGCTGCCAGGATCAGTATTTTGTGACACCCAGTCCACTTGATGCCTTAGACAAAGCAAATTCCTTCGTAAGGAATGAAACAATATTTAACAAAAAGGCTGCGGAGAGCATATTGGGCTTTGCAATTGATAATAGAATCCCTAACTTCGGAATTAAGTTCATAAGTACTCAACCGTTACATGACGATCCAAACCGATCTCCTTCTAAGAATCTGCTAAGCTTGTCTGATCTATTTTCTGATCTGTTTCGAGATAGATTTTCAATTGAATTTTGTGAGGAAGAAGAGATCAAGAGACGCAGGTATGCGAATGGGTTATTTGAAGTTTCAGATGCTATGAAGGGGACCTCATTGCTTCCTTTTGAATGTAACCTAGATTATACTAATGGCTTGTGTTTAGATAAAGGTTGTTATGTTGGTCAAGAACTTACCATCCGAACATATAATAATGGTACTATTCGTAAAAGAATCGTTCCTGTACAATTCTTTTCACTCAAGGAAGGCTCAGTTGAACTAATAGGTGATCAGGATTTCATTGAGATCAGTCTTGATGATCCTGTAATAATGGATCTTCAGCAGCTTAGTCCATCTATAATATCTAAGATGGATGTGTTTCCACTAAATAATAATGAAAATGAGAAGAATAGTACAGAAGATACTATTCCAAGTTTTGCATCATCACCATTTGGGGCCTCTTCAAGACCTGTCAGAAAAAGAAATACATCCTCGGGAAAGCTATTGTCCATTGAAAATAACACTGGGTTCATGCTAATTTCATTGCTGACAATCAAGAAGAATGACTTATTTAAAGTAGAAATTCCAAGTTTAGAAGGAGGAGGATCAAAAACTTTAGGTTGCAAGGTCTTTATTCCTGATTGGTGGCCTGAGGAGTTCGATTAAGTATGTACATAGTTAAAATAATGACCCAATACAAAATCTATACATTAATGATATTTTATTACTACAAGATTTTTAATCTTCGGGCGACGCTTTTAAGTGATTATAATGTTGCTTTGAGATTTGAGAAGACATTCAAGTCCCCTCACAAGTTTTTCTTTAATGTGTCAATCTCCTTCACCAAGTCCCTGATATACTTGGAGGCTAATTCAACAGTCGTAGCCTTGGAAGGAATTGCAACCTGGTCATGGTATGACTGAGGAACTAAAGTTGCCAATTCACTGACTGCTGTATTCATTCTAATTCTTCTTCCTTGCTCAGCTATCTTATGAGAAGCTTTTTTTGTTGCTGGCTTCTCATACTTCGGCTTCGCAGAAGAATTGGATCTCTGCTCGGTTAGAATAGGCGACGCTTCACTTGAGGAAGACGATTTTGGTAAAATTTTATTAGAGTAGGAACGCCTAGAAGATCTTGACCTTGCTTCTGAATTATTTTCATTGAAATTTTCATCAAATTGCTCTGCTAACCTTCCCATAGTAAAACCCATAAGCGCTGGACGTTCGCCAACAGAAGGATCTATATCAACTTTTATGGCTTGGGGAGGGAGCATTGCGCTCGTCTCCTCATACTTTGATGGATCAATACTAGGCTCCGAAATTTTTTCAATTACTGATAACGATGAGGAGGAGCGACGTGAGTTTCTAGTTTTCATTGCAGGTGACTTCTTAGATCTAGTGCTATCATTTGGTTGCATTATTGGTGTACCATGAGGAGTCCTCCGTTTATAAGAGACCGCATCATCACTGGTGCCATACACTGACGGCGACGACCGCCTTTTTTTATCTTGGTCAGCACCCAACGCAGGAGATGTCAATGGTTCAAAAGACGTCTGAAGTGGAGGGTTGTACTGAGTCTTGTTCATGTTAACTTGTGAATCCAATGGTGTAACTGCTGGTGACACTAGTGGTGAGAAAACGGCGTCGGGCCTAACATGATTCCTGTTTTGAAATGAGTCTGATCTGGAAATATTGTTGTGCTTGTGATAATAATGCTGATTGTTGTATGATTTTTCATTCTGACTTGGTAACACAGGAGAAGCAAAAGCTTTGCTATTATCCTTCAGAATACTATTAACGTATTTATTTGCAGGGTTCATGTTAGGAGTAGGTTGTGGCATATTTGAAGGAGGAAATGCCGACGACTGGGTGTTTCCGTTCTCTTCAAAGTTCAAGTCTTCTGGTAACATGAAGTTGATGTTATCTATCTCAAATTCGTAATGACTATCGTTTGGAAATATTTTAGATCTTGAACTCTGGTGAGTAGATGATGTCTGATTATTTGAATTGTTAGTGCTGGTGCTGTTGTCTCCTCCATTTTCATATAGATCATGATCAAGATGGTGTAAGAACATGCTATCTCCATGATAATTGGACGAGCTGTTGCCTCTTTCACCAGTCAGAGAAGCCGTCTTACCCGCTGTTCCTTGTATTTCTTCATGAAGTTCTGGAAAGTAACCTTCTTCATCATTCTTCGGACCAGTAGCAGGAAAATTTGTCCAGTCTGCCAGATCCATGCCTAGTACTTCTGAAAAAATTCAAAAGTTACCTAGAACTGAATAAAATCAAACAAACCCTTGTTAATAAAGCGTTAAAACGTGAATGATCTATGCCGAGTGTTGGATTGTAGTTTAAACAGTTGAATAATCAAACCTCTAAGCTTATTGATACACGATTTCTCGACGAGATATTTTCACTTTAATGGAAATAATCTGTTTTCGCTAACGATATGAGTTTAAATCTAATTTGAAGCAGATGAATTGAACCGAATATAAATTTATCAGGCTAATCGAAGGCTTTTGTTGTTATTTCAAAAATCTCGGGAGCTAAGATTTTAATAAAACATAAATTTACGTGTTATACACTGAAGGCACAATAGATTCCGTAAGTTCGTCGATGACACTCTAACACTAAGCTAACACAGCTATTTCAAGCGTGTTATTAGACCCACGTGGGATTATATCTATAGTGAGATTTTTTGTGACATTTGGATAGTGCGGCTGGCGATAGCTCAAACGCAGGACATTCCTTTATCAAGAATCTCACAAAATCATGACTTTTTATTCCTATATACAGTTACAAACTTCGACTTTACGCTTCTACAGGTACTGGTGTAGGATCATTGATAACTTCTCTTCTTCCTGAGCTTGGAGATTTAATGATAGGGTTACTAATACTCTTAGCTTTGTTTATACGTTCTCCTTTGACTATCTTTTCCATTTCATCTCTAGTCAAAGTCTCATATTCTATCAAGCCTTCAGCTAAGCGTCTCAATTCCGTCTTTCTGTCACTCAATAACTTTCGAGTTCTGACTTCCGACTCAAGCAAGAAGTCTCTAACTTCATTATCTGCCATATCCCTGATTTTTGAAGACCATGATTCCCAATCATCACTAAGTCTGACTGGGCCGATCTTATCGCTCATGCCGTAAGAGTTTACCATCGCTCTCGCGACACTCGTAGCATTAGCTAGATCAGAAGAGCAGCCGCTAGTCACATTTTCAGGTCCATGAATCATTTCTTCGGCCACTTTTCCTCCCATACAAACATCCAATCTCGCGAAGCATTCCTTTTTAGTCATATCAACCTTGTCCATTTCTGGAAGTTGAAATGTGACACCTAAGGCCCTTCCTCTAGGTAATATTGTTGCCTTGTATAAGGGAGTTGCACCTTTAGAATACATTGCCATTATAGCATGACCTGCCTCATGATATGCTGTGTTTTTTCTTGCCTCTTCGGTAATTACCATCTTCTCCTTTGCTGCTCCCATCAAGATTTTATCCTTTGCCCACTCAAAGTGTGCCATATCAACAGCTGGAGCTGATAATTGTGAAGCATGCACAGCAGCTTGATTGACCAAATTCATTAGTTCAGCTCCAGAAAGACCCGGAGTTCCTCTAGCAATGATTGAGGGATCTACATCTTCTGAGGTTTCAACATTTTCCATATGATGTTTCAAGATATCAACACGACCACGAACATCTGGTAGATCTACAACAACTTCTTTGTCAAATCTTCCCGGTCTAGTGAGAGCTTTATCCAAAGATTCTGGAAAGTTGGTAGCACCTATAATAATAATACCTTCACTTTGAGAAAATCCATCTAATTCTACCAATAATTGATTCAAAGTTTGCTTTGCATAAGCCTGATCCTTTGGATTACGTTTACCTCCAATCGCATCTAATTCATCAATAAAAATGATTGCCGGAGATTTATCTCTAGCTTGAGAAAACAATTCTCTAATTCTCTTCGCACCAACACCAACGTAAAGTTCATCGAATTCGGATCCCGACATGAAAAAGAATGGCACACCGGCTTCACCTGCAGTTGCCCGTGCCAATAATGTCTTACCGGTACCTGGAGGGCCCGTTAAAAGAACACCTTTAGGTAATTTTCCTCCTAACCCAGTGAATCTAGACGGATCCTTCAAGAAGTCAACAATTTCCTCCAACTCGGCTCTGGCTTCATCACAGCCACAAACATCCTTGAATTTAACAGTCGATTGAGAAACGTCGACGGACTTGTCCACAACTTCAGAATTTTTGAAGATAGTGCCATTTTCAACTAAGTAGTTAAATGCATTAGTGGCACCATATGTTAGTAAAGCGATAGGTATCAACCATTTGAGCCACTTAGAAACTATAGTGAAAAAAGACTCGGATACAACAACATGAACTGGCTCGTACTTGGAACCAAAGCCATTAGGCAAAACACTATTGCTTGTATTAGTATTCATGTGTGCAAATGAACCAGCGACCTGTTCTGCTTTGTCCTTCATTCCGATCTTATTTAATGCATCAATATACAAGCTAGTGCACTCGGGGGACGATGCAATTCCTGGGGTTTCATAACGTTGAACAACAATCTGTGGATAGTTGTTTGCTAACAATTTCTTGTAAAATTCCAACTGCGCGGAACTATTCTTGAGATCTCCGTTTGCTATTTGTTCTTGCTGTTGCAATATATTAACGTTGGAGCCTGTGGCAAGAGTCCTGCAACCAAAGAATGTTTGCCTTTGCGAGACAGTCAAGGGTTTCGCAAGGAATAGGGCTGTTGGACGTAAAGGGCGAACCAAACACAAGCCAGATACCCTACTTAGAAACAAACTCATTTAAGACAACTAATCCTAATGACAATATTATTATTTACAAAGTACTTTTAGAACGTCATTCTCAGTTTCGTGATAGCCTTGATATTGAATGATGGTAGTGTGTGAACCTAATTGTGTGGACTATTCCAGAAGAAATTACTCGCGCACTTCACGTTTATGATACACTATATAATTACATATGATCTTAGAATCCTGAAATCCTAAGATCGTCGTATCTTTCATTTGATGAAATAGTCAATCCATGCTCATTGGCTAAATGTAGTAAGCAGATGAAGCAAAAGCTTGTGGATATATCTTTTCGCTGCTCCGTAGCATATAAAGAACCAAGAGACGTAAACATATCTGTAAAATTTATTGTCGGCTTTTCTTGTTCATGAGGCTTGACTTCTGGATCATCTTGAGATACATTGGTGTTTGAGTCAGTTTCCATCTTTACTGAACTTGGTGAGTCATGTTCTTCTTTAATAGTTTTCCATATGTTGTCCTTCAAAAGCTTGACGTCAACTCTCTTTGCAACTTTAGAAAAAGTAATGTTTTCTGGCCGCAGCTTGAGTCCTTCAGGTACCTGGGAACTTAATGGCTGATCCCTTCCATTGGTATCTAGAGCATCGTTGAAGTCTATTCCATCAAGATCAGCATCTCCACCAAAATCATTGTTGAAGTCCTCAAATTCTGCTTGGTGAAATGATGCAGCCATCTTATCGTTCTCACATTCCAATTCTTGCTCTCTATAATGCTGAGCAAAGAATTTTTCATCAGTGACACTTTTAGAGTCATTAGGTTTCGCTTTACGCCTCATGAAGCATAATATCGGTACTTGAGGCTTCGTAAATAGATTAGTCAACTTAGACGACGAGTATCGAATATCTTCAGGAAGAAGATTATCATTAGCTTCCTCCTTAACAGAAACTGGTTTATTAATACTGGTTATACTTTTAGGATGCTCAAACAAAGAACTTTCAAAATCATCTTTGTCAGAACTCAAGAAGTCTATTATCTGCAGTTTCTTGCTCTTCGTAGATTGTGAATCTTTATTCACTTTAGTTGCAGATTCCTCCTTCAGGTCCAAATTCTTCGACTTCTTAAGTGCAGTTACCTTCCAGTGTTCCGGACCTCTCCAGTTCGCCTTTAGTCTTTGATCGAAATATACCATGAGGTCTCTATCTAGAACCTCAGCAGAATGAGACTTTTCCACTAGTTGTTCGGGCTCGTTGAATATCTGCTGAACAATACTTTGGTTTAAATTATTGATTGGTTCATTAGCATCATTATCATCTCCACCTACGTCATTATCTAACTCAGCACCATAGTCTTCATAATCAAAGTTTTCGAAATTCTCATCCTTAGTCCCAGCAACATCTAGACCAGTTTCAAGGTTGAACTGGTTATTTACGTCATTTAATATTGATTTAGCTCTACTAATATCACCAACAACGGACTTAATTTGAGGCATTGAAGGGCAAATAGATGTGTCATTCAATCCATCCTCATCAAACAAGAGTGCCTCTAAACCCGAGAGATCAAGGGCATTATCGCTCGTTTTGTGCACCTCTTGAGGTTCCTTAAATCCTTCGCTAATAGGATTGGTTGTCGCATCGAAGATGACCCTGCCAGTAGAATCTATACTTAATGTATTCAACAACAAACTTTTTGCGCCACCCTCGTCAAACTCAGCCAAAGCTTTTTTGAAAAGGGGATCAATTGCGAGTTCCTGGTCAAATTTCTTAACTACGATACTCTCGAAAGGAACCAAAGTAGACTCTACGACTCGATTTATTTTCCTCTTCTTTTTGCCATCTCCTTCAGTATCTTCTTCATTATTAGACTCGTTCTCATCTTCAACCTCATTTTCTTGAAGCGAATCCACTTCATTATTGTTCTTATTCTTAGCAAGACCGCTTAAGAGCTTTCCTGTTTCAGTTGCCGCTGATTCCACTCTACTCAGGTAAATTTTTACACAACCATCCAATGTTGCTGACGCTCTTTGAAAGTTAATCGTCTCTCCATCTTTTATAACATTAAGATCATGAAAATAATCTATCAAAGCAAATTGCCATGAATTTTTTGAGGTGATTTTATTATCTGTTGAAAGCTTGATCCACTCCTCGAAATTGGATAAAATAGTGTGCTTGTTCTCATCAAAGCGTATAGCATTTTCGTCATTGAAACTTGAATCTAAATCATCCTCTATCCCTAAGTTGCGACTTCCATGTCGAGTATTTGAAATAATCCTGTGATTTGAAAGTATTCTATTTCCAGAACCAAGTCTTTTCGATAACTTTAACCCACTTCTATTTTCAGAAATTGATCCCACTCTCCCAGAAGGCATCCTAGAATTATTCGCATGAAGCGCTCTATTCTTAGGTAGTATCTGGGAATTCATATCGATGAGTAGTTAATATTCCCTTCAAGATTTGGTTCTTGATTGCTCTATGTATATGATGAAGCTTGTTTACTTTTGATCTGCTTCCCGCAAAAACAAAAGATCACGTGGTAATATTACAAAAGTCAAACTAGTCCACTTTGAACTACAGTACTTTTAGAGGATTATCTTGATTAATTATCATTAAGATTCTATTAATACAAAATTTACATAATATGATAATCCTTTATTATCTGCGCTTTCTATTTTTTTCTTTTTTGAATGTCCCGTTTATTTTGTCAATTTCTTTTTGCGATATCACCAAACCCCTCTTCGTCGATTTACCTACAGTGTTAATCTTGAGACCTCTATTACGTATCCTCTTTGCTTTATTTGAAACCGTCCCTAGCCTGTCGCTGTCCATAGTTGATCCCTTTCCAGCATTAATATTTCTTATCTGACCCTTTTTTATCTTAGATAATACAATTCCAGCATTTCTAGCTTCATTCTCGTATCTTTCAGCTTTTTTTCGTTTACTATCAATCATACCCTTTCTCATGGTCATAGGCATCGATTCTAATGTTTTAGGTAATCCTCCTGTTTTAGAGTTTGTTGCTGCAATTTTTCGAATTCTGGAATCAAGTGCTCTTTTTCGTGCTTTACCGGTTGGTTCTTCTATATCTATGGTTTTCAAAGTTAAGTCAGCCCCTGAGTATTCTACTTTATTTGCTAGAATATGCGATTCTTCAAGCAATCTCTGTAACTTAAGATCATTCTCAAGATTATCGTCATCTTCCTTGTTCGCTTGTTCTTGTTGCTTTTTTGTCAACTTCATCACTTCTCTTTGTTTCCTCAGCATCTCAGTTAGTGTGGGAGCCCTTCCAAGTTTCAATATCTTCTGTTCTGCTTTGGACATAAGAGGTTTTACTGTGGAATCTTCAATCAATTTCACAACTTTTGGTGCAGTTTCTTCTGATTTGTTCACAATCGTATGCTCAGCTAAGTGATTTTCTTGTTTCTTCAGCAAGTTTTCGGTTCCATCACTATCACTGAAACCTTCGAATTCGCTCGGAGATTCCGAAACTTCATCCAAAGCATTATCTGTTTTATTTTTAAGCGTCAGCTTCAGCATGTCCTTAAACCCCATCTCCTCGAGAGAAGAGAATTGAGCTTCAAAGTTTTTTCGCTGTGCTTCTAAAACTTTCAAATAGTCATCTTCGAGACACATTTCAATGAACTGAACAGATGACCTACAAATACAAATGAGGAACGTAACACTATTTTTTTTTTTTTTATGATGATGAGTGCGCGGCTTGATGATTTTTAAGAACTCGATGAATAATTGACCTTCCTTGCAAGCTGAAAAATAAAAAATAGAGTATGACTAAATATAGAGGATGTATCGATATACATTCGGGCAAGGTGAAACAAATTGTTGGAGGAACCCTCAAGCTGGATGACATCATACACGACGACAATACTACAGAAAATTTTGTGTCAACTAAACCTTCGACATACTTTGCAAATTTATATAAAGAATCTGGTATCACAGGGTGCCATGTGATTAAGCTAGGGTCAAATCCCGCTAATGAGGAGGCAGCAAAATTAGCATGTAAAGCTTGGCCCCACGGATTGCAAATTGGTGGAGGAATAAACAGTGACAACGCTGTTGAGTGGTTGGAAAAGTATATGGCATCGCATGTTATTGTCACAAGTTGGCTTTTCAAGGATTCAGATGCCGGTAAAAAAGAATTTGATTGGGACAGGCTCAGTTTACTCTCAAAATTGGTAGGAAAAGATAGGTTGATAGTTGATTTGAGTTGTAGAACGATATACGAGAAGGATGAGAAAAAGTGGGTAGTTGCAATTAATAAGTGGCAGACATTGACTGACGTCACATTATCAAAAGTCTTCTTAGACAAAGTTTCTTTCTTCTGTGATGAATTTTTGATCCATGCTGCCGATGTTGAAGGCTTATGTCAAGGTATAGATGAGCAGCTTGTATCTAGCTTAGGAAAATGGTGCCCTCGAGGATTTGAAGGTAGAATAGTGTATGCTGGTGGAGCCAAGCTGGTTGATGACCTAGATTTGGTCAAAGAATTGAGCGAGAATAAGGTTGATTTATCATTTGGAAGTGCATTAGATATATTCGGAGGATCGCAAGTCAAGTTCGATGAGCTTGTAAATTGGAATAAATTGAATTCAAAATAGACTTGAATACTTATAAACTAATTGTACATTATATGGTTGCATAATTACTTCAGCAATTAAATAGAAAGCCTAAATAATTTAACTCCAAGAAGAGTTTCCAAACCCATTACTGCCACCATATGGAGAATTATCCATTCGTTCTGGAGATCTTCCATATGTAGTGAATCCACCATTCGCCGCTGCACTTGCCTCAATTGTGTCTTTATTCAACTCCATAGATATTCCTGCTAATTTCAATTGTAATGTCTCGATACTCTTTAGCACTACCTCGTTCGGCGGAAGGTTACCAACGGTTTCAACATCTATATAGAAATTTGTTGGCTTTGCACTATAATCAAAGGGCGCATCTGGATCTGGAGCTTCCTCCCACTCACAATTTGCCGATTTGGGCCATTCGGCTTCTGCATCGTTCTCATACCAATAGTCCGTATGCTTTAATTTGTTCCAAGGGTCATACTCAAATCCAATAGCTGCACATGGTGACCATTTCGCATGCTCTTTAGCTATCCCTTTTTTAGCAATACAAGTTATCCTCAACTCTTGGTGCTTTCTTAATTTGCAAATTAAAGGACCCCGCCTCTGGGAATCTCTGATTACGGGATCGCCCAACTTCGAGCCATTGTGAAATTTAGCAAGATCTGATGAATACACATTCATTGTAGAATCTGTGTCACATTTGGCCGTTAATTCAAGCTTAACGGAACAGTTAGCACAATACTGGTCGCAGGTACAATCTCTAGAGTATGACAAATTGTCAATACCTTCACTATTCAAAGGAATCAATCCTAGTCTATGTGAAATAAATTCATCTGCCAACACAGAGGTATTCACTTCTATCTCCACTAAATCTATTGCCAATGTAGGAACTTCAGCTAACATGGTTCTTCTTAGAGAATTTGCCATCGCCATATCTACCTCCTTTAAAATGAAATCGACATGGTCTTTCTCCGTTTGCCTTATTGTGACCTGAGCGCCAGAGCTTCCACTTCTCTCCATGTTTATACCAGCCAAATTTCTTTTAGAAGTCCTACTAGTTGGACTATTGTCTATTATGAAAAATAAGTAAAATTCTCGAGTCATTCCCGAATGATCCTGTATATACACCTAAGGTTTATTTCTTCTCAGCCAGCGGCAACTGTAGGTGATCCTATATTATTGAATAGAAAGAACTGCTATACTAATGTTTAAAGATGGAAACCCTTAAACTCGACTTACGGTTCGAACAATCATTTATGAAGTCGCTTTATGCAACAGCTGGATTGAATAATGAAAGGATATTAGTTCCAGACAGTTCACTTACAGATGAGGAGCTACAAGCAGCAATTAGTAACATCGATTTGGAGGAAGAAAAGTTGTTGAGCACATCAGGTTTAGTTCCTTTGCCCCAGATCACTCCATCCATCATCGCATACACGGTTATAAAAGATCAAATCATACAGCCTCTAATATTTGGTTTTCTTTGGTCCGGATTCTTAATTATGCTTGTCCCATTCAAGGGGTATTTTTACATGAAAGGCCGCCTGTTCGGGGAATACTTATTTTCTTTTATGCCTCGCAAAGAAGCTTTCTATTTTGGTTCTGGAAGGAAGTAGCAGATAAATTTTTGTAATATGTATCTTATATACGGAGTTGATATAAATCACGTGTAACACTGCCCGTGAAAGGTATCCCGGCAACAACAAATGAATTGACAATCGACTATTTCTCTACTAATCTTATCATTGCTTCAGGAGTCTTTTTCAAAAATCCATAATCTTAAGCAGACCTAGCAAGTGCATTCGTTTGGCTATCAAAAGCTTTTGAGTTAGAGAAATTGAAGCGGAATGTTTACTAGAAGGAAAAGTCGAAACGTACATGGAACATCTTACACAGGCGTTAACCATGTTGCCCCATCTGATAGTCAACCTAATGACCACGCTGTGGCAGCGGCTTTATCAATTGGTTATGGGCTTGCCGGTAATGGTGGTGGGCAGCCTATTCGTTACAATGTCTCCAGAACTGTTTCTCTTAGAGATAATAGCCTTAAGAAAAGAAACTCTATTAGCTCAAACGACACTTATGGTATTCCAAAAAGAAACCTGTTGAGGGTATCTTCTAATAATTCGTTAACTTCTGTATCCTTGAGAAGGAGATCGTCTAATGGGAATGGATACGGTCCACAGCTGACTTCGTTTGATAATAGTATACAAGAAGAGCTGGAAGAACCTCATTCGGAGCATTATAATCGCCGAAGCATGCAAGACTTGATGCTTCCTCAAAAACCCTTCGCAAACGGCTACAAAAAAGGACCTGAGGAAACTGGACTGGTCAAAATGATCAAAAAATATATTCCCACTCCCAATGGTATCAAGATCATCGAGGTCCCAGAGGAGAAGTTTAATCAGGAAGTCGCCAGAAATAATTCTATGAGATCGGGAAGAGGTATTGCAAGATCTCCATCTTTGAACTCTCTATCTCGACCAAGAGCCGCTTTTCTGAATGGAGTCTCTACACCGAAGCGTAATACATCATCAAGATTATCCAGTTTAATGAGTTCACCAAGAATGCAAACTATGAATGAGGTCGATGAAGTGAAGGGAGGTAGTATGATTAACAACGAGGAAAAGTATGATGAACTCTTGAAGCAAATAGAACATGAAAAGCATTTAGCAAAAGAGTTAGATAGTAAGACAACAGAGTATCAGAAACTAAAACAAAAACGTTTGGAGAAAGAGAAAAATTTAGCTTTATTAAGAAAGCAATTGAGTAATGTGTCTTCATCTCCTTCTTCATCTTACTCTGACTTGGAAAAAGATATCCAGGACAACATTAGAAATCGAAATACAGATTCAAATCTTAAATCTCCCTTCATAGCTGACGGTTTAAAGGAAGATATAATTAAAACCGCTGAAGAAACATCTTCACGTAGTTCGCAAAAGACAGTGGAACAAAAGGAAAATGGGAACCCTATATTCAATCAGCCTGTGTTGCAATTAACTGATGAGAAAATTCCTGAGGCTAGTGCTTCTGAATTGGCTTTACAGGATGAAGTTATTGGTCGAAATTCTATTGATGCCTCTAGTGTTATAGTTGATGAGCTTGATAAGAAGAATCACAGTAATAGTGACATGAAAGATTTTATAGGAGCTTCGTCTAATGGACAACATTTAGATGATAACCAGAATGAAGATGGTACCGAATTAAAAATAATTCGTCAATATGAGGGTCTAAGGTCGACAGAGCTGTTCGGTAGTGGGGATGATGATTTAGGTTCTCACGAAGATGACAACGAGTCCAACTTAGCAAAACAATTACGGCCAACATTTGATGCCGTACCAGAGATAATAAAAGAAGATGATGAAAATGAGAATGTTGATTTGCAATCCAAAGAATCATTGATTACTTCTGGTATTAATTCGTCTTCAAGCTCGCTAAATTCTACAGGATACGTTCCTCTTTCAAAAGGAAAATCTCCTCCAAAGTCAGCAATGAAGAAATCTACACCAGCCACAAAAAATGAGAAACACTCACAGATGAATGTTAACCCTGCTCACTACGCATATTTGTCTCTTACAACGGCTGAAAACACTAGGCTTAACTCAAAGCTCTCGGCCAGTAAGTTGAACACTCAACTAAATGCTGCGCAGCAACCACCTCCTTTTCAAGGATTTCATATGTCCCAGCCATTGCATCAAAATAATAACCCTCGAATGTCACAAACGTTGCGTAAGACTCAGGTGCCAACAACTCCTACAGGAATGTCAGGTAGGACTCTACGCCCAAATACTTTGGACCCTTATCTGGAACTGTACAATTATAATGGAGGAATGCCTGGGAGGGGTCCTAGATCTCATATGTCGATGCAACCTGTTGCTACAAAGCAGCCCGTAAATATGAGTTCAACTTCAAAAGCGAAAGCAGCCGAACTATATGCAAAAGCCAATTCTCGGCCTATTTCAGTATTCAAACCTCTAAACAGGAAATCATCCTTTGACAAAGAGATTCAATCTGATGACAAGTTAGGGGCGTCTAAAGTCCAGGGGCACAGAATGACTTTGCGAGATGGTCCTCGAGATTCTTCTACAGCGGCTCATCCAGTAAGCGAAGCAAGGGATGCTTACATCACACACTCAGAAGAAAAAGATCAATTGGGTAATACTCCTGTTCGAGAAAACTTTAATTCGAGGTTCAAAGACTCCGATGAAGAGGACAACATTAGCGAAGAACAGCATGCTCCTCTTGGGAAGAATTTAAATAGTTCGACCAACTTACCTAAGCTGAATAACACGATTCCCACCGCTCCGTACACGAGCCAGGCATCTGGTTCAAAATCAGGGATCGATGGAGCTGTCAGCAATTCCAGAGTTGAACGAGAAGAGAAAAAGAGTACGAAGAAGTTTAAAAAACTTAGAAAACTTTTTGGCAAGAACTAAAAATTTCTTACATTACAAATATAATTACTTTGATTCGTAAAAATTGACCTTCCAGTTTTATAAGTATTTAGTTCAAGATTACATGAGCACTTAATTTTTATTTATATTTCCTTTCTAACGTCGTAAGTTTCTAAGTTTCAAATTCAATGAGATTGTCACTTGCTTTTGTCTTCTCGTCATGCTCTTCTTTTGGTCTACTTTTCTCATGAAAGTGCGATTGTTTAATATCAGTCCCCGTGACTGGAACACTTGAATCCATGAAAGCTTGAGCTTCAGATCCAAGAAGAAGATCCTTATCGTGTTCATTGATTGATATGACTCCGAAATCGTCATCTCTTTCTTCTTCATCATCACCTTTCGACTTGGACGAATGGTCAGATGATTGGTCACTGGGATTGACATGGTTATGTAGAGCATTAGAAGCAGCAGAATCCATGCGGCGTCTAACTTTATTGGCAACTTCTCTACCATCGGCCAACAAACCATCGAACATGCTCCTCAAGTTACGAATTCCACTTAATTTGGGGTCGATTGGCTTTGCGAGATGGAATGAACACCTCAATGTTCGGGTAAAAAGTAATTCATAAGTTTCATCAGCTAGAATAACCATCCGAAACGTCGGCAAGTTTACATATACCGGAGAATTAGGATCCAATGCTGCATTATGAGAAATCTTTGAATCGATTGCTAAGTCTTTTATTAATGTCTCTTCTTTTTCTGGTTGCGCATATTCAAAGGCTCTTTGGATAAAAGTACTCGCAGCGGATAAGTAGCGTTCCACCTGCTGATTTTCTAATTTTTGCTTATTTATATCAATTTCTGTGGGCAATTTAATATTTGAATCCAGAGGGTCTATCCCTTCCTCCTTTTTCATTTCGATGATCTTATCTGCGATGGCGTTTTCAATAGCATTTTCAGTGATCAGATCTAGTAAGTAGCAATCTCTCCAAGGCATTGTAATAAATAATAGATCTTCAGAAAGCTGTAATATTCCTTCTCGATCTATCCTGTCCTTCAGTTCAGTGTCATATAACTTGAAAAAATTGTTCAAGGCTGTCATCAAATCAGGATCAATGAGCTTATTCAAACCCAAGACAAGATCATACAAAGTCAATCCATCTTTTGGATTTGAGACCCAGTTCTTGTAGAGACGTTGTAAGAATGGACGGCCATTTTCTAATTCGACATCATTTCCCGAGACCGAAACCCAGTCGCATACTTCTGACATAAATTTGTTGAATGCTTGAAAATCCATCATGCTAGAGCCTCCTCCTGTAATATTTTGAGCCTGTACAATAGAATAAAATCGATCGTAAATGATACTTAAAGTGGTTTGATCCAAATTACTTACTTTAGGTAAGTTTCTTAATTCGGTACGTTTCACAAATGTCGAGATATTCTGAAAGATTGTATCTCTATGTTTGTTCCGATGCTTGTTAATAAGTTCCTCATCAACATTCGAAAATTCTTTAAATGAGGTAACCAAAAGTTCTTGAAATTTCGTTACTTGTCTGTATTTAGCATTTGGTGACGCCGGATGCGCTGATAAATCTAAGGTTTGAAAGTAATCTTTAATAATAGAAATAAAAGAACCATCATCTTCAGCTTTTAATAAGCTATCACCGCATAGCTTCAATATTGCAAGCGCCACTTGAAAAAGTGTCTTAGGACCTTGAAGAAAAAACACGTCGATTATTCTGGCAGCAAATACAAGTGGCATTGAGTTTAAATACAAAGATAAAAACCATGGCAATGATACGACTGATAACTGTATGTCATATTTATTCAAATGTTCCCAAAGTAAAGGCATAGTCTCTTGAACTAGTGATTCAAAAACCTTTTGATCTAAAAGGGTTCCATACATCGTCTTTGAATAATATCCCGGTACAATCCTGCCAACCAAGACATTGAGAGTCCAAAATGCTTGCTCTTCCGACATGTATATCAACAAAGCAGCTACGACTATGTTCATTGCTTGACAATATCCAACTTCGGGATTTTCCCATGAATAGGCAGTAAGAACTCGCCTTAGCCTATTAATCCCTTCCTTATCTTGGTACGCTGCATATTCAGGCAAGGACCTATTCAAATCCTTCTCGATTTCTTCAATAGCCACGGATTTTTTTCCCTCATTTTCTTTTAATATCTCTGAATATTTTTCTTGATTGTCCAATCTCAAATACATGGATCCACAACAGAGCTCCCATATTTCACCTCTTAATCTATTTGGTAGCCCGACTCTTACTAGCCTATAAAACATGGGAGTTTTGACTATGGATATATTACGCCCATCTACTCTGAAAAGATCAAACCATAGCTTCATTTTAGCTTTGTCTCGAGACTCCCTCGCGTCACCTGGGAACTTGAATAGTAATCCTAAACCACCACTTGGAACATGCTCGACTTTCTCATTAGATATCTTATTCTTAGATAATAAGTATTCAGAATAACAGGTTTGAATGAAAGATTGAAGTTTAGGGACATTAGGTAGATTACTTCTCAAAACTACCTTTAAAGAGTTAGCAAAATGGTCACATTCTGATCTCAATCCCACGAGGTACAAAATGATAGTCATTTTGCTGTGAGTGCTAACTGCTAAAGCACACCCATAATTTACGGATTGCAATCTTTCAACTTTCTTTATTGTAGATAAATTGAATGTAAAGGAGCAATTTTTTTTATCGTATGCGTCTCTGAATATTAAAAAATGGTCAGTTACGTAGATCTTACCTTGCGGCAAGGGTATTCCCTTATAAATATCTTTGTAATGATCCGACTTTACCCTAATCTCAGCAGCGCTTTCAGCCCTTATAAGTTCATTATCGGGAAGGTTATTCTCAATACAAAATTGCTCATCCTTTGTTAGACCTGACTCTGACTTTCGGTCAAGAACCTGATTGAATGTACTAACGGCCTTGTCTCGTATGTTTTCAAAAAACGACATGACTTACAAGAATCCTATTTAGGTCCTTGGTGGTCCGCATTTAAGAATGCCAGTCCTACTATTCTACTTTATATGCCATAATGGAGGAAGTTACACAAAATATATTACTTGGCTGGAATACTGAAGATAGATATATATACATAGTATGCCACATCCATATCTAAATGGTGACATGAGTTATGAAGACTCTTCGGAATCTTCAGATTGGTCCTGATTATCCGACAAATCGTCGATGTCAATTTTATTATAAAGACTGTCTTGAACTTGGCCGTTATGATGGTCAATTGCTTGACTTAAGTGATGGTGATGCTCATGGGCATTGTGAACATGTGGATGCTTTGCAGTGGACTGCTGGCTCGTAGCCGAGAGTCTTGGTCTTCCGTACTTCTGTAAATCATCGATCGACATGTAGTCAGAATAATCTGCGATCTGATTAAGAGGCTCTACTGAAATGTTTCTTTTGCCTTGTTTGAAGATACTACCAAGGATCTTCCCGCTATGACTAATGATTATTTTGATCAATTCTTTCTTCAATCGCAAAATAAACTCCTCACCAGACCAGACCCTATTTTTAAACCTTAATTCAGGGATATTCAAATTAAGATTACGGACATTTAAGAAGTTAATACTCTTTGGGGCGTCGAAGCACACAATCATGTTGAGTCTATCAAATTCAACATCAATGATAGAAAAGTACCTTGATGATCTATGGACTATGAGCGAAAAGTCGTCTTTATTTTCATCATCTTGCAACTTTCGTTTGTTTCGTTTATTCTTGTGGCCTTTGTTTGAAATGACAGACTCATCATCAGAAGAGACAGTGGTATTTGATGAGGGATGTGAGAATACAGTTCCATGATCATAATCAGCACTTTCGCTGCTACTTTCCAGCCTGAAAGCTTTATGACGACTACGAAAGTTGTGAATCACATTCCTCAAGCCAGTCACTGGACCAGAATCCGAATCAGAGCCTCCATTCATTGAGACTTCGTCATTAGCAACATCGTCACTGCTATTTTCTGCTTCGCTGACCAGCGAATCTTCATGAGGAAAGACGTAGTTAAAAAGCTTTTTCGTAGTTAAATAATCTGATTCCACTTTGAGAGGCTGAACTGATATCTTTGCTTCCTGAATAATTGATATCCCACCAACAGGAGGGAGCATTTTCCATTTCATTTCAATGATAGGCTTATCTGTTATCAGAGGCCGTGTTTCATGTTCTTTCTTTCCAGGAATATATGGCTTCAATATTTCAGGATATATTGCGTTCTCCTGAAGATTAAAAGCTTGAAGCATTGGTATCTCAACTTGATTTAAGTTTGATCCATCAAATAAGTCTACTCGGGTAACAGATGGATTCGCTAATGCAAAGTCAACAAATGGTTTTCTCTCGGAATCCAAAAGATGCCAAACAATTTGGTCTGCAAAGATATTCAACAACCTTGAATTCTTGATTACCTTAGATTTAGAACTGCGTAAGTTAAGTCCACCCCCCATTATTACTGCTAATTCTAATTGCATTTTTTCTATATCAACTTCTAAATCTCTAGTTGTGACTTTTTCTTGTTCGGTCAACGTAACACCTCTCTCATCAAATCTTAAAAGTATGCCCTTGCAATCCCTAATAAGGGTTTGTAAGTTTTCAATTTTCAGGTTCAATCCATCGAAGTCATGTTTATCAGAAAGTGAGATAATCTTATTTAGCCTATTAATTAGCTCATCCCTATAAGTCGTCCCGTGGAGAATCAAGTCAGGGAAGACCCAATACAATGTAGAATATTGGGCTGAGTCCGCATTTATCACAACCTTTGAAAGTTGAGCTAAAATCTCATTTCCTTGCTGAGTTGAGCCCTTGTCAGCAAACAATTCATTTGGCTTCTTAAATACAATTGCCATTGTATTCCTTTCTACGACTAATTGATCCTGGTACCAAGTACTGTCATAAAAAGCTTCGCATTCGAGCCAAGGTGGCCAGTTAACCTCCGATTCTAAGTGACCAGTACCATAGTGAATATTGGGATCTGAAATAGTTCCCTCATCCTTTTTGAAAACAAAGACATGAGAATCATTTAAAAGAACACTGTATCTTGTTTCCACTAAGCCTGACATCTCTGAGCTACTGTTGATCAATTCATCTGTTCCCTGAACATTAATATGAACAATTCTCATCTCAAAATCTCTCGTAGTAACTAAACAGCAGGACGCTGGGTCTCTAGCACTAACCAATTGAACTTGTGGATGAATTAATTTTACTAAATATTTATTCTCTGCCTCAAGGTCGTCCTCATCCACATCATGTAAGTTTTTATTGATAAAATCAATAGTTTCCTGCGCTTTTTGGTGATTTTTGTCGAAGATTGATTCCTTGAAGTCTGAGAATTCTTCACCGTCAAAAACTTCATTGACGACACTTTTAACTAGAGTGACAGCTTTTCTTGACATGAAATACACAAAAGATTTTCTGTCATTTACTCTTTGCGTATAAACAGTAAACATGTCTCTTAATTCATTATCCCACTTTATCTGAAGATTATGAAGAATGAATCTATTATGATATTTTTTCACCATTGTGTTATCCAATGACACCTCGATAGAGCCGGCCGTCGACTGGTGGCCTGAATATACCGATAGGCTTCTCGAGATAGATTTTTCAAGGTCAATGACTGAAGGCTCGGTACCAGCATCGTTGCTTAAAAAACTATCTGCAATTGATTCGACTAACTCAAGCTTTTTCTTGCACACCTTGATGTCCTTTTTAATGTCGTAAACTTCGTGAGGTTTCTTTTTTGAAGAAGAATCTAATTCTTCTTCTTTTGCCGCCATTTCACGTCTTAGTGCATTCATTCTCTCTTCAAGTAATATACCTTGAGTTTGCTCTGGCTTTTCTTGCCGCATTACACAGTGATGCGATGGCTCATTTCCGAAGGGAAATTTACCGTCCTTTTGAAGCGAAAAGTCCCTAAAGTAAGTAAATTTTGGAGAGTAAAAGAAAGGTAAAACTTTAAGTTCGGGATTTGGAGAAAGCGGCTCTCGTACCTCAAGTTCAATAAAATCTTCAGGATCAACCCAAGAATAATCTTTGTCGAAGACATCAATGCTATCTACCCAATCTGTAAAATTGGAGGGCCATTTTTTCCTCTCTTCGACTATAGGAGCCAGAGGATGGATTATATTTCCGAAGAAGCGAGAAACCAAACGACCTTTTATTGATTGGTCATTGAAAATAGCATGTAATAATCTAATGTCTGCCTCATCAACATCAACCTCGCCCTCATTCATTTTCAAATGTAAGATTTTATTAGAAATGTTCAACTTTTCATTCACATACGTAAGCCATTCCTTCCTTTGATGCAAATCAATTTTGCACTTACCGAATTTTCCTTTGAGACCAGTAAATGCCACTCGATAATCATTCTCCAGGAAATCACTGTTAGAATGCATATACATGTGGGATATCATAAGAGGTTCGAATATTAGTTGATATTTTATGGTGAATAAATGGCTACCCATTTTAATGTGGATATTATCTCCAGGTTGATTCTTGAACAATGGGCCTGCCTTAATTGGCAAAGATCTGGTATGCGTTAACAAATTCCACCAGTGGAAAAAATAATGAAAAGTTAACGGAGTTAGATAGGCAGCATTGTAGCAATTGCCTGTTGACGACTTTGATACCACTGATATGGCTAAATGCAAATAGTCCGATCTATATTTAGCGTATGAATCGGGATGCCAATCAAACCTTGGATTAGTCACGAATACGTCATAATGCGGCCTGAAGCTAGTGGTTCTTTCCTGGTCGTCAGAAAAAACTTTAGAGTCGGATTTATTTCTTTCAAATAGGAGACCTAAGTTCCACACAACTTTGTCAGAAGAGGATAACACCATTAACTTCTTTAAAAACTTCTTTGACTCGTCTATTGAGGCTACATCTCCAAAATCTCCAAAATGAACTCCCCATGGCGATTTATCCTGCGACGCATAATTCGGGACGGCTAGTAAGAATGAATAGCTTTCTAATACAATTAATTGGGTCTGATCTCCATTATGATTAAATTTTAGGCTGACATTGTTCTTCCAGCAGAATACAAGACCCGCATATTGACCTACTAGGTCGTAAGGGTTAGTTGAGCCTTTTATATGAAGACAAAGCTCATTTTCGATATTGAACGTGAGCTTGCCATGTAGAAGTAAGGCTACCTTATCCCACCAACCAAGAGGACTGTCGTCAACTGCAGGTTTTGTGAAATTTTCAAATGCCATTGCAGCAGCTGAAATTCCCGCCTGATAAGACTTACACCACGTAAGAACGCATGCCCTATCAGATTTAATGTTACACGCTAAATCAAACATAAATTTCACAGGAGTCAAGGTCCTAGGAACATAGACAGAATAGAAGTTATCCTCGAGATCCTCTGAAGGAGCTACTGGAGAAAATGGGACAAAAATATATCTCATTTCTTCTTTTCTAGTCACTAATTTTTCATTAATGACTACATTTCCCAGAAGATTAAATGTGGTTGCATCCGTTTCTTTATTGCTCGGAAATGAAGCCAAAGGAAGTGGATAATCTCTTAAAAAAATGTTAAGAGAGACAGCCCTTAAATTTATGTAAAGTGGAATCAATATAGTATATTCCAATTTAGGCTGCTTTTTACCATGATCATAAAGAAACCGATCGACATTATCTATTTTAGCCTTATCTAATGTCAAGTCAAGACAATCAAAGATAACTCCCATCATCAATGGCCCTTGAGCATACTCAAGAATATCAAATTTATCAGTTATCATCGGATTAATACTTTCTTCTCCCCAAACTTTATTAATGCGTTCTTTCCAAACCTGATTTTTGGTCTCACTGCATCTTTTGAATCTCAGAATCCAGGACAATCCTATATTTATTTCCAACAGCTCTTTTGCGGCTCTTATTTTTTCCTCTGCCTCTTCATAAGAATGCTTCTTTTTTTCATTGAGATAAGACTGGCTGGCAGCTTCTGGTATTATTTTATCTTTTGATGAGTTATTTTTTACTCCATGAATGACTTCCGAAAATGTATGTCTCAAAGGACTTGCAACCCTCGAACTTGTTGATGTTCCTGGTTTTGAATGTCTTTGAGAAGTATTTGAGAGTTGGATTTCTTGCTCGATAGAGGGTTCAGCAGCATCTCTTATTTCATTTGCCTTTTCCTCAAACAACTTCCATTTTTTTAGTCTTTCTCTCTGCTCTAGTAAACCCAATTGGTATATTAATGCGAGCTCATTCTCAAATGGATCATTTTCTAAAGTAATTCCAAATGCTCTGCTTTTTATGTTTATTTTTGGAAACAAAATTGCCGGTTTAGCCTGTGGTAAAATTCTTTCATAGTTTGCAATACCCAAAGATAGATTTCGAAAATTATGCTTGATTTGCCTTATTGATTTTACAAGTGTGATTATATTGTCAATCACTGTATAGAATAAAAATTGATGAGGGATGTTAATTCTTACTCCATCTGATTTGATTTCAAATTCGGGATCATTTTGAGGACGGTATTCTAAGTCCATATCACCAATGGAGAATAGTCTGGTCCACAACCTCGTACTTGGATGAATGACATAAAGCCTCGTATACTTCACATCTGCTCGAGTAGATACCAAAATATCAGACGCTCTCAAGGTATCGACTTCAAAGAGAACATCAACATTTGTTGGAAGTCTAATAACAGCAGCAATTGAAGTAACCTTGATATCAAGCTTTAAAACCTTCCTTTTTCCACTTATATTCGAAATTTCTTGCTTTGAGCATTCTCGCTCTACTGTAGGTGCAAAAAAATCAACTAATGTCTTGGCATATATAGCACACCAGAATAAGAACATATCTATACGGCCGTCAATTTCTGGAATGTCAAGCACCAATTTATTCTTTTCTTTTTGAGAGTTAGTTAGCTTTATATCTCGAATGCTCAAAACTTTCTTGATTTTATTTAGATCACTAGATTCAGACCATTTTGGATTCGGACAATAATCAGACTCATCTGAAAAGCTTGATCGCAAGCTGGATCCACTGGAAGTATTAGAAGGGCTTTCATAAAAGGCAAATTTGTTGAAGTCAGTAACAAACTCAGTTGCATATCCACTGACTGTATAGCATTGGACTGATTTGAGCAGCATCGATAAATCTTCTTTTGATTCTTTGTAATGAAGATAAAAGTCTGATGCTTTCATTGAAATTCCTCGTTTATAGTCACCCAAGTCAATATCTTCTTTAAGCGATTGATCGTATATGGTATGACTGGGCAAACCTTCCTTGCAAATGATGTCAATTTGGATTTCAGATAATCGCAACTCAATCGATGATAAAATGGATGGCACAAACTCTGAAAACTCTAAACGAGAAATCGGAGCATTTTCATCTTCAACCTTTTTCTCACTCTTATCTCGCCTCTGAGTGAACATTAGATATCTTTTATTATCATAGGCGATTACCCGATTCCTAAATTCCCTGACAATATGAAATATAGCTAAATTGACTGATTTCATTTCGATTTTCTTACTTATGGTTTTCACTGTAAATTTTCGCTCTAGAAGGTAGAAAGTACCTAGAAAATTTATCTTCACCAAACTGACCAAATTTCCAGCAGCGTTAAATTTAAAATTCTTAACCTTAAATAAAAAGTTCAAGGAAGGCTTTTTAGTTGAATTTTGATCTAGAAGTAATGACTCGAGGTTCTTAGTATAAAACCTATGAATAACAGCTTGGATATCCAAAGTAAGAACATAATTTTGCAGTGACTCACGGTTAAATTCAAGGTGACTCGCATCAAGGTCTTTTGGCAAATGGATATTAAATTTAGTATCTAAGATGACAATTCTCACACCAAGTTCTCTTATCTTGCTCCATAAATATAATAAGTTCTTTTCATTATATTGCTGACTAGACTGTACGTGATCCTTTCTTTGTCGACTGAGCCTCAAATATAAATCGAGCTGATCATAATAAAAATCGAAGGTTGGATTAGTTAGTACCAAAGAAGCTTCTGAGATCAAACATGCTTTATTTCCATCCCGATCATCTCCTAACAAGATATCGATTATTTTAAGTATATTAGTGTTGACGGTAAATGAACCAGTACCTAAGTCAAAGCATTTCGAGTCCTTGTAGTATAATCTGGCTGAAGTTAAGTACGTATGTAACTTAATTAAGCTTTGAGAATTATGGCCATCTTTACTGACAGAAGCAACAAAATTAGATATCTTAAAGTCTATGTCATCTTTCTGAGAAGAAAAGTCTTCAAAGCTAGCTTCAATAGACTTGAATCTCCCCAATAAAGGTTTAATAATATCAGGGTTTGGTTCTGAAGGCTGCTTCGATACTGGGTTCTTTCTATTCCAGTTCTTAAAGTGATCTAAAGGTATGTGGCATCTTCCAAAGGATAGATTTAGCTTAAACTCTGAGAGCTCAAAAAAAACTTGTTTGGTATTCCCTTGTTTACACAGCAGATTCACATCGCAAGCGATTCTGATCTCAATCCCCTTAAAGATTTCGACGCCATCATTTTTCTCACTCGAGGCAATGGTTCGTAAGTGACCATGCATAAGGTTCACTATAAGTTCTATCCCATTTTCTAAACTTAAAGTGCTTTCAATTCTTGAATAGTCAGTAAATATTATTGTTTTCTCATCTACAGTTTCATGCAAAACGGAGCACCTGTAAAGATATACCCTTATTTGGTTCAAAATTCCACTTTGTAGAATCCCCAAGACCCTAGCTGGTGCAGAAATTTTTAAAATTTCGTCCAAATCAAGATTTGAATCGTGATGTCGGGTTTTCTCTTGGGCCTTAGAGGTATCAAACTTAAGTTCAATGTCATGAAATTCGATATTTATTAGCTTTTGCAGCGAATTTTGACCACGGAAAAAGCTGAACCAAATATTGATACGCCTTATTTTGACATCCACATCACCAATATGTATATCTATATGCTTAATCCCCATCCATCCTAGAGATTTTACGGATACATTAGGTATCTTGTTTAAAATGAAAATAGTGCCGGCATAAAGTAAGGCAATAAACCCCACCCACACATAGAAACCATTAATCATTAAACCAATTAAAACTTAGGCGATCTGGATTATTGCATGGATATGTCTCAGCAAGAACTAGTTTCTATACTCTTCATATTTCAATCGATTTAATATGTTCATGATAATCATCAAAAAGTTTGTTGTATATGCAGTACCCTAAACCCGCGATATCCGACAAATTTGGTCAAGTTTGACTGTTGTAACGGTGAAGCGGCAGTATACGAGCAGTATATCTAATAAGACGTTCTTTTTCATTCTACTAGTACCAACTACCAGAAATATCCCATTATATAAACATATCCTGAATAGGGCCACGCTAATGCTGGGATATCTTTTTTACGAGCTACAAATTGTTGTCAGAGCCTTTGTCAGATTATGGAAGGTATATAAGTCGTTTGTCGATACTTAATACAGGCGTCACGTTTTGATCGCGACAGGGTCCAATCTGCTTCCAAAAGCGTGATGAAACTACATGTAAAATCGCCTACCTCTTCTTCTTAAATTTTAAGGTCAAGTATTAGCTACAAGTACAAACAAACCTTCTTGTAATTCTACTGAGATGTCAAACTTGAAACACCTTGCCGGGGGCCAAGTTAAGTACGGTGCAGATGAGCAACGTATAAATAGTTACTTTGGTTCAGCTTCTTTACCGCAATTGCTATTACCAACTTATGCTAATATATGTTTATTCTTACGATCATTTCTGCATTCTTTCTCCCTTATGTTGCACTTTGTTTTCCAATTTCTTACACATATATATAAGCTTAAAAAGCGGACGGTCCAATTGTCGTTGAAAGTTTTTCGAATAGAAGAATTATTCTTTTCTATGACAAATTCGTCCATATTTGGGGAAAAAGTTGAAGAGCTTAATAAACAAAATGATTAAATGAAAGCTGAACGCCCTTGTGACCAATTCGGTACGAATGTAACCTTTTTTACTAGTCCAGACCTGTTACGTTAAGGGAGTTAATCCCCTCTTAGAATTACGACCTGAGGATGTAAAAATACATTGATACTCTATCTTGAGTAGTCATAGACCAAGATGGGAATAGTTCATCATTAGATCTTGAATAATGTTGCCATATGGGGTAACTTGTAAACCAAGAGTGGTCGCAGAACGTCTCCACTAGAAGTTAGTGCGAAAATGGAGAGAATAAACCACTTCTTGCTCGTATCACTATGTTTACCCAATTAGGTAATTTTTGAGGTCCAAGACATTCAGAATAGAGTTCAACGACAGATTTTCAAGAATGAATATCTATATTGGGTAGTAAAGTAAACGACTGTGAATCTCTTCTCCTAGATTCATATTATATACCTAAATGGGAGTGTTGAAAGAAACTCCACCTTAAGATATTTAAAGGTCCAAAAAGCCTCCTCGCAAAATGTTCATAACAAGAAGAGGAAGAGCATATCAATTTACAGAGCTCAGGAGCCAAATTAGATAAGTGTCTATAGTCTGATATGAAGTTGTCCGTTACCTCTGCTACTTTTGCCTTGGCATTAGTTACCTCTGTGACTGCTGCACCACCCAATGAAGTGAAGACGACTAAATTAACAAAGAGAGAAGTTGAGCAATTGAATAGCCTTTCGCTTTCATTAAATACACTTGCTGCTAAGAGAGATCTGTTGTCCCCTCTGGAGCTTGCCGCAAGAGAATATGAAACACTAACAGAGATTTTGAAAGTTATCGAAAGCACTGACTTAGCACCAAAGATTATTGATTTTCTTGTTTCAGATAGCACAATTGGCCCAATTATTACTAAAGTAACAGTTAATCTCATCAAAAGTGGTGCAATTGACATCACCACTTTATTCACTGCTTTAAATGATTCTGGATTGGCAGCTCAAGTCGTGGAGGCTCTTATTAATGACTGTGAATTTTATGCTGAGATCTTCAAGATTGTTGGAGAAAAGATCGCCGATTTAGGTGAATTAATCCATGATAAACTAACTGGTTCCAGTAAAAGAGATATTGAAATATATGAGCAAGAAGTTGCAATGAAAAAAGCTGCTCGTGATGTCACTGTATACAGAAGGGCTGACGATGATAATACTATCCTTGAAAACGTATTGGAATCATTAAAGAATTCCAACTTGGCTGTACAAGTTGTGACCGAGTTAATCACAGATTCAAGCTTCTTGAAATGGGGTGCCAACTTGGTACAGCAGTTGTTCAGCTCGAAAGCCATCACTTTGTCTGAGTTGATTAGCGCAATCGCACAGTCGGGTTTGATTCCATCATTAATCAAAGAATTTTTAACGCTTGACACATTGAAGGCAGTTATTGTCAACTCTTTAGCTGCTGCATTCGACAATTGTGGCAACAGCTCCCTCACTACGAGCACCGCAAGTGCAACGCAAACAACCAGCAGCGGTTCTTCGTCGACAGCTACTAAGCCCTCAACTTGTAAGAGAAAGCGGAAGAGATCTTACAACTACTAGCACTATTGATCTTACAAATTAAACCCAAGTAATGATTTGATGTTGACTAAGACATGAGGAAATAAAATTTTCAAAAAAAAAAATAAAAGCTAATTTCTAAACCGATAACCGTCGGAAAAGTTAAAAATGTTTCTCTAGCTACTTCATTTAGTCTCTTACCAAAAAAACAATCAAGGAATACTTGATAAAAAGCTTTCACAGTTTATTTTTGGAAGAATATACCTTATATTTATTTCGATTTCTTGAATGTGACCGCAACTTTCAATATCGGAAACTATATGCACTTAGATAGTTATCCAGGACCGTTTCGATTTAATAATATGATAATTTAATTTATGTTGCAACCGTAAGAACCATTTGACTTTATCTGCCCCGATATTTGACGAACCATCGAGGTACGGTAGGGAGCTATTTTGGATTAAAAGATATTTAGGACTCGGTAAGGAAAAACTGCTCGTTAAATACTGTTCCTGTAGAATTTCGCAACAAATCTCAAAATCTACTCGAGTCTATCGACCAAACAATTCAAATTGGCAAACAATCTTCTCATTTGAACAGTGATGACATTTAGAATATTGTAAAAATTGCCAGTGTTTCTTTCTAAATAGAATTACATTCAGATCATAATTAGTAATGATAGACGGTCCTGTTTCATACAACGTGAATTTAAAGCGCTATATAGATATATAAAAGCTGTACTAAGATGATTAATATCGGATAGCTGACAACTTAAGTCTATTTATTGACTGCTACCATTTAACATTCGCTATTGAGACGAATTACTGTACCTGGGATATATTTCTGTCCATATATACTATGTAACAAAATATTTCAGAGAAGTGTTGCATTTCCTATTGTGTAAGTTTAAGACTCTTGGCCTACAATTTCATTGCACTTTCTTGGGTCGTCGTGGGCAAAAGGCAAAGCAAGGACATGGCTGATAGCTGAAGGTTCTTTTCTTTGCATTGGGGCACATTTTCTTGAAGCTTTTGGGTATTAGATATACCCGAGTCACGTGATTGATTGATAAAGAGAAAGAGACCTTGAAATTATCCATGGACCAGTCTGATCTATTGTGCTGGTTAGTACATTGACTGCACCTTTCATTGTTGCTAATTTTGTCTTATGGAATGCGGAATACACATATGATATTAGGTAATGAATTTTTTATCACAGTCTTGATCAATCTTATTGAAGTATGAAAGTTCGTATATTTTTCATTACTTGGATTAAGTTATGAGAGCTATCTGATACTACAACAATTGTATTCTGTACCAGTAAGACAGATCATTAACAACA
>NW_026946674.1:513108-516255 GCF_900007245.1 Priceomyces carsonii | reverse complement strand
CAGGACGCTAATAGGCCAGAGGATGTAAAGGAAGAGCTCCAGGAAGAGCCGCAGACAAGGAAACCGAAAGACGAAGAGGAAGAGAAAGACCAGGTTAAAATTCGTCTAGTTTCCGCAGAAGAAATTGATAAGGATCGAAGAGAGAAACTCGAATGGGCCATAGTTAAAGCTCATTCGGATAAAAAGAGTAAAGGAAGCTTGAATGAGACGCAAAAGCAGTTACTAGCGAATCTCAAGCAGGATTATGAGACTGTATTCGATCAAGAGAAATTGGGGCGTAAGGTAGAGGAACTAGGGACCTCCCACAGAATAGCTCTCAAAGAAGGAAGCATCCCACCCGTGAGACCACCATATCGGTTAGGGGTAAAGGAACAAGATGAGCTTCAAAAACAGTTGCAAAGTTTAATTACAAAAAATTTTATAAAGCCAAGCCAAAGTCCATATAGCGCGCCTATATGCTTTGTAAAGAAGAAAGATGGCTCTCTCAGAATGTGCGTTGATTATAGAGCCTTAAACGCTCAGACTATCAAGGATAAATTTCCCCTTCCACATATCGAGGATTTGCTAGATGAAGTAGGATCACTGAAATATTTTACTAAAATAGACCTAGCTCAGGGCTATTACCAAATCCCAGTAGAAGCGGATGATAGACACAAGACAGCGTTTGTTACAAATAGAGGATTCTTTGAATGGAATGTGATGCCATTTGGATTATGTAATGCGCCGGCTACATTTCAAAGAATGATGAATGCCATCCTTCAACCTATGTTAGGCAAGAGTACAATCGTGTATTTGGATGACATACTAATTCATAGTAGGAACGAAAAACAACACTGGAACGACGTGCGAGAAGTTTTCGGGCTCCTACAGGAGAACAATTTAGTGGTGAAAGAAGAGAAATGTGAATTCTTGATGACAGAGGTCGAATTTTTAGGACATGTTATTGCAGAAGGAGGTACGAAGCCAGCGACAGAAAAGATTACGGCTATTAATGAGTGGCCGACCCCCAAAGTATACAAAGATACGCAGAGATTTTTGGGATTAACCAATTTTTATCGCAAATATGTTAGAGACTATCTGAAGATAGTCCAGGCCCTTCAGAGACATGCGAACCAAAAGGAAGGTTGGGGAGACGAGCAAGATCAAGCGTGGGTCCGACTTAAAAGAAGACTTACAGAGGCTCCTATGCTAATATCCCCGAAACGTGAAGATCTTTATGTAGTCACAACTGATGCTTCGGATGAAGCTATGGGTGCTACAATCGAACAGCGAGATCATAATAATGGAAAGTTTAAAGGTATTGTGGCGTATTTCAGTAAATCTTTCCAGCCAGAACAGAAGAAATACCCAACAAGAGAAAAGGAATTCTTAACGATTATAGAAGTTTTGAAGAAATACAAGCACCTCTTAAAAGGTGAAACCTTTAAGATACGAACTGATCATCATTCGTTAAAGTTTCTCTTAGATCAGAAGAATATTCCTAGTGGAAGAATTACAAGATGGTTAGATTTCCTTGCCGATTACGATTTCGACATTGAATATCTACCGGGTGCAAAAAATCAAGCTGCAGACGCGTTGAGTCGCATACCGGAAAACAGAAAGATAAATTCAATAACGACAGTGGAAACTCCCTTACAGACCGAAGAGTTCCTAGAAAAGGTAAGGAAGGGATATGAAAACGACAAGAAGTTCAAAGAGGTCAAAGAAATCTTACAAGTTGCGTTACCTGGCCAACCTATGGCTCATTATATAAAGCACTTTAGACTAGATGATGGTTTAATATATTACGCACCTGCGTATGAGAGAGATGGTAACCCAAATAGATTATGCATACCCGAAAACCTAAGAAAAGAAGTCTTAGAAAGATGTCACTCCAATGCAATGGCGGGACATTTTGGGAAGTATATTACCACAGGTAATGTCAGTATATCTTACTACTGGCCCAAGATATACAAAGATGTAAGTAGACTCGTGGAAAAATGTTATACGTGCCAGACTACGAAACACTCCACACAACGGAAGCCAGGACTATTACGACCATTAGAGGTTCCCCAAGGAAGATGGTCCTCAATTCTGATAGATTTCTTAACAGGATTACCAACGACGGTTAAAAGAAATGATGCAATCTTGGTTGTCATCGATCGTCTAACCAAAAGAGGCCACTTCATACCTTGTAAGAAGAAGATGAGTGCGAAGGAAGTAGTCGAGATTATGTTAGAGAACGTATTCAAGTATCATGGTATACCTGATCTGATTGTATCGGATCGAGATTTCAAATTTACAAATAAAGTTTGGTTAGAAATTACAAACTCATTGGGAATCAAGTTAAAGATGGCTACGGCGGTCCATCCTCAAACAGATGGACAAACAGAACGACTAAATGCTACTGTCAATCGCATGTTGCGATCCTTAGGACAGGAAGAGTTGGGAAATTGGGATAACAAATTGGCGATGATGGAATTCGCTTATAACAATAGTACCCAAAAGTCGATAAAAACCACACCTTTCTACGCAGACCTAGGAAGACATCCTAAAGGAATGCACAGTGTGTTTGCAAACGGCTCTTTAACTCATAGTGAAGACTGGATCAGAACTCAGAAAGCTATATGCCTTAGAACACAGGATTACATTGTGGATGCTCAAAAAGAAAATGAGATTCAGGCAAATAGACACAGAAGGATAGAAAGCTTCGAGATTGGAAGTTTTATCCTCATACATCGAAAAGCGTATTTTGAAACAGCTAAGCAAGCGAAATTATCACCCGTTTACTTCGGACCTTTTCGAGTAGTAAAACGAATCAACGAGAACGCGTATGAAATAGATCTCCCAAGCACAACAAAGAAGCACAGGGTAATAAATATAGAATATTTAAAACGATTCAACAGCGGTGATGAGCGATACCCTAAAACTCCACCACGCACGCTAGCGGAATTTAAAGCAAGAGCAGAAGAAGTAATTGGAGTCTGTGGAAAATTGGAAAGAACGAAGGAGATTGTATTAGCTTTCAAGGATTGCCCACCAGGACTTGCAGGTATATATCCAGCAGATTACTTAAGACACATCCACCCAGACAGAAGATCAATCATCATGGAACGGTTCCATGAGACCGTAGAGAATCGGGGCGATTCTAATTGAAATGGGGGAGAG
>NW_026946674.1:485613-512323 GCF_900007245.1 Priceomyces carsonii | reverse complement strand
CATCAACAGTTGGGGCGTGTGGCGTAGTTGGTAGCGCGTCTGCCTTGCAAGCAGAAGGTCACTGGTTCGATTCCTGTCTCGTCCAATAAATTTGTTTTATATAATTTAGTTTTCTTTTGATCCTGGAATCTAAATTTTTTCTCAAGAGCTTTAATTAATGGTCAAGTAATGTTCCTTCGGAAATATAACCTAGAATTGATTAGTGATAGCAAAAGTTCCTTTCAAGTCCTTTCTAAATTATCATGATATTAGGAATATAGGATCACGTGACCCAAAATTTACTTTTTGTTGTTGAAAGTATTGTTTCAACGCGTCTTCATCAATCAAAGCAGTTTTGATCCCATAGAGATATGCCAGGGTAAGTACGCAGGACTTAAATACTTCTTAGATTCTGAAGAGACTAACCAATATAGAGAAACTGTTACAATACATGCTGGTCAATGTGGAAATCAAGTCGGATATCACTACTGGAACCAGTTAGCATCTGAGCATGGCATTTTACCCGATGGAACTCTCCAGCCATATCCAAAGGAAAACCTTTCGTTTTCTAGTAGCAAAGAGAGTACTGTTAACAATGATTCCATAAACAGGCATGATCGTAGCGATGGCTTTTTCACGTCGGACAACCAAAGATATACACCCAGAGCTATATTAATAGATTTAGAGCCTTCAGTGATTGCCAAATCTACTAGTGCTTTGCCAATGCTTAATCCTAGAAACATTCACCTCAGCAAGCGAGGCAATGGGGCGGCCAATAACTGGCAGAGAGGCTATGACTATGGGTTACAGTATCAAGATGACCTAATTAATTTGATTGACCGTGAAGTCGACAAATGCGATAATTTATCAAACTTTCAATTAATGCATAGCGTGGCTGGCGGGACCGGATCAGGTGTGGGCTCATTACTACTTGAACTTTTGACTGACAGGTATGGCAGCAAAAAGTTAATAAACACATTCCTGATATTCCCGTCAAACGAAAAGACTTCTGACGTTGTTGTACAGCCATATAATACAATGCTTACTTTAAAAAGACTAATTGATTTCAGTGATGCCACGTTCATTTTTGAGAATGATGCACTCAACAATATTGAAAATATTTTAAGTTATAAGAGTAATATAGCATTTGAAGGAGCCAACAAGCTCATATCATACGTACTGGCAAGTTTATCTAATCCCTTGAGGTTCCCCAATTACATGTATAGTTCTTTCGAGTCTATCCTTTCAACGCTCATACCAACTCCAGATTTGAAATTTATCACATCGTCATTGGCACCGGCCAATCTTAATGAGTATGATACCATGCTCGAGCTCTCTAACGATAGGTATAAGTTAAACAGTACACATGGAGCTGCGAATTATATTTCTACATTGAACTACTTGATTGGCCTGGATTTAAAACAAGATGAAATAAGAAAAGGGACTTTAAGAGCACAACAACGTATTTCATTCGTACCTTGGACCTCTTCCTCAATTCACTTGGTCAATTGCAAAAGGTCGCCTTTTGCTAAAGATGATTTCAAGGGATTGCAAGTTTCCAACAATACTTCTATGATTCATGTTTTTTCGAAGGTAGTTAAGCAATTTGATCTATTAGCCAAACGTGAAGCTTACATCAATTACTACACTGATTCCAACGAAAGTGAAGAAAGGCTAAGGGTGCTTGACTTGTTTAATGACTGCAAGGAGAGCGTTCTTCATGTTATTGATGAATATAAATCATGTCAAGATCAAAGTTATCTAGAAGACGAGATTCTTGATGATGATGAGCTTATGTAGAACAAAAACAAACCTTTAATGTATATTAATCCAACTAATGATTTAACCATTAAATCAGGAGATATCTAATTTAATAGGATAGCTTCAATGTATAATTAAACGTGATGTTCTTATCTTGACTACGTGTAAGAATAAAAAATTGGGTGCGCCTAATTCTGGAATATCAAAAGGAAATCAATTAGGGAGATTCAACCTTTTATCTATCAATCGCTATGTCTTTCAACTTATCAAACTTCACCAAAGACTTGAAGAGTTTAAGTGATAGAGTTTCTACTGAATTCAATAATGAAATTTTGCCTTTAGCTCAAAGGACATCAAGGCTAGTTCAAGAAAAGATAGGCAAGGTCAACGCGGATGACATTAGCCAGTTACCATCTGGATATTTAGAGTTGGCAGAGAGATGTAACAATATTGAAAAACTATATAAGAATGTCTTGAAAGTAACTTCCAATTATGAAAACGAAAGTTACGATTACCCAACCAACTTGCAAGAGTCGTTCACTGAGTTCGGCAAGAACATTTCTGCAAGAGTATCAAACTTGTCGAAGGCAACTACACCAGCGGAAGCACAAGCTGCTTTGGTAAAAAATGATGAATTTAAACCTCCAAAGACAATGTATCATGCATTGAGTCGTGCTACCGATGCTTCAATCTTGACGAGCGAACAAGCACAGGATCCACTAGTGAAAGCTCTTGATTTATACTCTTCAAATTTAAATAAAATCGCTAATGCAAGGTTAGGACAGGATCAACTAATTAAATCAAAGTTCAATAAACCTTTGCTGGCAACATTGCGCCAGTTAATAAACCAAAGTAATAATATTCAGAAGAAAGTTGAACAAAAACGAATTGATTACGATTTGTCGAGGCTAAATTTAGAAAATTGCTCTAATCCAGCTAGAGAATCACAGTTTCGTGTCATCATGGAAAATGCAGAAGATGAGTTTGCGAATACTGTTGAAGATGGTATGAATATTATGCAGAATGTATTGGAGCATGCGAAACCACTCGAGGAACTTTTCGAATTGATCAAGGCACAATTGGCATATCATAAATTAGCTGCCGAATTGTTGGGAGGAATAGTAGGCGACTTTGAAAACTTGATTGAAGAAAATTCGAAGAAGACCAGTAATACTGATTCGGCAGATTTTGATATTTAGTTAAATTTATGTAACAAGATAATGCAACTTTTACTTTCATTCTATCATCTAAACAACTATGAACATATTTTAGTTAGGTATGAATTCTTCTAACTTCAAAGATTCTAATCTTACATCCACCGCACAATCATTTTTGTCAACAAAGCCATAGTTCCCTTCTAATAACCGAGCATGAATTGAACGCAAGGCTCTTATAGTGTCCTGGGCAGCAATCACGGCAGAAATATTAATTTCATTTGCACCTTGAGAAATCATCTCTATATTAATTCTTTCGTCAGCCAACACCTTAAACATGTTACCTGCAATTCCGATAAAGTTAAGCATTTGTTTACCAACGAGGGAAATGATAGTCAAATCTCTAGTGACATCCACTGTACCTAACTTTCTTAATTCTTTTATAGCATTTTTTAAAGCAAATTCTTGTTCAGACTGAATCAGCAAAGCCATTGAAACATGGACTTCTGATGTTGAAATCAAGTCCACTACCAACTTAAAGTCATCTAAAGTAGTGAAGATATGTGCCAAGAAACCATGCGACAACGTCTTCTTGTTTGAATGTACATTAATTACGACTATGTCCGACTTTGCTGTAATAGCCGTTGCAGATCTTTTGTTATGAGTAGCAATATATGAATGCGATAACGTTTCATATGCCGCTGGCGGATGAGGAGGCGTAGCTTCACCTCTCCTGCCAACATTATCTGGATAAATGATGGTACCTTTACCGCTTGGATTCTCAACATTTTTTATTCTAATTGGGATCTTCGCTTTTATTACTTGTTCCATTGTGAAAGGGTGAATGACTTCAGAACCGTAGTATGTCAATTCCGCTGCTTCTTCTGGAGTAACACTTTCTAGTAATCTGGCGCGTGGGACCTTCCTGGGGTCAGCCGTGAAGATACCGTCCACTTCCTTCCATACCTGAAGCTCATCGGCTTGTATACCGACTGCAACCAACGCTGCACATAAGTCTGTATAACCTCGACCTACACTATTCAACAATCCTCCCGGAACAACCCCAAAATATCCAGTCAAAACTGGAACCGTTTCACTGTCAAGTTCAAGAATTTTTTGGCTCATTTCTTCGGCCAAAAATTTGTAAAAGCCATCATCAAGCCCCTTTGAGCAGTCATAATCAATAGGGATGACATGGGATAGGTCAATATACAGAGCACTTAAGCCCCTATCCTTCATAGCTGACACCATAAACAAACAGGACAATTTCTCTCCCACAGACATGATTGAATCAAGAGATCTAGAGCTCATTTCACCAATGACTTGGCATGCTCTTAACAATTCTCTAGCTCGTTCCAACTCAAGTCTTGTTTCCTCAATCAACTCTTTCAACAATTTCTTATTAGAAATGTATTTTTCAGCATTATTTACATGATCGTCTTCGATGAGTTGCAAGATAGAATCAAAGTTCTCATTCATGATAGCTAAATCAGCAGATTTAATTAAGCGTGAGGTCGTGCCTTCGCTCTTAGTATTGGAGGACCTAGCTGAACAGACCACAGCCACTCTGCGTTCCTGACTGAAAACCTTCACTATATTATCTACTATGTTATCAGGAAACTTTCCTATTGAAGTACCACCAAACTTTTGCACGATCCATCCTTCTCTGCGTCCAGAGGTCAAATCCACTAAAGAATTGTACGACCTCGCCGAAAGAGCTGGCGAATCAGACATCTTGTTTCTTCACTTATATTATACTAAGCTATTGATCAGTGAACTTCTACACAAGTTTTCTGTTATTGCAAATAACCTGAAGATAAAAAAAAAACTGATTCTGTCGTGAAAAATAGATTTGAACTATATGAGTCAAGAGTAATACCCAAAAAAAAAAAAAAAGAACTCGGGTTTGCTGACATAATCATATTGAATAAAGTATGATCGAAGAGATGGGATCTTATGGTGTACTCTTCAGATGACAGGATTATGACTAAAAGAATCATAGACGAGTCTGATGAGTCGAGGAAAAAAATTAATAAGAACTTTCTGGGAGACGAAATAAGTAATTTTTTTAACGAACAAGTTTGGGGAGAAGATTTTCAAGATGATCTTAAGAGTGAAGTGAAAAATAGTGAACCGTATCGTTGGGGAACTATAAAAAATCTCATTGATGATTCCTTATTGAGGCTGGTCAGAAAGGAAGTGCTCAATGAGATAGCCTTCACAAAAAAGGAAACTGATATATATAAAGTTTATCAGTCTGGAGACTTGGCGAATCTTTCTGGATTGGACTGGGATGATTTATCAAGATTACCATCATTGTACAAGTTGAGAGCAGCAATTTACTCAGAGCAGTTTCGAGATATAGTATCTAAGATCACTGGCTGTGGAAAGCTTAGTGGGGTCAAAACTGATATGTCCATCAACACTTACCTGAAGGGATGCCATTTATTGACTCACGACGACGTTATTGGCTCCAGAAGAGTCAGCTTTATCTTATACTTGCCAAACCCTGATAAGAAATGGAAGTCACATTATGGTGGGGCTTTGAGGTTATTTCCAGCAATTGTTCCGAATGTCCCTCATACCGATTACCAAGTAAAGCTCGTCCCACAGTTCAATCAAATTGCATTTTTTACCGTTCAACCGGGACTCTCATTCCATGATGTAGAAGAAGTAAGGACAGATAAGAAGCGATTGTCCATCCAAGGATGGTTCCACATTCCTCAAGAAGGGGAGAATGGTTATATCCCTGGGGAGCAAGAGGATACAGAAGCGAAGTCGACTTTACAACAGTTACAAAGCAAAGAACTACAGGATTACGATTTTCCGAAACCTTTGAGGAACGATTTCTCCTTTGAAGAAATCTCATCTTACGCATCATTAACTGAATTGAATGAGGATGATGTCGAATATTTGTCAAAATTCTTAAATATCTCTTACTTGAACAAAGACTTCTTGGAGAAGGTAAATGCAACATTTTTAGATGAAAGCGTTATTGAATTGAAGGACATTTTAAATCCCAAGTATGCATCAAATCTCAAAGGATTGCTTGAGAAAACGGAATTGGATGAAGAAATGCCAATTCGTTCGAAGGACGTGAAATTTCCTTGGAAATGTGCCGTCCCGCCCCACAAACAAAGATATATGTATATTGACGGAAAATCTTCTTTTGACCTCAACAAAAGCAGTATAGACTTCGTCAATAATATTGGACCCCAGGAATTACCGAATTTTAACTTGGTGCATGGCAGCAAGACAGACAACGCATTAACTGAATTGGCTTCATTTTTGAAATCTCGTTCTTACAAAAAGTGGTTAACACTTCTTACCAGCATGATTCCAACAAGTGATCAAGTTTTGATAAGAAGATTTCGTCCAGGTTCAGATTTCATTCTTGCTACTCCAACGGAGAAAAATATAGCTAGAAATGATGAATTAAACATCTTATTGGAAGCGACTTTGAACTTGACTCCTACAGCTTCAGATCCAAAAAACTGGGCATCTGGTGAATTTGGGGGATATGAATTGTGCATGGGCATGGGTGGAGGTAGCAGTGCTGGAGAGGAAGAAGATGATCCGGCAATTTACAAATCCTCTGATCCAAATGATGACAGCATCCTATATACCAGTCAATGCTCGTGGAATTCTCTCACTTTAATGCTAAAAGATCCATCGGTATTGAAATTCATAAAATACGTAAGTATTAATTCCAAAGGCTCTCGATGGGATGTAAGCTGTCAATGGAATATCAAGGAAGCTAATGCGAGTGATAACTCAACCTGAAGTTCAAATAAAAGACATAGCTGAAAATCTCTATAATTTCACATGAATGTTAACATATATACAATCCTATTTCTGTAATTTTCTTAACTTAGTGAACCACTACCTTAAACTGTAAGACACAATTACTTGAGGATAGATAAGTCTGTGCTTATACACGATATTTGTAGTATCTTTTAAGTTGTCCTCGCTGATTATCATGTTGAAAATTGTGAAGAGTGCCTGTATAAAATTTTATTGAGCTGGGGATTTCTTCGCCTAAAACGGGAAAGCCTGTGAAAAGTTGTTGGCATTTAAATACGGTCGCTTTTCACGGTACCAACATAAAGCTTTTATAAATTTTTAATTCTGTTTTGTCAGTTACAAAGAGGAGCGAAGTTTTGCATTATGTCAGATTCAGAGCCAAATCCATTGCCCATCTTTTTCACGGTACTTGCCATCATAGGTGGCTTTATTTCCCTTTACTTTTACAAACAAGCAAAGAAAAATCGACCAATCTTGATCCCCGATCAGTTTCAGAAGTTTCCTTTAATTCAGAAGACTAAAGTGTCTCATAACTCTTCTATCTATAGATTTGGATTACCAAGGCCAACTGATAGATTAGGGTTGCCAATTGGACAGCATATATCTATAGGGACTATCATTGACGGGAAAGAAGTTGTTAGGTCCTACACTCCCATCTCAACTGATGACCAGTTGGGACACTTTGATTTATTAATCAAAACATACGACAAAGGAAATATTTCTAGACACGTCGAGTCCAAGGAAGTAGGTGATCATGTCGAAATCAGAGGCCCAAAAGGGTTTTTCACCTACAAACCTAATATGGTAGAATGTTTTGGTATGATTGCAGGGGGAACAGGCATTGCGCCGATGTATCAAATTATCAGCTCAGTTTTAAGGAATCCGGAAGATAAAACTAAGATCTATTTGGTATATGCCAATATAACTCATGATGACATATTGTTAATTAGAGAATTAGAGGCTCTTGCTGAAAACCATCCGGACCAATTTAAGATTCACTTTGTCTTGAATAACCCACCAGAAGACTGGAAGGGAAGTGTAGGGTTTGTTACTGAAGAAATTATGAACAAACATTTGCCCAAACCAACTGAGAACACCAATTTGTTGATTTGTGGACCTCCACCTATGGTAAGTGCTATGAAAAAGGCAGCACAAGCATTAGGATATCCTAAAGCTAAGCCAGTTTCCAAATTAGGGGATCAGGTCTTTGTATTTTAGAGATATGGCTAGTTATTTAATACATTACATTGTAATTTGATAAATACCGTCATGTCGGCGTAGTGTCTTATCTGTACTGCATATACAAAAGTAAATGATTACCTGCGTTTATTTAATTGAGGACCTCTTCGTTTACAGAAAACCGCTCATTTATACTTCAATACAAACCATAATAGAATATTTGAATAATAGTTATGATTATAAGTATATGGCGTGAAGCTATATTGCTACTTGTCGTCGAGTTAGCGAGAGCATCTTCGATACCGAAATGGGAGGCTGCTGAGCAAAGTTATATTTTCAATACCATAGAGTCCGATAAATATAAAGCGGAAGGAATGTTTAGATCGCCTTCGGATTTCAAGCATTTGCCTCCTTTGCTCTCGGAACCGACAGAGGAGCAAAGATCTTTGAAGGCTGGGGAAGTCCCGCAATATGTGATCGACTATGCACCCCTCGTGCATTTGTATTCGGAAGAGAAGTATCTTCCATACGATATAGCGAAATTCGTTAAACATTTTCATGTCGAGTATGACAACGGAACAATTATAGAGGGTACAGAGTCAAATATGACTTTGCTGAAACTAGCCATGCTCCCAAAATTGGAGGATATATACTTGACCTCAAATTCTAATTTTGACGAAGATCCCGATTGGATTACAGGCGTTAAAAATAAGCCTTCGTTGATTGATGGCGAAATAAGAGATGCCCCAGCTACATTAATTGTGGTAGATAAAGGAAATGGCTGGGTTGATGCCTATTGGTTTTATTTTTATTCCTTTAACTTGGGTCCTTTTGTTATGGGGTCTGGACCATACGGAAATCATGTTGGTGATTGGGAGCATTCATTAGTTAGATATTATAACGGGAAACCTATTATTGTTTGGATGTCAGCTCACGGAGGAGGCGGTGCATATTATTATCGAAATTTAGAGAAATATGAATTGGATACAAATCACCCGATAATCTTTTCCGCCAGGGGCACTCATGCTAATTACGTATCTGTGGGACAACATCCGCATGATTTGCCATATGAAATTTTATCTGATTTCACGGATAGAGGTGCGTTGTGGAATCCGACTAAGAATTACCTAGGCTATACCTATGATGGCGAATTTGTATATCCTGCGACATCCAATGCTAATCCAAATTATGTCGGACGAGAACTTAAATATGACAACTGGCTTTCATTCACAGGGCACTGGGGAGACAAACAATTACCTAGTGATGACAGTAGACAGAAATATCTGTTTATCGGGGGACACAAGTACATTGATGGCCCACATGGTCCACTTATGAAAAATCTTTTACGATTGAAGCCCTGCGAAAGGCATAAATGGTGGAATTTTTGGAATGGATGCAACGTTAGGGAAAACATTAAGTGGGGAATTGGAATTGAAAGTGAAGGGTACAATTGTGGCAACTTATTCATAACCGTTAAGCCTAAATGGCTAAAGAGCATATTACAGAAAGTGACCTGGGGTGGAGGATTTTGTTATATCGTGGATATAATATATGGTTAGAATCCTTAAATTTTTTTTTATGCTTTATTACTCTAATGAATTGACTTATTTTTTGTTTGTTTTTGCTGGTTGATGCCTTTATTTCCACATGTCGTCTGAAGATCATTGATTCCTGATTTTCTATAAGAATTTCTCTATTAAGGTAGATTAGAGCATTTTAGGTTATAATATTTAAGTACTTAATATCATGTTATACATTTTGAAGCTTTTAGGAATAGCTCTGAACAGAACTACGATTTAAAGCTCTGCATTATTAGTTTGAAGCTTTTTATCTATATAGATTAAATAATCTTATTGTACAGTATCAAACATCTCGATGAGCTCGAACTTTATTTAAATATTTCTCAACTAATTAAGACATAATTTAGCATATATTACAACCAGGTGCAAAAGAGAACTAGCTGAAAAAAATCATTTTCGTTGGTGAAGACATAACCGTACCGCTAAGATGTCTACACATCGACCAGCGTTTGATAAGACTTCAGGATTGGGTCTAGTTTTGAAAAATATAACGAAATCATTAAGGTCCACTGCAAATAAGAATGTTCCAGTAGTGATAAATCCTGCTGTGATCGGAGGTGGTGAAGATCAGCAGAAGCTTTTCAATAGCTTGAGAAATGGAACCCTTCCCCAGAGAGCCTTCGCTGCCGAGAAAATGACTGAATCGTTAACAAAATATTCGATTTCATCAATAACAGAGGTATGGTATTCTGCCAGAGATCTATGTAATAAAGAAGTTCAACCATATATTCGACGAATAGGCTTGAAACTTCTCATAGAGTGTATTAATCAATGTGGTGACCTGGTTGGTGATAAGCTTATGTTTTTCACAGATATATTAGTATTATGCCAACTTTCTGAAAAAAAAGTTGACCCAGAATATGACCTCTTCTTAACGGCATTAAAAAGCTTAACATCTGATGGCAAAGATATTTATGATCTTTGTATCTTTAAGGAAGGTAGAGGCTTGAATACCCTTTTATCAGATGCTCTTATCTGCATATGGAAAAGTGCCAAATTATCTATTGACAGGGATAGTGAAGAAGAACTCAGAAACAATAAAAATTTTGAAAATTTGATTGAAACAATAAAGTTTGCAAGAAACTGCTTGAAATTTAATTGCAGTGTATTAGAAGAAGGCACGGTGTCAGCAATTCTTAGTAAAGTTGTCACGATTGGGTCGGAGACTAATAAAGATGAGATAAATTTCGAGATATTGGATCTTATTAATTCGGTTAGTGCTTTTGGGAGTATACCATTTGAAAGTTTTCCCAGAGTCATTCACTTTTTATCCATGTTATATGGCAAGAGTGATAAGTTTCGTGAGGTCGTTGAAGACATTATTTATTTACTACAAGAGTCAGGAACTTATCAAATAATTATTTACAATCTATGCCAAATTATACTGGATAATAGTGTGCTAAGGAACAGATATAACGAGTCATTCAATGATGACATCCTTTCACGTCTAGGTGCGATTCAATTGATTGAAATGTTTCAAGTTACCTCGACCCTTCAAGAAAGACAGATAACTGATTCCTACTTTCATTTGATATTAAAGTCAATATTTACTTCAATTTCATTCAATATCCCTATTATCAACACTGCTCATTTACGATCCATTGATCGTATATTATCTAAGTCGTCTTACAATGAAAACGCAAGCGGCGAGTTTCAATATCAGATTGAGAAAGCGCTTCCATTTTACCCTTGGCACTGCGAAAGCTTTTCAGTGTATGATATTCTTAATAACTTGAAGCTAAGTTCAGAGCAAGATACCAGTTATATGAAGTCCATTTGCGTTTCATTACAATCCTTATATGTCAATCATGAATTACATTCTCCGAAAGATAAGCTCATTTATTTTTTTATGGCTAACACTGAATATTTAAGCAATGATAACATGATATTCATCTTGAAATATTATAGCGATGAAAAAATGTGTTCTGTTCTCGATCCTCTTTGGAAAGAAAACAGCTTCAAGATTCTCAACAGCTTTTATTATACGCCTAGGGATTCTGAGGTGAAAGTGAAATGCCTAAATGTAATTAAGAATGGACTTGAAACATCAAGAATGCTTGGAGATAGCAGGAGCGTAAATTATGATGTAGTAGTTGATATACTTAGAAAATCGTCGGATGAACAAAATGAAGAAGTCGCTGACTACTTGATGCATAAAGTTTATCTCGAGATTGCTCTCGAAGCGCCCATAGAAGTGTTCAGAGATCTTTATAATGGCATCAAGTCAAGCGCAATGAAAAGCAATGATGTATATGAAAAGTCCCGACCAATAGTGTCTTTGAAGTCTAATGGATCGTTTGCTCTGTCAACAAGAAACAATGTCGACTCATCGGTTAAATTTTTGACCAAGTTTTCAGAAGCATTATCAACGGTATTTTTGGTATCCACTACCCAAAGCGACCAAAAAGCATATGAAGCCTACGAAATGTTAATTGAGCTTTGCCGATTTGCACTACTTAATGAAATTACTGAAGTTTTAATAACGATTTCAAAATGCTTAGTTCGAATCAGGTGTACAAATGAGATGTACGTTTTTTTAACGACGGTCGATGATATTATCGGATTAGCAACTGCCTTCAAGAGAAACACTTTCGATAATGACTTCAAAAGTGTGAATTTTATGTGGCAGTTTCCAGAAACATTAAGCTACTTACCTGAAAAGTATCTCGATCGTCCTGCTAAAAGGTTGCTTGTTGATACTGATGATAAAAGTGGTGATAATTTTGATCCTTCACTATCAATTTATACGATAGATATGGGAAAATGGTTGTCAATAGTTCTAGAAGTAATGGAACTGTTTGTCAATTGGGAAATTTATTCATTTATTTGGGCACATTTTTGTGGTCAGCTCTCTAATATGGCACTATTTCAAAAGAACAAAATCCAAATTAGTGCTATAAGAAAATTGACTTGTCATCAGTTAACGCTTAATTTACCTTCGAACTTGGTATTTCCTAGCAACATTACAAAAGCAGATCTTCAAGTGATATCTGCGAGAACTTTATCTGCACTATTAGCGTATCATGATTTTTTTTCGAAACAGGAACAAGATCAGCTCGTCACTTCTCTCATTTTTGGTCTTGGTTCGTGGGAAAAAACGGCAATTCCTTGTATCAGTATTTTGACAGTATGTTGTTGCGAAATTCCTTTGTCAATTAAGAAGTACTTGTCTGTTATTCTAACTAAATTGCAGACGACGATTACGAGTGTTTTTGCTGCTCCTCTCACTTTGGAGTTTTTGCTCTCGTTAATATATTTGCCAACCTTAACTTCTAATTTTACTAAGGATGAGTTCAAAAGGGTGTTTGGAATAGCTTTCAAGTATATTCAGTATTCAAATGATGCCCGCAAAAGATCAGAAAAAGACGTTTTTGCGAATAACAAAGCTAACGAATATGGAGTGGATGCTGTCGTAGAAGAGAGCGTTTCAACAAAAAACATAGAAATCACACCTAGTATGTCGCAATATTTGCTCACGTTATCATATAGTATTATTTCAAGTTGGTTTTTAAATATTAATATGAGCGATAGGAAGTACCTTTCTTCGTTTGTTGTCAAAAACTTGATTTTGGTGAGCAGAAGTGAGACAGATGAACTTGATGATCAGACAATAGCGTTTCTAGACTTGATTACTAGATTCACTTATAGTGATATGCCTTTGATAATCACAAATCCTTCGATAGAGACACTAATAAGTGAAGACACACATGTCTCACAGTTTATTATAGGCTCTTCTATTTTAAGCATTGAAACAGATATTTTTGATGGAAATTTTTGCATAAAAATTAGGCGGCCAACTGGAGTAACAGCGTTGAAAGGCACCGTGGATTCAATAAAAGGAACAGGATCGCCATTAATAAACTCCAACTATATTCTTCTACAGCTTTTTAACAATATTGATCCCAAGAATTCTATTAAACCGATTCCATTAATTGAGGACTCGATATCCATAAGAGCGTTATCAATACTTGATAGAATACCCACAGTAGAATTCCACAAGATTGGTATCATGTATATCAGGAAAAACCAAGCATCCGAGCATGAGATACTAGGTAACAGAGTAGGATCTAGAGCCTACCAATCATTTTTGGATAGAGTTGGTCGCTTAATAAGATTGAAGGGATGTAGAAACTACTATGTGGGGGGTCTCGACATAGAGAACGATGTCGATGGTGAGTATGCAACTTTCTGGAATAGTAAGACTATGCATGTCGTATTTCAAGTTACAACTATGATGGGACTGAGTGAAGCTGACAAGAACTTCGATTTAAAAAAAAGGCACATAGGTAATAATTATGTGAACATTTACTTCGACGAGTCTGGGTTGCCATTCAACTTTAATGTCATCAAATCACAGTTTAACTTCTTGAATATTGTTATTTCCCCATCAGCCCTATCTGCAAGTGCGCTGGCATCAGAAGAATATCGTAGAAGACGTTTCTTTAAGGTAAAGGTGTATCGTAGATCTGGTGTGCCTGCTGTGTTCGCTTCATGCCATTTCAAATTGATCTCGGAGGAGAAGTTACCTTTTTTTATCAGAAATCTTGCCATCTCAGCCGATCAATTTGCGAATGCATGGCACCCTTCTGTGGCCACTTCGCATCTCTCGAATTGGTCTCATAGGGCTAAACAAATTAAGGTGCTTAAAGAGAAGACTCTAGGAAGTCATCGCTTGTTACAAGAAGAGAATCAGAAAACGATAGCAAGTTCCTCAACCACCCAGTCATTCTTACTGCAATTGAGTCCCGAAATCCCTACCGTTTCTTCAGGTGGAACTGATAGATACGAGTATCTCACCTCAAATGATAGCGACATATATTCTTTAGTTGAGTTCAATTCTTACACATAGGCATGCCCCTTTTAGTCTACTTCCTTGCAACCTTATTCTAATGCACGTGATATGATCATATATTTGCACCATCACTTAGAATATATGTAAGTAATGCTTTACGGTATACTAAGCGCGCTGAAAGCGAGCTATGATATAGTTGCTTCATATACAAGCAATTTAAATACAGTCAAAGATTAGACCTTTAACATTGATCGATAGATAAATAAGATTCTTAAATTTTTATTGTAGTTCAATTAATTGTCAAATACGGAAATAAAGCGATTAAAGCCACTGCCGGGCCGGTGTCTCTTTACCGCCACAGTGTCGGAACAGAACAAACGTTTTTCCTTCAGCTACGGGTATTATTTTTTTTTCTTCAAGAAGCGAATCGGCAATAAGAGCCGCACGGTGAACCCATCTGATTATATTAATCATCACATATGACGCAGCCTTTCGAAAGATAGTGATACCATATATAAAAGCTGCTATCTGTGAAAAAGTAACTAGTTGTAACGCCATTAGGGTTGCTTGTCCCTTGAAGCTTAGAGTTATACGATACAGTGTCGCAAGTGACATCTTAGATGGATTCCAGCTCTACTATTGTGATGGAGACATCAATGGGAGAGACGGAAATTATAAAGAAAATTAAGGAGAAAGGAATTAGGTCTGTGAATAAGACATTGGCCAGTGAAAATGAAGCGTTGAGCAATTTGGTTGGCCAGTATCGTTATGATCATTTTTCACAAGGAAATTTGACTAATTCGTTGGAAATTATGTTGCAGACTGTTCAGCGTGGTGGCAAGATAGTTTTCAGTGGAATAGGCAAGTCATATAAAATTGCTGGGAAGTTGGTGGCAACATCTATATCTTTATCGATATCGGCTGCTTTGTTGCATCCCTCTGAAGCTCTACATGGTGATTTAGGGATGATAGGTGAAAAAGACTGCATTATATTTGTCACTGCAAGCGGAAATACACCTGAGTTACTTAATCTTTTACCTCATATACCTGAAGTTCCGGTGATTCTTCTTACGTGCAACCGTGTTTCGAAACTCTCGACTCTGGCACAAGTAAGGTCGCTTCTTTTAACCGAGCTACCAAAACACTTGAATGAAGACTCGATCCATGGGGTGCCAGCACCTACTGTTTCGACAACTTTATCCTTGGTCTTGGCCGATGCCACTATATTAGCATTACTGGAGATCATTGAAGATGACTCTTTGGAAAGAAAAAAGCTCTTTTCAAAGAGACACCCTGGTGGTTCAATTGGAGCTGACTTGAGCCATTTGAACGATAAGATAACTACAGGTAACAGAAAAACTCCCGTTTCATCGCTAGTAAGCTCTTCATCGTTACTTAGTCTCAACCAAGTCAGACAATATAAGATTGTGGATAATCAAACTGACTATTTGCCGGGCTCAGAATCTTCATCTGATGATGAAGACAGATTAGAGGCCATAAAACCTAAAAATCACGGACTTTCTTATAAAATAAAAAATTCGGACAAATCAAGAGTTCTTACTATAACTGATACCGATTTTGATCTGCTAAGCGAGGATGTTTTGTTCAAGTGGACTATTTTGTATGATTTCATTGTACAAAAGAAAAAAGGATTTGTGCTTGCAGTTGACTGTGATAAAATCAAACCATTGATACGACACTATTTAACTGTGGATGGAAAATACACAGCTGAAGTTTGGAACGATTTCACTAGAAGTTTAGAATCCAGCTTTACTGAAATATACCTATAGTTGTTAGTAACTCATATCCCAATTTTATTGCCTTCAATTCTATACTTTAAGTAAATTTTATGCTATATAGTTTTTAATTCAGCCTGAACTTAGAGCCTGAACTTGGAGCCTGAGCTTGTTTGTGCCTGAACATGTAATTTTTATCAAGAATATACAGGGGGATAACTTCGAATAAAATAATTGAACAAGACTATAGTAACACTATTAACAATTTTAAGTATATACATAAAGATCCTCGAACCTTCACGGCCATTACGGATATCAAAAAGCTGAAATTTTAATAGACCTCACATTATATAAAAGAATTAAATCCACACAATAGCAATTTGACACATTTTGATACAAGGAACATATTTCTGCATAAAAAAGAACTAATCACAAGTTTTTCTGTTGGTTAACTCTTTTCAGCTTCAATCAAAGCATTTTCAGCAACAATGATCATTTTTTCTACTGATGCTAGATGCTTTCCATACGTATTTTTAGACGAAATCTGCTTGAGATATTGCCTCAATTTAACTACAAGTATTTTCTTTTCTTCACTCTTCGCATCAAAGCCCTCAACAAGTTTCTGAATTACGTAGTTTGCATATTGATCTTTCATCATTAGTGCTAATGGAGAGTCATCACTAACAACATCAACTTCAAAATCTTCATTTCCTAGCATGACTTCATAAAGAATTCTTTTACGCTGATCTAAAGTGCCAAATTTGATACATTTTTCAATCACATTTGACGCAAACTTGTGTTTCGAGAAGTTTACTACTGAACCGAGAACCACTTTCAAAATTTCTTCTCGATCTTTAAGTTCGCCCCGTTCTAGAATATGTTGCATCACATAGTTCCCGTATTGATCTTGAATCAAATAGAAAATAAATCTATTGAGCTCATTCAATATGCGCTCTTGGTCCTCAATAGCAGAGTACTCCAATAGCCTCTGAATTACCCTGCAGCCATAAGGATGTGTTGACAAATGATAGATATGGTTATCTAAGCTTTCTAGTATAAATTTGATCCTCTCAAATGGAATTCTTTCAATCGATTTTTGAATAACGTGATTTCCGTTCTGATCTTTAGCACATATAAGTACATAATCCCTTAGTTCCTCAATTACTCTGATCTGGTTCTCTAGATTAACCGCCTCAAGTGCTCTTTGGACAACTCTACATCCATACATTTGCAATGATAATTCGTAGATGTGACCAATCATGTGATCCAACAAGATTTGTTTCTGAGTTGTTGAACCATGTTCGAAAAACTTTTGAATCACATAGTTGCCGAACACGTCTGTCATTAAATCATAAGAGATGTCTCTAATTTCATTGAAAATAACCTCCTTTTCCTCTTCACTAGCATTTGGCAACTTTTGCTGAATGAAGCGTGAACCGTGCTGATCTTTAGTAAATTCTACAGCATGGCCATATATATCTTTCAAATAATAATCCTTCCCTTTGGAGTTGGAGCGAACTTCTTCCAATAAAGGCGATCTGTAAATGTGGTTTCCATTTTTCCCATGCCCATTCGAATTTCTTGTATTTTTTCTTTTTGTTGATGAAGAAATAGATTGTTGAGAAATCAGCTGCTTGTCGAAAGATCCAGCATTGGAAGATGCTTGTTCCGAAGAAATAGGTTGCCCAGCGGTGGGCAACACATCACCAACAGGGGAAGATGAATTTTGGTACACAGAATATGGATTAAAAGCTGGAAGCATAAAGTTTGCCGGAGGAGAAATCTGTCGATTGATTAAACCTATTCCAGGATTGTTTGGATTGATTTTTTTAGACTTTGGATGAGCAGCAACATTACTTTTTCCCAATTCATCTTTACTATCTTCCCTAAATTCTATGTCACCCTCATAAGACATATTATAGATGTTAGGATCCATAGGTGATTGGGGAGGAACAATAAATCCAGAGCCATTGAAAGGGGATTGACCTTTACGTGGTCCATACGAGGCAAACGCATTAGGAGGCGGAGGGGGAGGAGCTGGACCACCTTGAAATACACCTCCATCCATAAAATAATGATATGAATTTGCTGGAGTAAAAGAAGGAGCCGCAGCAGGGTTCCAGAAGTTATGGGAGGGAACTTGCGCATTTTTAATACTCTGGTCACTCGACAGCGCCTTAGGATTAGGATCAGTGCTTATTGATAATGATGCAGTGGACTGTATTGGTGAATTGTTATTGTAATGATCAATTTTTTCACTGATTGACTGATGTCTAGATGTTCTTGGGGGAGGCATATTCAAATTTTCATTCAAAGAGCTTTGAGGAGATGTCAATATTGCCACATCTGTCAAAGACTTAATTCCGCTTTCATTGTTAAAGCTTGGCCGTCTTGAAGAAGGACCCTCGAAAGACAACGTACTTAATCCATTTGACAATTCAATATCTCTAGTGGCATCAGCTACAGAAGAAAACTTCTGGAAAAAGGAATCCTGAGGAGGATGCCTGCTTGCTATTCCACCACTAATGGAAGCTGTACCAAAGTTCATCCTTTGTGGTCCTCCTTGACTACTTCCTTGACCCGTTCCTGGATATACCGGCGCAGTTATGGCTGATAACGACCCTCTTTTTAATCCAAAAAGTCCATTTTCTCCATCAGTGTCATTATTAAAAGAGAGCCTTCTCCTTTCAACAGGAACTTCTGCTCTACTAGAATCAAACATATTCGCTATTTCGGGATCTACTTGTTCAAGAACTGTCCTATACTGGGGTGTGCTTGAATTTTCTTGGGATGAATTATTTGACCATATGGTTTCTGCTGGCATATCAAAACTTCAGCCCCAAAATCCCAACTCTATTGTACCGCCACTTTAGTTCTGGTATCGAAATCCTCAATAGAATAAGAAGATTAAAGAACTAAGCAGTAGTACGTTGTGAATACTATAAACAAATGAGCAGCTAGCTTTCGATGCCTTTATTTCAACGATAGCGGTAACAAACTTTCTCTTTAAGAAATCTAAATAGTAATTAAATGGGTCAAATATTTGGCCCCCGTTATGATTAATCATATAACTACTTACTATTGAAACACTGTGACTTCAAAATCTCGTGGTGTTAGCATATTACACAAAAAGCAACTACACAATTTTGGGTCCAGTTGAAAAGCTTACTATGAGTAGAGTAATCGTGCCGGCGAAATGACAAAACTAACGAAAAATGCTTCTGATAGACTTATAAATTTATTATACACAGCGACATCAAGAGACGTTGCAACTAAGATACCGATTATTAAAAAGCATTTGTATGAACTGATTAACAAAGATAAAGAAATCCGAGGATCTATTCTAGATGACTTGATGGAAAATCAGTGGAAACAGAAACCCATGGAAAAGGCGACAGTGGATATAGAAGGTGTGGTGAGCACTAAACGGAAGTCAAATATATTGAAATTCAAGTGCCAAAATTCATATATAAGTGAATTTGACTTTTACAATATATATCCGATTTCGAGAGAGAGGACATATCTACTACCAAGAGACATATACAAAGGCATAACTTTTGAAGTTATTAAGTCTCGCAATCCCTTTAATTTATTGCATAATGGACTGTACTACCTAATATTCAGCAGCTATGTTCATGCTTGTACATATTTACTAGAGACTTTCAATAAGTCGATTAATGGATTTCGATTGAATATGGAATTCGTGGAGCCCAGCTCTAATGAATTAAAATACATGACATCACCTTACTTGGATCACTCAATTAATGATGTTTTACATCACTCAGTAAATCCTTTTGCTCTGGCAGATCCTGGAAGAGTTCCTGTGCTTGAAATTTTCAAGTATTCTAATTCGAAATCTTCTATCATTAAAAAAATTCTCGAGTTGGAGAAAAAGAGGCATCAGAAAGAATATCACACATTTGCAAAAGACCCTACTAGCTCCCTTCTCGCTGACTTAGTGGATAAGGAAACAAGACAAAGCTCTGTCTTAGTTCGTAACTTGCCCTTTGGGACTTCAAGATTTGCTTTGCCTAAATTATTATGGAATTATGAAATGGCGCCACTTGAAGACGACTTCAATTGTTACACTACAATCTTAAGCGATCCCATTAGACAGGTAAATTTGCATTTGATCAGATTCGCTAACAAAAGTAATGCAAGAAGATTCGTGAGGAACTTCCATGGAAAAAGATGGGAGAGTGTTCAATCTAGGAAAGAAAAGCCTCTTTACGAACCTATACTATGCGAGATTGTAAATTAATTTGTGCACGATTACCTTAATTATTCCTTGTTAATTATTTAACTACTTAGTCTTGAACGCTTTTAAGGCTTTTCCAACTAACCCTGACAATATCCCAATGCAGACCCAGTGTTAAACGAGACTCCACTGGTATGTCCATATCTTTTGTATTATTTGTTTCCACTATAACATACTTTTCCCATAACTTCTTCTCCTTCCAAATAATAATGACACTGTCGTTGCCAGACCAACCTAAAACGCCCACATCATTTAAACAATAGTCTTCTGCACTATCCAAATGATGTTTGTTCGTGTTCACTGAGCAGAATGACCAAGTAGATTTGAAGTAATTTGGGATCGGAATTGGAATAGATATTCTTTTCAACAAGTGTTGTCTATTAACTGGGGTAGAATCAGCACTCTTCGGGATAGTTTCTGGACCTTCGCTTATTGGAGGTATATTAAATATATGTAAGGTGCTCTTGTCAGACAAAACAGCAAGTTTCGAGTCGTCATGAGAGAACTTCATTGAAGTAACAATAGCTCTATCCAAGCCTCTTCTAAATTCATATAGTAATGCAGTATTGTGCGTAGAATGAATTCTTATAATAGTTCCAGTTTCAGATGCCGATGCGATAAGAGTACCTGACCTGTTGAGAGCAAGGCATCTAATTTTGGACTTGTGTGATTTGATAATACTAACCAAATTTTTTTCCTGGCCCTGAGGAGATACATCAACCAATTGAATTTGTCCAATCGATCTTCCAGGAAATGCTAATGTTTGATACTTTGTGCCATCACTTGATGAGAAACTAGATGAGGATACTGAAGATGATGAGGAATTTAAGCTTTGTGATGATATTGATGATGAGTTGACAGATAAATCAGCTAAGCCATATTCATTATCCACTGTTTCATAAGAAGCGAATTTTTTAGGAGGCGAAGAAAAACCATAAACCAAGACCTGATTCTTCAATACCACAATAATTCGGATCCTAGATAGTAAAACATTCAACACCGGGCTAGTAAACTCTAAGGTTAAACTATCCTTTCTTTTTAAGTCATCCCATATTACAAGTTTGTTGCTAGCGAACTTCGGATTTTTTCCGCCACCTACTAATGCAAGATAATTCGTTCTATGTAACATGGTTATATGTCCAATCCCAGAACCCCCGCCATTTTTACCACCTGATAAATTGAAATTCCTCTTAACTCTTAGATCTATAGGATTCGTATTGTAGACGAGAAAGCCATTCTGATGACCAACTGCAAAACAGCCTTGATCTTGATTGAAATTGATGCACAAGATATCTAGTTCTTTATTGGTGGGATCAGTACCTAATGGAATATGCGTATTCATTTAGTTCATTAGTTTGAAGCCGTTGCCACCCAATATGCTTTTTGTTATTTTTGAAGTGATAAGTCCACGTTATTCGAACCGTATCTATTTGATTGATCGGATTTATGGGAATTGTCGGTTGATAGATGAGTCACGTATGGTTTTTAGTGCTATGTAGACCTATATTTAAAGGAAAAAACCGTTGATTGTACACCTGTTTTATTGAATTGAAATATTATTGATCCCCTATTGTAGTCTCCCAATTTTATATTGATGATTTGAGCGCTATATTGTTTCGCTTGTTTACGTATTTTTATCTTTTATCACGAATGCGAGGGGCATGCCCTTTTTAGGATATGTAGGAAATACGACTACAAATTATGTACACATTCTACATCCATAATTTCCTCGTCCTCGTCACTTGAAGCTTCGCCTTTCTTTAAATCATTCGCAATACTATCAATATTAACGGGCACATCAGGTATATCAGAAATAAAATCAGCTTCCATTCGATCTTCATTAACTCCCATGAACCTTGAATTTTTTGAAGGACTAGCCAATCGTTTAGAATCCGTTGAATTATAACTGATTTTATTGTTACTCCTATATTCTAACGTAGGGTAATTCAATTCCACAATTTTGTCTGCTTTGTCTTTTAAAAAGAATGAACTATTATCTTTATTGGATTCAAGGGCTCTTTTTAACAAATCGGAGGACACAGGATCTCCAGGAGATATGGCTAAAGCATCATGAAGGATATCAATGGCCCTAAAGTAATTTCCTAACTTCAAGTTTATTAATCCTATGGCTGCCAATATATTGGAGTCATTTTTATTGCTAACACGTAAAACCTGGTTGAAACATTCAAGAGCTTTGAAAGGTTGATTACTGCGCCTGTAGACGTGGCCCAAATTGGCGTGGATCGAAATCCAAGTTTTTGAGTCCGAATTTAAATGCTTAGCAGCTACTAAAGCTTCTTGAAAAAAGAGTTCCGCTTTAGGTAGATCATTTTTATGAAAATTTATAACTCCTATCTCGTTCAACAACAAAGGATCAAATTTACAGATCTGGTAAGATGCCAATAGATACTCTTCAGATAACTTCAAATTACTCATCTGAAGGTATTGCATTCCCAAAAAGAGATTAGGCAAATGAGTACCCGGAAATAGTCTAGCAGCAAAAGCATACGCACTAATTGCTTGCTCGTGTTCCCCTTCGGCTGCAAAAGTATGAGCAAATCCTATCCACGCTTGTCCAAAGTTGGGGTTCAATAGTGTTGCTTTGCTGAAATACTTTCTTGCTTCATTAATCTTATTAATAGACAAATAATATACTCCAATAGCTAACCACGTCATTGGGTTAGTTGGATGATTGTCCGCAAGCTGATGAGCTACTAAAAACAACTTATTTTTCCCTCCCAACTCGTGTAAACAACTTAAATAATTTGGTATTACATTAAAATTATACGGGTCTTTAGCCAATATTTTTTCGCAAACCGCCAAACACTCATCGAAATTGCACTGAACGTAAAGATTATCAGCCTTGCTTAACAAGATGTCGCTATTTTCACCCAACTCAAAATCTTCTCTTAAGATATTTTCGACTTCTTCAAATTTTGCAGTATTCAAATATTTGCTCACTCTTGAAGTGTACAAAGCTCGTACAAATTCATCATTATCATCTGTACTTCTATAATTCAATGCTGTAATTAATTCCCATTCTTCATTTGGCGTCATTAAGCTATTACTTATAAGCTCATCGAAAGCTTCAAAGCATTTCACATCAACTAGAACGGCTTCCTTGTAGCATTCTTTTGCTTTATCAAAATTATTTTGGTTGGCGTAAATCTGGCCTCGTAAGTAACACATAGATGCTTCTAGTTTTATGCCTCCATCGCTGTTCTTGACTTGGTAATTAGAATCTTTTTTAAAGGGGTTCGTTTCCCCGATTAAGTCTAAGGCATCATCCCATTGTTCAAGTTTGACCAAGCAGAAAGCTGCTAAATAGCGGCAACTCACTGACTTTTCGTATTCAGGCTTTCCTGTCAATAAATGCTTTGCACGTAAGAAGTTACCGCTATTGAAATAAACCTGGGCTAGCCAAAAAGCATCGTTAGGGTCTTCAGTCAAAGCTAAAACTTTATCTCCTATAAACTCAGCAGCCTTATACTGATGTTGCATCAAAGCATCGTGTCTCCATAATCTCAATTTTTCAGCTTGAGTTAATGGTTCTATTTCATCCTGGCCCTGTTGCTGGTTTCCTGAGTCATTCAAATGTTGTTGAGAAGCTCGATCCAAGTTAAAGAACAGCGAATGGTTCGATCCAGGGCTATCAAACAATGTTGCAACTGGATTGGGAGGTGTAATCAATAAGTCTTGTCGGCGGCTTGTTATTTGCGGCGAAATGAATAATGTAGAGTTGTGCTGAGAAGGAGTCTTTTGATTCTGTACCATCTTGGACATACCTATCAACCTAGACTCAAGATTGTGGTATCTGATATATGCTTGATATCTATAAATTGGATGTCGGCTTACGAAATTTGAATGTTAGCGCTGTGTAGTTGATCTGACCATAAACATGTTTATCTAAACATGTCGTTTAAAATATACGACATTATTGTACTTTTTAATACCTCATCGCATAGATTAGTTTCTAGTATCTGCAAAAATCTTCAGAAAACTTTTACATAAGATGAAATCCGAACCTGGGGTTAAGAAAGATCTCTACAAGACGGAGGTCAATGACGAGACTAAGGGACATCAAGATGAGGTAACTTCGGATAAAAATAGCATACAGTTTCGTATTTTTGTAGGTTCATACGAGCACAACCTTCTTTGTTTGTCCCTAATTATGGATCCTAGCTATAAAAAGGAAGCTATTTTTCAACCGATTTTTCACTTTCAAGCCCATTCCTTATCTATTAGGTCCATTGATGTTGCCAAGAGGTACTTGGTCACTGGATCAAATGACGAGCATATAAGGATCTATGATTTGCAAAAGCGAAAGGAATTAGGTGCACTTTTAAGCCACCAAGGATCCATCACAATTCTTAGATTTTCAAGAGAAGGTAATGATGAAAATTCTTTGGAGGGCACAGGTAAATGGTTGTTGTCAGGTTCAGAAGATGGTAAGATAATAATATGGAGAAGAAAAGATTGGGAAACATTCGGCATCTTAAAGGGCCATCAAGGAAGGGTGAATGACTTAGATATTCACCCATCAGGTAGAGTTTGTGTATCAGTAGGTCAAGATCATACTATTAGGTTATGGAATTTAATGACCGCTAAAAAGGCTGCTGCAATAAAAGTTAAAGGGAAAGATCACCTAGGGAAATCGTTAGAGTTTGTTAGGTGGACTTTAGATGGTAATTTCTTTATAGTTGGTTTGAAAGATCAATTGTGGGTTTATGAAACTAAAAGTGCAAAAATTTTCAAAAAGATCTTAATCAAGTCGCTGTTAATGTGTATGAAAGTTTTTAAAGTTGAGGATTATGAATGGCTCGTTACAGGTCATAGTGACGGTCAAATTCATTTCACTAATTTGCACTCTGTTACTGAGGGCGAAGCTGATGTTGACAATTCGAGGCATTTCGAACCGACGTATTCTTTGAGGGGCCATATTAATAGGGTGAAAGATCTCACTTTATATCGTCACCAGGTAAAAGATGTTGAATATCCTCTCTTAATATCTGTATCTTCTGATGGAAGAATAGTCGTCTGGAATATTGCGAACGAAGTTAGAGATCAAGTTGCAGTTTACGATAGTGGTGAAAGATTGAATTGTGTGGCTGCTTGCCCAGAAAGCATTGAAAAATCTTCAACGATGAAAAGACACTTTACAGATGTAGGAGCATTTAGTGAATCAGAATATGAAACAGACGCTGAAGAGATTCAAAGGGCTCCTAAATCTAAAAAAAAAGGAAATAAAGGGAAAAAAAAGGTGAAAGTAACATTAGAGTGAATAGCAGATATATTCACAAACTGTAAGGCCAGCCTATGGATTTGGTAATAATAATTTACTATAATAAATCTATTTAATATTTATTAAATAACTCAATTCAATCTAGAAACGTGCTTATCAAATAATGTCTTTGCTCTGACCCAAACAGGTGAAGTATCTCTGTTAGGTAATTCCAATAAAGATGGCAACAAGTCTTTTGCAAAAGCTTCAGAAGCTTCCCTTGGAAGCAAAGAAGGCAAATGATCGACCGAACAAACTGATAATTTTGGACCCTCTGTAGTTTCAACTGTAACAGTAGGATCATCGAAGTCAGTCGCAATTGAATATACCGGAATAGGATTATGAGGGTTTGTAGTATCTGCAGATACATCAACGATTGATCTGAGCTTTCTGTCCTTAGTATTCAAAGATTCTAAACTTATAAAGGGAGGAATTGGCTGAGATAAGTAGATACAGTTAATGAATATATCACTATCCACGATTTCCTTAAAGGGTCCACCAGGGGCGGTTTCCTTCATATCCCACTTAATGATATTTTTCTCCGGGATACCGACCTTTCTTAAAAAGTCCACAGCACCAGAACCACATCTTCCAAGGGCACCAATGACCAAACAGTTTGGATAGTTATTTCCATTCTTAGCCAAGGCAGACGTCAAGTTAGCTTTGACAAATGAGATCAATTCATGTTCGTTTGGGTAGGGAGTAACACCTGGAAGATTTTCCGTGTCTTCATGAACTTGTTTGAATGCCCAATCCAACACCCCAATAGCTGCACCTGCAAAGCCAGCATAAAATCCAAAAGCTGCTACCCTTCTGCCTTGATCATTCTCTAAAAATTCTAAGTCATAAAGCACACCATTGCCTGCGGGGAATCTGCTTAAAACTTCTTTCCATCCACCTTGGTCCTTGTAACAATGAGCGAATTGAATGTGCTCGTGAACCAATGGGAAGGTATCTTCTTCAGGTAGTTCTTTCAATCCTATTATTATTCTGTCTTTTGGTGCCAGAGTCCAAGATCCTTCTGGCACAATTATTGCACCAGCCGTTTTATATTCCGAAATATCGAAAACAGATTGAGAACTTTCTTCTACGTATACCTTGAATCCGTTGTCAATCAATTCCTTAGTTATAGCGGGTGATAACGCAGCCCTAGCCTCGAGAGGCTTCATCTCGGCTCTTAAATGAA
>NW_026946674.1:470370-485593 GCF_900007245.1 Priceomyces carsonii | reverse complement strand
GACTGGCTCTGACATTGTCTCTTATTATTTAATTAGTCTAAATTTAAACTATGTCTTTTGTAAATTTTTTCATTTATGGGCTGAATGTGACTCAGTCAGCCGTCTTAACATTGACAAAGATGACTGAACCATATACTGTATATGCAGGATGAAGTTATATTTTGGAAGACAAATATATATGTTATAAAGATTTAAGATATCGTAACACATATTCTTTCATGTTGGACAGCACCAGACCAGAACCAAGGTGTGAATCACTATATACTTTGAGTAATGATTTAATTGCGCGAATCTCAGTTTCGTCAGAGATAATTCCGTTTTCAATGGACTTATCGAGAACTAATGATGCAAATTCTCTGTCTTCTTTGTACAAGAAACTTAATACCACCGCTTCAACAAGCAAACCAGAGGAAGATCTCTTCGTAGTTTCATTTACTTGTTTTGAAACAACAGGAATATAGTCATTGTAGAGCTGAAGCGCGTCGTTTAGATCAAAATTGGCTTTCGCCAATATCATACCTTGGATCTGACGTATAGGAACTTCCTGCTGCATTAGAGTCTCTGCGATCTTCAAATTATAGACCTTGTCCTCTCTAATGGCTTGGTAGCAATAAGCTATTATAAGCTTTTGCTCAACGAGTTCAAAGCCCCACTTTTCATGCACCTGATAGTGATGAAACTTTTTTAGAGCTTTATTAATATCGTTCGATGTCATGCTGTAGAATTCTATTACTTTCAATCTGAGCATCAAGCTTTCAATTGAATCACCATGATCTAGCTTATTGATATCAATATAATGAACAATTTTAGAACGAAGCAAGTCATCTAAAGGTTCAAATTTGATTAATATTCCCAACTTTTTACATAAGATGATAAGATCATCAAATCTTTTTGATTGGCCCTCGTTGTAAACCAACAAGTCTTTCGCTTGAATTCTGTCGAAGGTATCAACAGCTTTAAGAAAAAGGTGTTTAGAAATCAATTCAGGATTCTTTTTAAAAAGTTTCTGGAACAAGACAAACGTAAGTAATTTATTGCCAGAAATTTTATCACTTTCTAACGTCTCAAGTAAGTAGTTATCAGGTAGGTCTATAATATTTAAAATTGATTCAAAATCCTTATTTTTGACGAAGTCAATCAAAGATGTCCAAACACTGAACTGGACATCATTAATATTAACTTTTGTTAAAAGATATAAAACTCTCGATAAGTTTACAATGCTCGGGGACAGATCTTCCTCTTTTCTATCAAGATTTGTCGCAATGCTCTCTAATGTCTTGAGTAATAACACAGGATCATCTTTATTAGCGGAATTGATTTCTAGCAAATCCCAATTTTCAAATACTCTCTCTGGATTTAGTTTCATAAGTTTGAGTAATGATTCAGTGGGTAATTTCAAGTCCTTGATTTTGAAGTAAATCGAAAAATTAGAGGCGTTACTCACAAGCTCGTTCATTATTTCATCCCTTTGACTGTTATTGCTCTTGTGAAAGTGCTTTATAAGATTGCTCAAGTGACAATCATCTTTTTTTGATGCTTCCAGTAAAATTTCTTTGACTTGATTTAAAGTCGTAGCATGAGGGTCCTTTTTCAACAATGATGATACAAATCTTACATGTATCACCCTCCGAAAAGATACTGGGCGAATTAACTTCCCCAGAAGCATATTATAATAAAATTTAATGAAAGATATCTGATGTCTTCTATTCAGATTTTTCTTTTCCAAAAATAAAACACAAATTTGAATCAAATTAAAATATGTCTAAGTCTACATTTATAGATACAAATATCTACGTAAGTTACGCTGAGTCAATCATGTATAAGTTTCGACTCCATCTCTGCTAACAATCCAACGCCATCAAAATAGTTCTCCCAATTATCCTTGACCTTAAAAGAGTCAAAATCCTTATAGTTAAAAAGATTCTCAATATAGTCTTCGTACTTTATCCATCGCCCTTCATTTTCACACTTGCGACTCCAACTAGCTTTGTAGGCACCACCAAGAGCACATGCATTAGGTATTTCAACTTTGAAGTTTCCATTAAGGGCACCAAGTATTGATCCCATTTTTTTAATGATGGAAGTATTTTTAGACGCACCACCGACATAGAAGCATTTATTTGGACGAGCAATCAAAGACTCGAGTGTTTGTTTCTTGCCATCTGTATAGAGATCACCGAATCGTTCATGTAATCGAGAATAAATGTCTTGAAAATGTTTAGCCTCGGACTTTGAATGGCCAGAGGTTAGACTATTGTTTTCACTCAACATTGGACCTGTTCTTAAACGACAGCTCAACGACTGGGACTCCACAATCGAAGTGACGTCATTTTCAACATCCCACTTTTTCACATCAACAACGTTACCATTCTCATCTACCCTTGATCTTTTGATTTGCGCTGATGCATTTGGTACTATTTCGCCAAGAGGAAAGTATATTCCTAGACTCTCGTTGAATTCCGATGACTTATCTAAGATTTCATCAAATTTATCCCATGAGTTTTTCGGAAGATTAAGCTTTTTGTTTAATTCATTCCGTACATTCTCTCTCGCTAAGGCACCATTACAATAGCAGATCATGCCCATGTAGTGCCCTGGCATAGTAGGATGATCAAAGAGATGATACTGAGAAGATGGCTTGAAATTTTTTGTTACAATTAGAACAGTAGTAGATGTGCCCAATGAAATCAAACAGTCATTCGGTTGTAATGGAAGAGATATTATAGTGGCCAAATTATCACCTGTAAAGGAATATATCCTAGTATCTTTGTTGAAACCATATTTTTCGACGAAATAAGAAGATATGTTACCCAGGCTCTGATATGAAATTGGTTTAATATCTCCAAGCTTTTTCTTTAACTGAGTCACTCCCTTCAATGATTCAGCCTCGGAAACGTTATCTAAACTCAGATGCGTACCCGCAGCAACTGCCAAGAGATGCTCATCAAACTTCCCTTCGGAAATATCATAAAGGTTCATCCCACATGCCTCGGCTTGTTCAATATTCGCTATTTTTCCTAATAAAATACTGGCAACAAAGCTAGAAACCAATGATATTCTAAAAGTCTTTTTGTAGTTTTCAGGATCCTTTCGTGTTGCAATTTTTCTGATTTGCAAGCCAGTGAATCTATAATGAGCCCTTGAGCCCGTAAGTTCAGCCAACTTGTCTGCGCCTCCTGCAACCTTTTCAAAGTCTTTGATCTCTTTACCTGTGGAATGATCTTGCCAGTTTGGTGAAGTTGGAATTGCCAATGCATCATTCAATTGACTAGCAAGATCCTGACTAGAATTCAAATTTGATAAAAGTTTCGGAGCACTTTCAGACCAGTACACTGAGCCATGTTGTTGCCCCGATCCACTTATACCCCTAACTTTGCTGAAATCAAAACCTTTCTCCTTCATTTGACCAAGAACATAATCAATCGAATCCAACCACATAGCAACGGGACTTAGAACCTCTTCACCATTGATATATACCCCCTTTTCGACCCCATACTTATTTTTGAAAACTTCATCGAACTCAACATGAAAAGTGTCCAAATGATTTAGCTTTTCGTCAGCGACAATAATTTTTAACTGTTGAGTAGATAAATCAAACCCTAAGAAGTAATCACTCATATTTAACTTCTAGCCAGTTAATAGGATTTCTGTTATAGATTGGCCAAGGGGGTAATACAACCACTAGTGCGATGATAAAATGAATGATAAAACTAACAACAACTAGTTTGATATCTTGAAAGCAAAATCCGATCACAGTAGAATCAATGGTATTAAAGATGAGAAACGTTCTAAGGTGTTTCTCAACCAACTTCTGACCCGTAAAATCAATTGGAAATTCGAATATAGATAGATCCATTGGGGGCTAAACCGTTAGTTGACAACAAGCTTGAAAATTATTTAGGCGCGTTAAGCAATTATGCTCGGAAAAAGAAACATGACGACGGTTCGGAAGGACTTTCGTCGAGAATTAGATAACTCGAGATTATTTTTTCAAAAGAACCTTGGAAGACAAGAATTCCCTTCACTTAGTTCTGAGACGTACAAGGTACTATACAAGTAGTTGCGAGTATTTATAAAATAAATAAAGCGTAAATTCATTAGTTATACTTTGTGTACATTGTGACTAGTCTGGCACAATCGATACTTTATATATTTTGTTGCTGCAGCTCATAATAATTTAAGTCGTTACTGATTAGTTTTTCCTCGAGAAAATCTGTGACCATATTGTACTTGTCCTCTTCTATTATAGACATATACTTTTTATTGGACTCTTGGTCAAACGTAAACGTATAATCTTCATTAGAATAGACTGGCAAATCATGAAATTTAAAATTCTTCCTCTCAATGTTAGAATTATAAGTCGAAACAGTTGTTGACCTTGTCAATGACGACATTAAAGAATTTTCTGTATCGGATGAAGGAGAAGTAGTCCTTGACAATGCCGGACTGTCAATAAGCTCATCGTCTTCCTCTAACTCATGATCAGATACACGATCATAGTCAATAAAACTCAAGAAGTCTTCTGCCTCTGGCGAAGCTTCGCTGTCATCAAAAGCTGGAGTATCATGAGATAGCTCATTCATATCAGTAATCAATTCATTCATCGGATCATTTAATTCAGCGAATGCTCTTTTTCTGGCGCCACTTATACCATCGTACTCTACTTGTACAGGATGCGAAGGTTTATTCAAGACCATATTTTTCAAGCTCTTGTAATCATGGATCAAAGACAACAAATGATTCTTTAGTTGGCCATTCTCTCTTTCGATAACTTCGATGTTTTTTTCAATTGTAGTGGCTCCTAGGTTGCATTCCTTCTGACAGTTTTCGGTTCTCATTAATTGACTAGTACTGTTATTATGATTTCTACTTTTATTACTATTGTTATTACTATTATTATTATTACTAGAAGCACACCAGCTGTTACTGTTGTTAGCTGCCATTGGACTGTTACTAGGAATTAATTTAGAGGCCGGCTTTTGGGCCAATTTTCTTTTCCTATTTTTCGGTACTTCAGTAGGTTTTCTCCCCGGCTTTGGCCGTGGTGGTAGCACCCATTCTCTCGATGTTTTCACAGATATTGGTCCATTAGCTGTAGTTGTTAGCAAGCTATCCATTCCATACGATCTAGTGTTTTTTAATTCTACTTACCACTCATGGTTCATAGCCGACTGTGAAATGATTAAATAAATGATTTAGGAACGAAAGATCCATCGCAAAATATAAATATAAGTCTTTATTACGGATAGTCTCGGATTCTGTTCGAATTGAGAGTAATACAAATTTAGCTTTCACTAATTGGGCACGGTAAGCAACTTCCGCGAGCATTGTCTTGCTGGAAACACTACGCATCCGAGACCCGACCGCCTTAAGTCCAGATGGTACAAACACCTTGTGAAAAGCGAGAAACTTATTCAAGGTACTACATTACAAGAAGCTATTTGTCGATGATTTCTTTGGCATGAGGCATCTAACTTTAGCTTTTACCATATCTCATGGATTGCTATTGCTCTTTTGAGCTTGCTCTCAGGGGTGAGTTTATCCTCGAAATATATGTGGTGTGCATACAGTGCGACCCCCGGGAAACATCTAGCCAGTACCAAGGGTTGGGATACTAATCTCCTTTCAGGGTTAAACAATACTCTACCCCAAACTTTCGATTGTTTGCTTCTTATGTTGCACTATTGAATCGCGGAAGCAGTTGTAGAGTAAGACTTATGTAGTCTAGGCACATGTGTGATCTAAGAGTTATAATTCAGGTTATAAAATCACAGATTGGAATATTAGAGTCTACGTTGAGGACATATCCCTGAGTATACATACTTTGTGTATGTTGCTACCGTGTCTTTACCGTGCCGTGCCTAGCGCATAGAAACTTAAATGAGTACCCGGGTTTTGGTGCAATTATAGATTATTTATTCCAAAACTCCGATAGAATATTTCTGCCGATCGCGAAAGTTCAGCCTCCTGTATTCAAATGTTGATGGCTGTATTGCATGCACAGTTACAGCGCCTAAGAAATATGATACGAAGTGTATATTCACCTGAGTATAACTCAATAATTATCTACATAAATACTTACCGGGAGAGTTAAAGTTGAAAATCTTTCATGAAGAAGTCTTTCACAGGTGGATTGGCATTGATGTAGAAGGCTTTAAAATCTTATCGTCAATCAAGTTGTCTTTCCAAAGTGAAGTGATTGTTTTTGGCTTTGTCAAGAATAAGATGCCACTCTTTCCGTAAAAATTCAAATCGCCCAAGAAAGAACCCTTCGATCCTGTGAAAGAGAACATAGGTAAGGGTACAGGAATCGGAACATTAACTCCAACTTGGCCACATTCGATATTTTTTGTAAAGCGATTAGCGCATGCTCCAGAAGACGTAAAAAGAGAAACTCCGTTACCGTATTTATTTTTATTCACGAGATCAATTGCTTCGTCAAGAGTTTCAAGTTCAACGACAGATAATACAGGCCCGAAAATCTCTTCATCATAAGCCCTGATCCCAGGCTTGACATTCGTCAATATGGTGGGGCCCAAAAAATTACCTTTTTCAAATCTCTCATCTAGCGGAGTGTACCCTCTACCATCAAGTAAAACATGGGCGCCAGCTTTTTCTGAATCTTGTATAATTTGATTTGCTTTTTCCAAGCTACTGGGGTTAATCATGGGCCCAAGATCAGTATTGGGGTCAAATCCGCTCCCAACATTTAGTTTCGCAGCATCCCTCACAATTTCTGGCAACCATTCTTTTGTCTTTCCAACTGCAATTAAAACAGAAATCGCCATACATCTTTGGCCAGCAGCTCCAAAAGCAGCACCATTCAATGCGTTGATGAATTGATGTTTGTCCGCATCCGGTAACACAATCAAATGATTCTTTGCACCCAAGTTAGCTTGTACTCTCTTACCTAAAGAAGTCCCTTTTTCATAGATATATTTTCCGGCTTTGTCTCCGCCAACAAATGTAAGGGCCTTAATTCTAGGATCCTCGATTATTTTATTTACGGTTGGATGCTTTCCATGAACTATATTAAGAACTCCTGGTGGGACTCCTGATTTGGCGACTAATTCCGCAATTATCATAGCAGCACCAGGAACACGTTCTGACGGCTTAATGACAGCAGTATTTCCAGTGACAAGAACCAACGGTAAAGACCATAAAGGAACCATAGCTGGAAAATTAAAGGGACAAATGGACCCAATAACTCCCAATGGTTCTCTTATCATCTTAGTTTCCATATCAGTTGCAACTTCTAGGGTCTCTCCTTTAATATCATTAGTGATATTGCAAGCTGCTTCTGCCACTTGTAAACCTCTCAAGACATCTCCTCTTGCATCCTGAAACGTTTTACCTTGTTCTAAGACTATAACAGAAGCAATTCTATCCATATTTTCTCTAAGAAGTTGTACAAACTTGAACGCAATACCCTGTCTTTTAATTACAGAATATTCTTTCCATGTTGGAAAAGCCTTCTCCGCTGCGCTGATCGCTTCATCCAATTCTGAAGGCGTGGATTGCGGAACCTTCAGAACAACATAATTCGTTGCTGGATCATTTATTTCAAACCACTCTTTAGATTGCGACTTAAAGAATTGATTATTGACAAAACTTGGTGTAACATATGGTTCCTGGTTCTGCGAAGTGTGATTTGTGGGGTAAGATTGAAGGCTCGAATTTAAAGACAATCCTGAAAGATATCTAAATTGAAGAGCCCTGTAATTCTTAATCAAAGGTTTCAAGATTTTAACACGTTGCATCATATTCAAAAGTGTTATTTTCCGATATGACTAGCTGAAAAGATCTTTAAATATACTATTCAATGTATCGGGATGTTGAACCCGCTTTAAGTACTACCCCATATTTGGTACTTGCACGCGAAGCTAGCAGAATCATGTGGTAGGACATATCGCCAAAACTTAGAATATGCGAATAAAACTATTGTTTTGAATCTAAGGATTTTTATATATCTATTAAAAAGCAAAAGTCTAACTACATCCGGCGCTACTCTGCACCGCATCTTTATAGCAATCATCGTTCCAGATATCATAATATAAATCAAGGAGACATGAAGTACTCCAAGCCTGAGTCGGACTAGAATCATAACAAAATTCACCATCTTTATTTGTTAGTTCAGTTAACCCGGCCCAAGGACTCTCACGAATCCAACTAACATTTCCCTGTAGCCTTTCATTAAGATCTGTCTTGATTTTACTCCAGGATTCACTTTTAGCTTGCTTAGTTTGTAAGTAATGAAACAAAGAAAATGCCCGAAGAAAATATCCTGTACACCAAACCCACTCCGGTCCCTGATGATAATTTCTTCCCTTCGATGTCGCAAAGTCTGTACTATCTTCACCGTTATTGTAATACGGTCTGTAGTTCCAGTCGCTGGGGTCAAGTGTTTTCATTCCAACTTTTCCACGTATAGCAGTATCAGCTACACTAAGAGCTGAAACAGCCTTCGAGATGCTGAACAACTCTGGAGCTACTACCATCGCTATAGCAAAATTTGGTCTCAATTGATAATCTTCATAAGGTTTCCCTGTTTTATATAAGTCTTTATAGATTCCTCTTCTGTTCACAAGAGAGGGATCGATTTTATAATCTTTATCGTCCAGTGAATCAAGAGGAATATAAAAGTGTTTCTCAAAATTGTCTTGGATTAACTTTTCCCAGGTGGCAAAAGAGATCTTTGAGCCATCTGACCTACTGACTTCAGTGTATTTGAACAAGCCTTTCGAATTCAAAAATCTAACGAATCCTAAGCTGCTCTTCAATAACCCTTGGAGCTCAATAGCTGCCCCATCTCTCGGGGTACCAGGAACTCCCTTAGACCCGGCCTTTTCACTTTCTCCCATTTTATCCATCCACGTTCCACAATTATACTGTGAACCCCCATGAACAAAGCCTGTCGACCAATCAATATAGACTTCAACATTGAATCCCTCATCTGACATTTGCGAGTCTAAATTAGGCCCAGCATTTGCTTCGCGAAATTTGATACCCTTTGCGTGACGAGCTAATATTTCAAAAATTATGTCCCTGATGGAAGACTTGTAACTGAATGCTTCTTTATCATCATAACGAATATACCTATCATCCAAGGGAAATCTTCTCTTTACTTTCTCATCCAAAATCGAAGCCCCATCTTTCGCATGTATGACATATTCCTTTACAGCTTGGATAAAAAACCAAGCAGCATCTCTAGCATTATAACGCGGATTTCTACCAGCATCAAGAAGATTTGGTATCAAACCGTGCTTCAAAGTCTGGGCAAATCCGAGAATATGATTCTTAGCGTCTTCAAATCTTCCTGTGACTATCAAAAGACCTCTGAAAGAAATAAAAACATCTCTTCCCCAACATCTCATATAGTCGTTACTGAAATGTGGCAAGCCAGCAGCAATACATGGAACTTGCTCGAAGGCTTTCAACGAAGTATTATTCATTCTACCAACCATCTGTACAGAGGTTAGAGCCATTGATTGAACGAAGTTAGTTGCATTTTGTATTTCCTTGCTGAAGTGTCTTAAAGCTCTGAAGCGAGCAGCTTCATAGGCCACTCCTATTACAAGTGCAAAATAATGAGGACGAAGGAAATAGGGAGCAACTCGAATGGCGGTAATTCGATCTTTAAGCCAATCATGGAATTGTTTTAAAGGGTCTGAAGAGGCCAGATATTTGTTCAAACGATCTACGACGTAATCAAGCGCCCATTCACCTTCTCGTAAATGATCACAGATAGGGTCGCCAAGTTTATTTTCCCAAATGACACTTTTCAACACAGAAACCCATCCTTGCAAGCCTGCAAATACTAAAGGTCCAACTCCAGGAATAGTATATGTCCCATCAGCACCATTGCTAGCGTCACGTTCTTCCTGTTCACAACGATAAAGAATTACATTCAAATCATACAAATCCAAACCTTTTGAAGCCTCTACCGCACCGTCCTTGACATATTTATCCAACGATAAGTCAACACCAGGAATAAATGTCGAAAAAAGTGCAATTGACCCAGGAATAAAATCTTTTCCCACTTGAATTACAGAATCATTTCCATCTAAAAAGACTTTGGGCTGGTCAAGCTCTTCAACTCTAACAGGAACTCCTGTCAAGTATTGATTATCATATTTGTACTCTCCAGTTTTTTTTAACGTATAACAGGATTCACATTTGACATGTGTTCCACCAAGACGGACAGGAGAGAGAATCTGTTCAGGGACGTCCTCACTAAATTTCGTTCTTGCAATTAAAAGCCATCCTTTTCCTGTTCTAGAATTATAACGTTGAATATTGATATACTGATCTTCATGATGGATATACATTTCGTTTTCTTTAGCGGAATCTTTACTTTCCAGAGCAAGAGAGTGGCGGATAGCATGCAACTGCAGCTTTACTTTTCCAATTCCATTAGTGCCATAAGTATATTGTCTCTTTTCACCGACAACATCTAGTAGCTTAGGATACATTTCGTCATAGCCCATTACAGATCCAATTGCTGACGAGCAAAATGCAACCAAGGCAGCATTTGGTAATGTGTCTTCCACAGTACGTTTTTCAGCTGGCATCTGATTATCATGTGTGCAATCCATAAATAATGCGTGAGGAAGCTCGTTACTCAATATAACAGGAATTTCAAGTTCAGAAGAGCACTCAGGGTATTTATTTTTTTGTGGCTCATTACAGGATGGATAAGCAAGTTCATCTAATGGCAACCAAGTCAAAGATCCTATGGGTCTACCACCATGCTTGTGAACTAAGCGGGATAATTCTGAAACCAGCCATGCCTGCATTGCTTCTCTTATAAGACTGTTGATACCCAACCGTTCGACGAAAATTTTATCCATTTCCTCAGAGCCGCTAAATAACTCTGCCACCACATACAAATTATTATTCACAGATCTCGCAGCATCCAACAATGTTTCCCCAACATGCAAAGGAGTTGAATGGCAATTATCAATTCTGAAGCCCCCAAAAATGGCAGCACACATTTTCGTATATTCAATCATACGATTCCAAAGATACGGCGAATCGTCAATTCCTCTCCCGTATCTCAATTTCACACAATCGTGCCATACAATCACTTCTCTCCTCAAGTATGCCTTAGACGCGGAAGATGCAAAATCTACTAAAGGATTACCTCCCCAAATCCATCCGTTGTTTGCTAGAGACCACTCATTTCCTTCTAAGTCTTGAACCTTCGTAAAATAAGGTTCTGTTAGTGGATTCTTCTCATCAATAGGACCTAGCTTAGGTCCATTCTCGTCCAAACGTAAGTAACGTATGCGGTCTTTTAACTGCTCTTTAATTGAACTTACATCACTGTCGTAAGTTGCATACAAATTTAAGTTGACTTCATCCAAAATTGAATTTGCCTTACTTGATATGGCCTCAAAGTTATTTTCAGAAACATCGACCAAATGAAGTAATATCTTCAAAAATTTTGTGGCATCCAATTTATTGCTAAATCTTCTTCTTAATATAACGCTACTGTTTGTGTTGCATGATTTCAAAACAAAAGATGACAACTGCTTCAAGTCATTGCGATCGACTTCTGGTGGGACATCGATTGGCGGGATTTGGCATCCCAGATCGAAATAAACTTTCTTTATTTCACTTAAAGTGCTGATCTTATCAAACACATAGTATTCCCAAAGTCTTAACGGATTCAAAACATGTTCGGAAACTCCTTCAATAATAATATTTAATTCATCACCATTCGTAATTTCGATAGGTAAATCGTAACTTGACAATTTGCTAGAAAACTCAAGCAACGCGTCATCTAGCTCAATAGCAGATGTTAAATGTGGAGCAGTTTCTTGATTGTATCCTGACTCAGGATGATATTTCAACCATTCAGAGTTATTTGCTGTATGGTTCCATACAACATCAGTGATAGATAACAAGTCATTTTTTGCTAATACTTCTTTTATGAAGTCAATGCCTTGTTCATTATTTTCAAATAGTAAAGGATCTAAGCGCAACTGATCAAATATTGAATAAGGAGAGTCTGATTCGCCTCTCTCTTGAAGTGGAGTAAAGTGGACCATGTTGTATCCCTTCTTCGATACGTCTTGAAATAATTCATTCCATTTGTCTAAGGGACCTATCCACTTCGAGACGACAGATTGCAAGTTGATATTGTTGAAAGCAACGTATTCTTCATTGATTGTCAAATTAGGAGGTACATTGAAGTAGTATTGATCAGTCTCACGCAGCACGCCATCAGCATCATGGTAGCGTAAGTAGAAGCAAAATGCGCCTGGCTTATATATTGGAATGCTAATCAAAACATCTTCGTGGAAGTGAGGTTCAATGGGGTACTCTGTGAAATTGGATCTTTCGAACTCCGCAGAGCCAGTCTTCGGAAGGTTCGTTAAAAGTACACTTTCTTTTGATACTATAGAAGCGGCATTTAATTGAAAAATCAAGTTAAAAAGAGGATCCCCATTCTTATAGTTATCTGGTAAAGGAAGAGATGGGAGCAATAAAATACCACTTGTAATTGAATCATTGACAATTGGTTTACCATCATCTGATAACCTAAGAAGAACAGTCTTTGCCATATTTTGTCTTTTTCAATAATGCTCTGGTACAGTAATTAGTATTCTAGATCCTGAGTAGCAATCTTAACACGGAGGTAACAAAAGAAGGCCCTGTTTGTGCCATTGAGTTACCACATTTCATGCTCGAAAATAAACTTACATAATGTAACAATAAAGTTAGCAAGGCCTATCCTATCAATTCTTCAAGACCTTGTAGTTTATTTATATGATACACTTTTGCTGGTGACTTAGATGTATTTGTTGTGTGGTGTGCGAATATTCTAAAAAAATTAAACGTAAGAAGCTTCCCCACCAGGAGTCGAACCTGGAATCTTCTGGTTCCAACCGAGAAGTGGTTACGCAATCGTAGCCAGACGCCTTGACCATTGGGCCATGAGGAACGAAGCTTCACGAAATCTGGCAAAGCGAACTTCTATAAGGAAGCTTCGTAGACTTAGCGTATTCTGTAAGCGCATTAAATCTAATTAAGATTATAAAGTACCTGATCTTGTTACTACTTATATAGTTATTCTCAAAGTTTTCCTTCATATTTGCATTGCTACTTCTGTTAGGCTGACAAGCGTAAAGTGTTATACTTTAACTGACTTTTATAAGCATAGTTTCCCGACGTGAGTTTTCAACCCTTTATTTAGTGGCCGGTTCTCTACCCGTGGTATCATATTATTCATTGTTTGCGATAATTTTATCGACATTGCCTGTTTTAATCTTATTAACTTTACTGACAAGTTCTTGATTTAAAAACGATATTTGAGTGAGGCGTTTTAGCCCATTAAGATTAACTGTGGGCACTCTCTTCTTGTTCCACACGCTCTTTTAAAAAACTGTAAGTTTTTTATTTGGCGAAAAAATCGTCTACAAATTCAAAAGATAATGATAACTAAATATAAAATTATTGCTTATCGAGTAGAAGCAGTCAAGAAACTATTTGTCAACCATTACGAAATGCTTAAGAATATTTTACGACTATTAATATCCAAAGGCGAGAAATAGAATATCGAACTGAAATATCCTAGCTTTTTTGAAAGAGCTTTAATATCTGTTGCTCACGTTTCTAACTGTCTCTTAACTTTTGCATCCTTTGCGCATTTCTCTCAGTATTGATCTGGCTCAACTTTTTCATTTAAGAATAATCCGTAAATGGTTACTGCGGCTCCTAAAATTGTTACTATTTTTTTTTAGAGATGAACCTGTAAAGGTAAATGTTATATTCCTATACCTCCACAAGCTGTTAAATGAGCTCCATTGACACAGATCCAACAACAGCATCTGTTGGTGAATCATCATCAAGTAGAGTTAGGGCCTTCAAGTGCGATCAGCCTGAATGTGGGAAGGCATATTCCAAACCGTCTCTACTAGAACAGCATCGGAGGTCTCATACGAATGAACGTCCATTCAAGTGTGACAAGTTGAACTGCGGAAAGTCTTTTCTAAGGAAATCGCATTTGCAGGCACATCTTGTATCTCATGAAGCTCAAAGTAGTAAACCTTTTCATTGCTCAATATGTGGAAAGGGAGTGAATACTCAGCAGCACCTTAAGCGCCACGAAATTACGCATACGAGATCGTTCCAGTGTGAATACAAGGACTGCAATGAGTCATTTTATAAACATCAATCCTTGCGACACCATGTAATGTCTGTTCATGAAAAAAAATTGACTTGCAAAAGTTGCAACAAAACCTTTAGCAGACCTTATCGTTTGGCGCAGCATACAATAAAATACCACAGTGATTCCCCGACATATCAGTGTGATCACCACGGTTGTTTTCACAACTTCAAAACGTGGTCAGCATTACAGCTTCATTTAAAGACGGAACATCCCAAAGTCAAATGTAAGGTTTGCGGAAAGGGCTGTGTTGGTAAAAATGGTCTTAAATCACATATGCTCAGCCATGACAATGATAAGATGGTAAAACTTTGGAACTGTAAATATTGTGATGTTGGAAGATTTTCAAAGAAGAATGATTTGATAGAGCATTATAATACTTTTCATGATAAAAATGTTCCAGATGATTTGTTGAAGCCTGATGAAAGAGAATACCTAGAGAATTTATTAAGTCAATCAATCAACCACAATAAAAAGATTGATTTGAATACTTTTAATCCAGCTGATATTGATGAGGCTGATGTCGAAGCTAAGAATGAAGTATTAGGAGATTCGCATAAATCTTTAAAGTCGCTCGATTCTTTACAATCAACTTTGAAGAGTGGCAATCACACAATAGTAGAATTAATACTGGGTAATTTCAACAAACGGAAAATTGAATGTCCTAAAAAAAACTGTAATAGACGATTCAGTCGTGAATATGACCTTAAAAGACATTTGGATTGGCACACAACCCATTTAAAGAGAGTGGAAGACTATTTGAATTCTTTGAAAACCAATGCTGTAGGATCCCCAAAAGAGTGTGTGACCTACCCTCCAGTTGAAAATAATGAATTTAATGATAACGACGACCTAGAACTTGATAGCCTAATAGATCTGGAGCTTAAACTGCTTCGCGCAGGGGAAACATGAAGAACCAAAGTGACGATATAAACTTACAATAATATATATTATACAATTCAATAAATCTATAAGTATACTGAAAATCAATATCTCTGCCTCTTATCACTATAACTTGAGCCGTAACTATCAGATTTTCGTTTGTTTTCG
>NW_026946674.1:443561-470350 GCF_900007245.1 Priceomyces carsonii | reverse complement strand
TATCACTATAACTTGAGCCGTAACTATCAGATTTTCGTTTGTTTTCGTATCTCGAGTTAGTTCTCGAGCCTCTGTCATGATCTGTATTTCGTGCACCATTTCCATTATATCCTTCTCGTCTTTGATGTTGTTTCAGGTTTACAGGAGGTGGTGGGGGAGGTGGGACTGGAGATCTGTGAGAACCTCTAGAACCGATTGGAGGTGGAGGTACCGGAGGGCGGCTCGTTTGTGCCTTGCTCATAGCGTTGCCAGATCTCTGAGAACCAAACCTTGTACTATTCTCGAGATGATTCCTAGGATCCTTCTGTCTCTGCTCACCAGAAATCTCCTTGCGGGCACTTACCAGCTGTGAAGGTAATGGGGTCCGACCTTTGGAAATGACAAAGTCATCTTTCTCAGGTTGCTGTGGAGGAAGGGGCGATCCTCTTATAGAACTTTTTTCTGACTTCGTTTGCTCTTGATCATTATGTTCAACTAAAGTGGTCTCATTAGAATTGATATTAGACTTCCTCTTGAGCTCATTTTTTGCCTCTTGTATTCTAGCTTTCAAATCAACAGTTTTAGGTGGAGTCTCTTTAGCTGTCTCGGCCTCGGCGTCCATGACTTTTTGTCCTTCTTCAGCACTACTCTTTTCCTTAGTGTCCGAATTATTTATAGGGCTCCCTTTCTTTTGCCCATTATCTTTTGCCTCGCCATATTTAGAGTAATAATCAAATCGTTCCTTATGAGATGCAGCGTTCCTAACGTTGGTTCGAGAGCTGACAGGATTTTTATCATCATAACTAATTCCAACGTTACTTTTATCTAAACTCTCCCTTCCAGCTTTTTGCTTTTCTTGGAATTCTTTTTCTTTCTTCTCCTTCAAAGCTTCTTGTTCCCTATTCTCCTTCAACTCGTTCCTTTTACGAATATGCGATTCTTTTTCTTCATCGGAAAGTTCAATAAAATCCCATAAATGAATCCATTCCTTAGATCTTGATTTTACATGGCCAATTAGAGCATAAGAAGACAATTTTAAATCTTCTCGTTCATCATGAGATGCAATTGTTCCAATTAGTTGGACAATTTTTTCGCAATGATCCTCGACATTGGGATAGACTCCTAACAAATTTTTCAAAAAAGTTATGGCATTCCTACGAGACATGTATTCATTCACTTCTAATGCTTGTCCAATGTCCTCCAAAATTATTGAATGATAGTCGAATAAAATTTTGCGAAAAGAATTGAATTCGATGGATTCACCATCCTTATCCCTTAAATTTGAATTTATTTGAGCAAACTTGGCAGGTGTTGTCCAATAGAACAATGTACCCAAAATACCCGAAAAAAATAATCCCAAGTTTTCTGCTTCGGTTGAACTCAGGGTAAACAAACTACCGAAAAGTATCTTGCTTTTTATCAATTCATCTAGTAAAGCTATTATAGAATAATTAAGCGCACCCAATTCCTGAACTTTAAATAAAAACTTCGCTGAGAAAGCTGCATCGAAAGATGAATGAATCGCACGCGGTAAGACACAAAGCTGTAAAAAGGCTTGCATTTTCAACTTTGGATTTTCTGCTGTAAACCAGTGAGATGACTCTCTCTTTAATCGATATGATACCAGATCATTATAAGAGGAATGCTCTGACATATTTTTCGGCAATTCTTTAATGAAATTCTCATTCGAGCTCAAGTCTCTTTTGATTTTCTCAATAGATGACCTTTTGATATCTTTGTCTCTTTTGCTTAAAGATAAAGTGTCTTTTAAGGTATTTATGCTTGTTTCTAGCTTTTCCATTTCATTATCATATATTTCCTGTGAAAAATTGATATCATGTAAAGATAGTTGCCAAAACGTGACAAATAGACCAGGTGTGATATAATTCTGAAATTCAAGAGGGATAACTGCGCGTGACTCTTCTATAACACTCTCCAATTCAGGCAACCATGTACCCTCACAGTCATTCGAAATCAATTTACTTAGTATTGGCCGCCATAACTCGAACGCCCATTGTAACGGAACACCATATTTACAGCACAAGTCTGATATGGGTAACAACGAACGGGAAAGCTTATCATTATCGGAAAAGAAATTGACTGCCGTGATCAACAAGTGAAGTAAGGCATTCAAATCATCATTCTTGTTAGCCAACGCCTTCAAATGTGTTGCATCCAATTCGAACAAAATTGTATCGTTCAATTGACATAGCAAAACTATTAGCTCGTTAATAACGTCTAATTCTAAGAGCGTATGCATCAATACATAACCCGATTTTTGTCTTTCGTTTCTCATATCTTCTATTGTTCGGTAGACAAGCTTCTCGAGCGACTGACCACAATTTATCATGTCAACTTGTCTTAGGGTTAAATTAGTAATTGATCTAATTCCACACATTGACTTCAAAATTTCTCCTAAAACGGTCAATCCTAGACTGTCTTGGGCATGAAATGACTTAACTAAAAATTTTAGTAATGTGCTTAAATCAATTGCGTTGGGATACCGCTGACAAATCTTCCCGATGAAGGACGCCAATGATTGAATCCATTGCCGTTCGTTCAATCCATCATCCTGCGTGTTTGATCTTCCTGATGCTGTTAACCGCATCATTATCGCTAATGACAATACATCCCAACCATAGCTATTAAAGTATCGAGCAGTTTCGACTACCAAAGAGATTAAGTTGTCGTAGCTTTCGATCTGTTGTAATATGGTAATTAGGCAAGGCAATGGATTTGAAAAACTAATTTTGGCCAATCTTCTCATCATCGGATGAATGTTTTCTTTTGATAGCCTCTTTAGAATATCTTTGGTCGACTTTTCGGCCCTGCCATATGCTATCTTTATATAAGGATTATTTTTAGATAGAACTTGATATAACTCGCCGTATAAATTAAACCTTTCTTCGAGAGAATAAAATGATAATATTGAAAAAGCATTTCCAACAGCTAAAGAATTTTCTTCAATGAGGGAAATAGAGGGAAAAATGAAATTTCTGAAGAAGTCGAACCAAGTTTTCTTTCTCTCCTCTATGTCAGAACCGTCTTTAGATAAATCCCAAACACTGATCTCGCAAATTTTAGTGAAAAGTTCCAAATCTTTGGATAAATTAACGTCAATAAATTTGAGGATTTCTTTGGATTCGCGGAAAAGATCCTGACATGTTTTGATCTTAGGAAGCTGGTCGCCCCAGGATTTATAAAAATAAATAAACTTTTTTTGACTATGACTTTTGACTGTCGGTTTGAAACTTAAAATTTCAGAGCATGGGAATGGTTCATAAGATACATTATTTAGTGGTCTTGTGTATGCGACCTTTTTTGGGCTTTGTAAAGAATATAGTTCATCCTCGTCGAAATCACATATTGAGTCATATAAGGGTGTTATCATTTCATTTAGTAAACGGTTTAACAATTCGTAGATTTCAGGATCAATCTTAGCCAAGAATGGATAATCAGTTAATATGTATATTGACGGCCAATAGAGTCCATTTCCAAGAAAGACGCGCAACATTTGGTATTTGAAATTAAACCGTAACTTCTCCTCGATCGATTTCTTAGTTTCAACCTTGCTTCGAGTAGATTCATTACTTCCCATTGAATTTGACTCTTTCTCCTCTTCTTCCTTTAATGGTGCCGCAAGTGCTAACGCGCTCGCGTTAGCCTTTAATACTTCCTCTTCTAATCTTTTTTTATGCTCTTCTTCGAGGCTGCGCATTTCCTCATCATTTGGCCTCAAATATTTATAGATAGATCCAAAACTCACGAAGCCTTCTTTTATCAAACAAGCAGTTAAAATTTTAAAAGTTTCTGGTAAGTCTTTAGCATTAGGATACTTCAATAGTCTTAGACCAATTATCTTTGCAGCAGATTCGTTCCCTCCAGTGGACAACTGATCAATTGAAGTAAAACAATTACTTTCCACATCTGGCCACCATTGTGATTTTTTTAATAATGCCAACGCAAAAGGATAATTCCCAACAAAATGGTTGCTATAAATCTCCAATAGAATATCTAAACAGCGATTAGGATCAAGAGAATAGTGGCCAATTAACTTCTCAATAATTTCTATTGCATAATCAACTTTGAATCGAGTATCGTAATCCTTGAAAACATTATAAAGCTCGATGATATATTTAGAATAGCCTTCACTTTCTTCATGCAATAAGTTGTACTTTTTTTGGGTGTAGAATTCATCTCGTTTGTGTGTATTCAATTGCCTAGTAAGTGATTCACCAGGCACTATTTTCAGTTTCAGGAGTGTTTCTGGTTTCAAATATTTTGCAAATGTGATTGGCTTAATGATGTTTTGTTTGTTGTATAAAACAACAAGTAAACTTTGGAGCTCGTCAGACATTGGAAACACATCTAGGACTTGGCAAAATATTGTAGCCATAGACTCATCTTTTATAGTTACTGAAAGAAACTTCACAATATCATCAACTACTATATGACCCTCTATAGAGACCAAGAGTAGCTCTGTGAAAATCTGGCAGGTCACCTCATCCATTTCCTCTGTCGATTGATCGAGTGCTTCTAGTATCAGTATCAAGCTTTGAGAGCCAGCTCCGTGGAACTGGCTTATGATTTCGTCAGAAAAGTACGTGTAAGGGTCCCCAGACATCCTGACAAATCTCCTGTAGTTCATCTTCAAATCTCTAGTTCACCTCAATGATATTCATTTGTGAGCGACTTCTTACGTACTGCATATTAATTTTTTGTTAGACATGATATTTTAATTTAATGGTCCGAGCTATCACTTCAACTTTGAGTTGACGTTGAACCCCGAAGCTGGTGAATCTTTTGTATTGCCCGGTCTTATTGCCTTCAAATTATTCTCAGGTCTCCTATCACGGAATTGAAATAATCCAGCGTTTCTGTTCAGGATCTTTAGGGCTTCGATAACAATATGAAAAACTGGAAATTAAACTTCAAAAACTGGGAGTATACAGTTTCCATTTTCATTGGGTTATATTTTATTTTGATTAATTTTGTTTTTGAATTTTCAGAAGTTGAGAACTTGAAAAACCATCTTCGGGTAGTTCCCAACGAAGTTATCCAACATTTTAACGTTGACATAAGTTCCAATAATAATTTCGCATACATTCAGTATTCTACGAACTACCAATACTTAAATTTAGCTTTGATAAATTGTATAACGTTGAGAAAATCAGAGACCATAGCTAAAAGCCTTGTTGTTTTGTTTGATAAAAATTTAGAGTTCGAAGATATTGCCAAATTCAACCGGTTGAGAGACATTTCGGCGCAATATGATATTACTTTGAAGCCAGTTGAGGTCCTCGCAGTTTCAAAGTCGTCAAGTACTGACTGGGCCAAATCCTTTACTAAATTTCATGTTTTCAATCAAGATGAATTTGATAGAATTATTTACTTTGATTCCGATTCAATGTTTGTAAATGTTGATATGGCTGATTCCAATACCGGCGATCTGTTAAGAAATTTACCTGGGAATTTTGACGAGCTTTTTAAACTACCGAATGAGTTTGATCTCATTTTACCTCATGCGTATTGGCTCACCAAAGAAGAGCATAAGCGGTCGAAGAAAGTCGAAGTCCCAAATGAGAAAAGATATAACTTGAAAATTGGGAAACTCATATCTGATATTGAAAACAATGGAGATAAGAATATATGGCAGTTTCTACCCTCTTTATTTTCTGAAGATCAGAAATTCAAAAACAGAGATCACTTCTTCGCAAATCATGTGATGGTTTTATCACCATCTAAAGAGACCTTTAAGCAAATAAAAAAATACATTTATAACCCCCTTCTGTGGCTGCTCACTAATAGGTCCAAGCTACGTAAAGTGTCTGATTTTGATATGGAAATAATGAACCGTTTCATTGATGATAAGTTTAAGCAGCATTCTGATTTCAAAGTGGGTATTCTTCCGCACAAAAACTATGGTGTTCTCACAGGTGAGTTCAGAGAGTTCTGGCATGCAAGATTTATTGCAGAACCTCAATATTTACCATATTCAAAGAGAAAAACGAATGATAACTGGTATCCTTTAAAAACCTTATCTAAAATCAGGTCGGTTCATTTTTCAGATGCTCCGATACCAAAGCCATGGGAATTCGAGGATAATTATGACCACTATAATATTTTCAAAATTTACTGCTTTGATAGCTCATTTAATGAAGAAGAGTATAAAAGATCGTATCCATCTGAATGGAAGCCTCGTCTCACTGACGACTGTGCAAGTGTACAGATATGGAATTGGATAAGAGAGGAATTTTCTAAAACGATGCAACTCTATTGGGTGGTATAATGAAGCAAGTTATTATAGTCTATCGTACTAACCTGACAGCTTTGATTTTTTTTTTTTTTTGAGTATTCTTAAATATGTAGGTATAATTTAATAGATCCTCGTTGAAGTGAACGTTTACGATAACTAAATTTCGTGTATTTTGCAGATGTAGGTAATTTTTAGTAAAAAATTAAAGAAAAATTAAGAAAAGGATGAAATTGCATATGGTGGGTTCATTAAGTACTCTGGTGTCAAAATTTTGAACTGTCTGCTATATACTGCTCTTAAAACGTTAACCGGCGGGCAGACCTTCGTTGAAAACTGTGGGAACTTTTCGCCTAGCCTGAGGCAATGTCTCCAATACGAATCAGGAAATTTCCTAAAAATAAATTGCTTTTGTGTTTCATAATTTTTGAATGTTTTGATCTTTTATGAACCATACAAGAAAACCTTGGCTGTGCTTGTAAACGTTCATATAACTGAGCATAGATCAGAGAGATATAACAGCACGATACTTAGTGTAAAGATGCTGGAATTCGTGACCACCACTGTCGCTCGCGCAGAAGCATTTAAGCGAGATGATATGCCAACTTTGACCAATGAAGATAGTTATACTACTCCTGCTATCTCTGTACCACCAAATGACAATAATCCTTACATAATAAGAGAGCATAACCCGAGTGGAACAGTTTTCATTGCTGTTGGTTGCATCGTAGGTGCCATATTGTTGGGCTTCGTGCTATATCATTTGATTAAATCATTGTGGGCTTCGAAACTTGCAAAGAAGACATTAGCTGATGAGAAAAAGTTGTACGAGAAATACCAAAATAACAACAGTTATGCGTATGGAGGCAGTACAGTAACCCCGTCGACGTCAATGAATTTTAATGACTACCAGCAATCAGTTACTAAATTACCTCTTTTGTCTCACCACCGGAATCGCTCCCTTTTAATGGGTTTTGGTGGAAGCAATACTAGTGATTCACAGGTTGGAGACTCAGGAGTTTATTCTTCTGAAGTGGGAGCAACTTCAAAACATGATTTAACCAAGATGTTTATATCACCAACTGAGGAAGTGATGCAACATAAAAGAAACAAGTCCAATACCTCGCAATCTATACTTGGAGGCTCCGTGACAAACTTCAGCAATCCTCCGGCTGCTTCGAACTGGCATTCGCAGATTTTGCCTAACTTATACATCAACAAAGAAGTCAATAATAGTGATTATTCGGTAAGCAATTCTGCGAGAGACAACGTCCAGAAGGACGAAAAAGATGAAAGAGGCGAGTCTTACGATGGCCCACGCTCGCCATCTAGAGGAGCTAGAGCCGATAGAAGAATGATCCCATCCATGTATTTGGAAGATTTGATTGATAACGATTCTCAAAATTAATATCCTGTCTTAGGTAATCTTGTAAGAATAGCCCTAAGATCATGGAATTAGATAGTCTCATAAGAAATTACTTAAAAGAAAATAGTTTATTTAGTGATGCATTTGTCTACTTATAATGTCTAGTGGTGTTTATTGTAGTTATGCTTTATTGGTTGAAACACTACCTGTAGAAATTATCATGTTTACTAGCATAAACATATAGATATTGCTGTGCATAATGATTTTGTTAAATACAAGATAGAATCATTTTGCCAACATATCCTGAAATGCCGATTTGTGGTAGTAGTCAGAAGACAAGTAAGTTAGAGATAATAGACTTTTCAATTAGCTGAGGGAATATTTACGATATATCGTTTCTCGTTTATTTCTGTGTGTCTTCGAGAGGACTTCATTTAGAAAATAATATTCTGGATACTAACAGTTTTAGTCCAACGTAAAATTGTGATATTAGGTGATGGTGCATGTGGTAAAACCTCCTTATTAAACGTTTTCACTAGGGGGTATTTTCCTCAAGTATACGAGCCAACAGTATTTGAGAACTATGTGCATGATATATTCATTGATGGCCAATCAGTACAGTTGTCCTTGTGGGATACTGCTGGACAGGAAGAATTTGACAGACTTAGGTCACTTTCATATTCAGACACCCATTGTATCATGTTATGTTTTTCGGTGGATTCTCCCGACTCCTTGGAAAATGTCCAATCGAAATGGGTCGGGGAAATCGCTGATCATTGTGAAGGTGTGAAGTTGGTTTTAGTAGCATTGAAATGTGATTTGAGAAATAATGCTCAAAATGATCTTGAAAACAATGAAGATGAATCAACGAATCCTTATTCACATTCATCAGATCCATATCACCACCAAAAGAAGCTCATCAGTTATGAAGAAGGATTAGCGGTTGCTAAAAAGGTAGGTGCATTAAGATATTTAGAATGCTCTGCTAAGAAAAATAGAGGAGTCAACGAAGCATTTTCAGAAGCAGCCAGATGTGCGTTGAACGCTAAACCAAAGGGTGCCAATGATAACGAACCCGAGAAAAGGGCGTGCGTTATTATGTAAATTTAATATAAATTGTCATTGTAGATTGAAACCATGACTAGTAGATCGGACATACATCGAGAGAAAAGAAGTAATATCAAATTAATTTTTTTTGGTGGAGCAAATTGATAATATTCAATTAATCATTAATTATATGTACAAGTGATAAGCGGATTCAGGAGGTCAGGCTCGAGGGTGAATGCTTGCCCTGTGATTCTTGATGACCATTAAAGGGTCGATTTAACAACGTTTGCCTTATGTCCCAAACATCTTCCGAACTACCTTTTGCTTTATCTTCTATTAATCTTCTTTTATAAAAATCTTGAATTTTTTTTCTTTTATTTATTTCAGCTTCACTTAGCTTTCCGACATCTGTATCCAGCTGGTAAAGTGCTCCATTTTTGACAGCGAACCAAAACTTTTCCCTTTGCCTTGCACAATTATCGTATGATCCATACCTATAGTAGCTTTTCAATTGCCCCCCTAAAGAAAAACAGCCTATGAGCTCGTCAAGAGCAGAAAAAACAGAAAGGCTATCGGGAAACGAAGAGATATTGTTCTCATGTATCAATTGGGTGATCTTTTGTCTTCTTTCCTGTATATTTTCCGGCGCTTCTTTAAACAGATTCCATATTTGCCTTAATTCGTCATCGTCTTCATGAGATGAGTCTTTTGTCATATTTCCAAGCTAAATTGTATTCGCTTCAACTCGTCTATGTGATTATGTAGTTATAAGTGAGTGAGTCGGATGTGAACTCTATAAAATCTCATCCATATATTAAGTTCATTTTTCATCTTACATGCAGGCAATCAACTTACTTAAGTCGAGTTATGGTAATATTTTTCACCTTGGAACGGATGCTTTAATTAGAAAGTTTACGAAACAAAAACAAGAGAAAATGTTTTACTTGTCTAGTCTAGTGAGATCTAATACGTTCTCTGTTAATTTCAAGCTCGATGTGTTTCGTTCTTTATCCCATCTTGCATCTTTAAAACCAAACGATGGCTCTGTTGTTGGATATAAAAGATTAGGAAGAGGTCCTGCCTCCGGAAAAGGTAAGACCTCTGGTAGAGGTCAGAAGGGACAGAAGGCTAGAGGAAGTGTTCCCAGATGGTTTGAAGGTGGCCAAACACCTTTTTATAAAAGATTTCCGATTATTGGCTTTAAAAGGGCCCATAAGAGAATTTATGCCGGAGTTAATTTGGATAGAATTCAAGACTTTTGGAACGCCGGGAGGATACCACTAGAAGAAGGTGGAAATTTAACAATGAAGGTCATGAAGGACTGCGGGATCATAAGTGGATCTGTCAAGGATGGAGTCAAGATCTTGGGAAACGGAAAGGACATATACACCGTTCCCTTGAATATAGAATCATCAAAGGCATCAATTGGAGCTATTTTATCGATTGAAAGGAGCGGCTACAAGTTTACTGCAAAATACTTTACCAAATTAGGTTTAAAGGCACATATAGATCCAAATTATTTCTACTTGAAAAAGGGATACTTGCCTTTATCTGCCAGACCAACTCATAGAAGAGATGTTGAGTACTATTCAGACCCCGAGAAAAGAGGTTACTTGTTGAAAGATAGATCTATTTTATTAGATTATTTGGGAAAAGCAAATAAAATAAGCAGAACCACCCGTAAAAGCGAATTAGAAAGACTGTTGGAGAATGCATCATCAAGAACTTATAAGGAATTTTCAAGCACCAGAGTTATTCCTATAGATATGCTTTAGTATTTTTAAATCTTGTATATAACACCGCTAATGTAAGTTTTACAACTAGCTATGTCAAAGATTGGAGCATGTTTCAGGAGGCTCCTCAATGTCTATAAAAACTTGTAAAAGCTTTTCAACGATTTCTTGAATGTCGTTCACCTTCACCTTCACAGACTGTTTCTGTTTTGTACTACCATCAAAGTTAAATTTCCTTATCGCAAACAAAGCTGACTTGTATGTTATTTGATGAACTTCTTTGATTGTTAACTTTTCATTAGCGGATTGTGTTACATTATTGGATAACCCTCGTAGTCTCAAGCCTGACGATATCATCTTATTGATAGTATGAGCAATTTGATCCTTCGTTGTTAATACCGAAGCTGATAGTGATGATGAGGGTTTAGAATTATTAACGAGGAAAGGATTGGGCTTTATTTTCTTTCGTGATAAAACTTTATCAAAAATAGACGTGTTATCATTCATTTTTGACGTCGAACTTGCCAGTATGATGAGATCCAAAAACACAGAGCTATTCACCATGTCTAGAGCACCACTACTTTCTAAAAATGTATCAATCATTCTCAATTTTTTAAATAAATCAAACTCCACTATCAAGCATTTTATCAGCTGTTCATTGAAATCGACATAGAACACCAAATACTGCTCTGAAGAATTACCCTTGTATATTACACCCACACTATCATTGGATAATGAAGACTTTATCAATTTATTTTTGAAATATTCTGTAGTTCTATCTTCATTAGAGAATACGGTGAATGGTTTATACTTTATTAAATAGATTGGAAACAAACGATAATCTATTGCGTTGTTTGGCATAGGGTAATAGTTTGATGATAAAGCACTTACATCTTTCGGGAGATAGACCAGCAGCCATAGTTGCACATCCTCTACCACATCATTTGTTTCATCTTTGAGGATTACGGTTGTAACTTTGTTCATATCACAACCATGATATCAATTTTAGATAGAAGTCTCAAGAATTTATCGTACGTTATTACACAATCATGAATGAGTGTTCATTTTTATCGCGATGAGATTTTTGAGACTGATCGTTTGAGCATATAAACCTTGTAAGGGGGCGGGCAGAAATCAATACGCCTTCCACGAATTCATATCAATAAGGGGGGCTATGAGTGTAAATACCAGAGTATATTCTGTAGCAAGGGTCTATGCTGATGTGAACAGTAAAAAGCCATCAGAATATTGGGATTATGAAAACCACAAAATAGAATGGGGCGACATAAAGAGATATGAGATAATTAACAAGATTGGAAGAGGCAAATACTCTGAAGTATTCCAAGGAGTGAACATTTTAAACGATGAGCCGTGTGTCATAAAAGTTTTGAAGCCTGTTAAGATGAAGAAGATTTATAGAGAAGTTAAAATTTTGAAGAACTTGACGGGGGGACCGAACGTCGTCGCATTATTGGACATAGTCAGGGATGATCAAAGTAAAATTCCTGCTCTTATATTTGAAAAGATTAATAATGTTGACTTTCGAATCTTGTATCCTAAGTTTACTATTTCAGATATTCAGTATTATTTCACAGAATTATTAATTGCTTTAGATTTTTCACATTCGATGGGTATAATTCATAGGGATGTTAAGCCTCAGAATGTAATGATTGATCCAATAAGTAAGAGGCTTCGCTTGATTGACTGGGGTTTGGCCGAATTTTACCACATGGGAATGGACTACAATGTTAGAGTCGCATCCAGATATCATAAAGGTCCCGAATTACTTATAAACTTACAGCTGTATGACTACCTGTTAGATTTATGGTCTGTGGGTTGTATGCTTGCTGCAATAGTGTTTAAAAAAGAACCATTCTTCAGAGGTGCATCGAATACAGATCAACTTGTTCAAATCGCAAAGATTCGTGGTACCGAAGAATTGATGAAATACGCTAACAAATATGGCATAAAACTAAGTGATGATTATGATGGAGTTCTTGGAAATTATCCTAAAAAGCCTTGGAGCTATTTTATATCTTCAGATAATGAACATTTGGCAAACGATGAAGTAATTGATCTTATTGATAAATTGTTGACTTATGATCATCAGTTGCGTCCTACAGCTAAAGAAGCATTAGAGCATCCTTTCTTCAAGTTATAGATTAAATACGACTAGTAATTAATAGTAGCCTTATCTAAAACGTATTTATGTTTTGAGTATACAGCCTTCATTTATTGTATTTAGATATCGAATTGTTCTATATATCGCACTTTCCTTTTTAATACATGTATCCGAGATATATTTTTGCGACGCGATAACACTGTTTTAAACGTGTTTGAAATATATTTCACAATAAAGAAGAATAGTTAGAAAAATCACACACATCCTTATTCAAAAACACACAGCTTGACTTGTTATCCAGGTATTCAAGTCTGTCTTCGTCTTAAGGACTGATCTTTACTCAAGGTGACCAGCACCAAGATGGCTGTTAAAAACTGTTCTGACAATATCCCAGAGTGGGTTGAACAACAAAAAAGAACAATGACAAGGTGGATCAATAGCAAGCTCAGATACGACGCTGTTAAAGATATATCCATTGATCTCAAAGATGGCCTAGTGCTTGTAAAGCTAATCAACCAAGTTATTTTAGAATCACCCAATGAGCATGGAAATGAGAAGAGGTACTTATTAACGTCAGTCTATGAAAAGCCCAAATTCAGGATACAAATGGTTGAGAATCTAAATGATTTCCTTAAATTTTGTAGATTGATTTTAAATATCAATATTTTAAATGTCAATGGCGAAAATATCTACGAAGGAAATGTTAAATTAATACTTGGCTTGGTGTGGACAATCTTTATATACTCGACGTCCAATGCCATGCCACTTTATAATAACTCGTCTTATTCCCAGATAAAGACAATTTTAATGAATTGGGTCAATCAAATCATAAACAGAAAAGATACGAAGATCTCAAATTTGAATAAAGATTGGTCAATCGAAATCAACCGACCTGATCTTTATTTATCGTATATTTTGGATTACTATTTGCCCGGTCATTTTGAGATCCTGCTTAAAAAATTCCAAAACTTAACAAATGTCTTTGCTTACACTGAGTCCATAGGAATACCACGCCTCGTAGAGGCAGATGATTTTTTAAGCCTTGTTCCCGATGAGACATGTGTGGTTACATTTCTTGTTGAGTGGTTTTATTTTTTTGAGGGAGATCAAAAACATAAGGAAATGTTGGCAGAAGGTAAGACAGAGAAGTTCGATGCTCTAATTGAGCTCTTGACTTCTGCAGTCGATATGAAAAGATCTTACGAATTGAAGGGAGCAATGTTTCTCAACCAAATTACTTCATTGACCCAGCAAATCAATGAAAACTCGATATTTTTTGAGAACTTTATTGCACCATTAAAGAACCACCTTAATCAATGTATGCTGTTGTTTGATGAGTCTTTCAATTCTAATTCAGGAGATTTTGAACAATTTTTTGACTTATTTCTGTTTGTTCAAGAGCAACTAAACGATGTAATTGCACGATTAGATACATGCGAGACATATCGAGTCGTTATTAAACCTCAATTAACCTACAAGGATTTCCCTGAACTCAAAAGTCTTTCAAACACTATCAGAAATAATCTTGAGGAGATTGGGATACAATATTTACCGTCAAAAGAGCTTCAGTTGGAGAATTTGGACGAGAAATTTCAGAGCCTCATAAGTGTTGATGCAGTGCTTATAAGTATATTGAAAGTGGGAATCAAAGATCTTAAGGAAGTGTCTAAATTCAAGGAGCTCAACGGATATCTTAATTCGATCGAAGATCACTTGAAAAAGCATAGACATGAACTCGACCCTGGAAGCAAAGATAATATCATAAAATGTTTGGGAATATTCGATTATCTTATCGAAGTAAATCACAAATTAGATTACCATTCTAGGCGGCTCAACATCGAAAGGTCAACTTCGGAATTGAAAAAGCTTTTGGAAACTTCTTTTATAAAACATTGCACGAATTACAATGTTGATGCAGATATGTTTCTTCGCTTTAAGCAGCATCTATGCATTTACAGTGACTTGACGTGCTCCGAAATGATAAAAGAGATGACAGATATTACTTCAGCTGATATATCAACAGAACTCTTATTATCGTTCATTCAGCAGATTCCTAATAAATCAATCATAAGAGAAGACAATGACTCGCATATTCAGTACTCTTCTGATGATAGCGATGAATCTTCCATATTTGATGGTGTTCATAAGCAGCTTTATTTACAGCTTTCAGGACACGATAAACTTTACAATTTTGGCGATTTTTTTGAAAGAATTGATAATAGGTTTTGCATCTAATTCCACTATTTAAATAATTATGACTACACGACTCCAAATTAATTAATTTATAACGTAGAGCTATTCTCTGTTCATATCGACAAAGTTTACGAGTATTTATTCTATTCTTGGGTCGACATGGATCAAATAGATTCAGAGGAGCCGTTGACATCGCATGTTAGGCCAGCTACGGACGCAGTTTTAACTATCCGGATCATCAAATCATTCCCGTACAGAAATATAAGAAATCATATCTTAAATTCAGTGGACTTAAAAGACACTACGCCGAAGCAGTTACTAGAAGAAGTATCAAAGATCATTGAAACTGACGGGAAGCTACGTCCATGCCGAAATGTCAACTATGACACACTTAAAATATACACCAAAGCGCATGGAACCAAATCAATGAATCTCGTCATCAACTTTGACCATGACGATAACTGGGTCATTGTGAGTAAAACCATACCAGGTGATAAGACCAGCTTGTGGGATTTGGGTATCGAGAACGAGACCGAAATCAGCATGTTTAACTGGCAAGATTATTTAGACTACAAAGCCAATCCAGAAGAAAAATGGTAGAGCTTCTAATATCACAATACAAGCATACTTATGAATGCACGATAAACACTCTGTAATCGTAAACTTCACAACTCATCATATAATATCGAATCTAAGAATGTTCAAAGTAATCTGAACTCTTTGATTAAGGAATTTGGAGATGAAAAATTATATTTCAAAGAACATTTAGAGAGCCAATGTTTATAATGTGTTTTGAACTTTTCAGATATGTTGCCCTAGTTGGCTTATGCTGTCATCTATTCATGTTTAGTGCTGTCACAAGGGTACGTTGAGCACCTTTTGTCTCAATAAATTCACATGACCTAAAGTAGTGTATTGTTGATAATATTTTGGCCAATTAAAGCACCCTTATATTTTTTTTTCACTGAGAAACATCAATACGTTTTGTGATTATTCATCGTAACTATACACCATTGAAATTATAATAGGTTGGGAGTAATTTTATTAATAAAAGCTAAAAGTCTATTGTGATATCGAATTTAAGCTTTTCATTAAGTCAGGGAAAGAAAGTTGATATAAAACAATTCAGCAGCATATTATTACAATGTTTAAGACATCTTCCAAAGCAGCTAATCCTTTAATTCAAAAGTTGATTGCAGGAACTGTGGGTGTAACTGGTTTGACAGCATCTTACTTGTTATACAAAGACTCTGTTACTGCTAGTGCCATGACTGCAGCAGAACATGGGTTACATCCACCGGCTTACGGATGGTCCCACAATGGTATGTTAGAGACGTTCGATCATGCTTCAATTAGAAGAGGATTTCAAGTATACAGGGAGGTTTGTGCTGCTTGTCACTCCTTGGATAGAATTGCTTGGAGAAACTTGGTCGCTGTCTCTCATACTACTTCGGAAGCCAAGGCATTTGCTGAAGAATTGGAATACGATGACGAGCCGGATGATGCAGGTAATCCAAGAAAGAGACCAGGTAAATTGGCTGATTACATTCCTGGCCCGTATCCTAATGAGGAGGCTGCCAGAGCTGCCAACCAAGGAGCTTTACCCCCAGACTTGTCTTTAATCGTTAAAGCAAGACATGGTGGTTGTGATTATGTCTTTTCTATATTGACTGGCTACCCAGAAGAACCACCAGCAGGTGTTGTTTTACCAGATGGTGGTAACTATAACCCATATTTCCCAGGTGGTTCAATTGCTATGGCTCGTGTCTTGTTCGACGATTTGGTTGAGTACGAAGATGGTACTCCTGCAACGACCTCTCAAATGGCTAAAGATGTAACCACCTTTTTGAATTGGACTTCTGAGCCTGAGCATGACGAGAGAAAGAAGTGGGGTTTGAAGGCTTTGATTGTTCTTTCTTCCTTATATTTGTTGTCTGTGTGGGTCAAGAGATTCAAGTGGCAACCAATCAAGAACAGAAAGATCACTTTTAACCCACCAAAGAAATGAGCAGCCCTCAGGTTAAGTGGCTTTGTGCCGTTGCTGCTATATAAGAAAAGTACCTTTGTCATGATTACGAACGAGATCAAGGGGGCTCGCCTGCTAAGACGCATATTTCATCATCTTTACATAACTTGGCTTGTGTCCTATCTCAACGTGCGATCCTCTAATTATCACAAATTTCAAAATACATTCAATAGATATTTGTCATTAAATAAAATGAATTTGTTTATAGTTCGAATAATAACTGTAAATTTCGTAGCTATTATTTTATTTCTTTTTTTTTTGTTTGCTCCTAGCAATGTTCTTGGATTCATAGTGCTAAATAGGTTGTATCTGTGAGTTCTCAAAGCCAATCAATAATGGCCGATTAGTTACCTGTATGTATACATTGTGAATATGAAAGATAGGTTGTATGCAGTAAAATATTTTTCCCATGAACGACATAGTTGACGACTCTCGTGTGAGATAGTCTCGGCGAGATGTGAGACACAAATAGAATTGCTGGTGAATCCGAGATTCCTATTGGATAAGGGGCCGAAGGCACTTTAAAGTTCGGCGAAATATAATAGAGAAAACAAAGAGAACTTCTTGGAAATCTTGAAAGAAATAAATAAGGAAGTGAGCCACTATATTCTCTATCGCTTTGTTAGGAGTCATTGAACATTCAAGGATAGGAAAGTATCGCGCTTCTGGATTATTTTCATCTGAATATATATTAGTCGAACTTTCAGGAAGTTTTTGTTATCCAAACATTTTACTTTTGAAGTCATACTTGCAGCTTCAAATATTAAAAGTCTAACTTTGGTTGAAAGCCTATTGCATCTTACTTAATATTTCCTTTTTCGTCGCATAAAGGAATACTATACAAATTTATTTAATAGCTTGGTGTCACTTAACTGTTTTAACTCACTAACTAGAAACAAACGTTTGTAAATTAGATAAATGGGAACAACAAAGAACTTGGATGATGCACGCGTGCTAAGTGAGGCCGAGAGCCTGAATTCTGAGCTAAATAGTTCCTCATCCACAAGTGCTTTAGTACACGAATCGAGTTCTATGGCAACGTACATCAAACCTTCAAGTGCGGATCTGTATGGTCAGAACCCTCTAGATGAGTCACAGAATGAGCGGCCATCTAAAATGGTGATCATACTAACTTTGGCGTCGTCAATATCTGGTTTTATGTTCGGATATGATACTGGTTATATCTCATCTGCGTTAGTCAATATTGGGACCGATTTGAGCAATAAGATCTTGACCTCTGGTGAAAAGGAATTCATAACGTCAGCTACCTCCTTAGGTGCCTTGATAGGTGCTTTCGTAGGTGGAGTATTTGCTAATTTATTTGGTCGTCGTAAGGTATTATTGGGGTCTAACTTGATTTTTATTGTCGGTTCGATAATTCAGATAGCAGCAAAAACTGTCTGGACCATGATTAGTGGACGGTTCATTTTGGGACTAGGAGTTGGAATTGCGTCATTGATCGCTCCTTTGATGTTAAGTGAACTAGCGCCATCTAAATATAGAGGCAGATTAATTGTTACGAATGGTATGTTTATCACTGGTGGACAGTTAGTTGCTTATTTAATTAATTGGGCTTTGACTAATATGAAGCATGGATGGAGAGTCTCTGTTGGGCTCTGTATGGTGCCACCTGTAATTCAATTCGGATTATTTTGGTTTTTACCAGATACTCCAAGGTATTATATAATGGCTGGAAATTTCATTAAAGCTAAAGAGGTCATCAGAGAAACTCATAATAATGCCCCTGAGTCATTTGTGAATGCCACTGTCCAGGAAATGATATCATCGAATTCGAAAGTTCCCGGAAGTGGCCCCTTCCAACAAGCATGGAATTCTATCAAACTACTTCATACAAATAAAGCAAACTTTAGAGCCCTCATATTGGCATGTGGATTACAGGGTATTCAACAATTTACAGGTTTCAATTCACTTATGTATTTTAGTGCAACTATATTTGAAACATGTGGATTTGACAATGCAACTGCAGTCTCAATTATAATAGCTGCTACTAATTTTGTTTTTACTGGGATAGCTTTATGCATCATTGATAAGGTAGGAAGAAGAAGAATATTGTTATTTGGCATGCCTGGAATGTGTATTTCAATGATAATTTGTGCCATTGCATTTCATTTCTTGGATATAAAGTTCAGTTCGAATGATGTTGAAGTCAATACCCATGGAATCACCGGCTGGGGAATTGTTGTCATTATGAGCATGGTATGCTACGTCGCAAGTTATGCTACAGGCATTGGTACTGCTGCATGGACTGGGGTTGAGTTATTTTCTGATGTCAATGTTAGAGCTGTCGGAGGGATGTTTGCAACGGCCACGAATTGGTCTGGCTCTTTGGTCATTGCATCTACTTTTTTGACCATGTTAGAAAATATAACACCAACGGGTACGTTCTCTCTCTTCGCGGGCCTATGTTTTGTTTCCTTTCTTTTCGTATACTTCCTTCTTCCTGAAGTTGCTGGATTAGAGTTGGAGGAAACCACCAACTTCTTGTCTGAGGGATTCAATGTTAAGGCTGCGTCTAAGTTATCCAAGGAAAGGAAAAAAATTTCGAAATTTTCTTCTGAGATTGCTGGACCTTGAGTCATCACTTTTAATTCATATCATAAGTCTTCTATTCCGCATAGGTCATTTTTTCTTTTTAAAATTTTGTATCATATCAGCTTATATAATTAATATAAACTCTGTGAGTTAAGTTGGAGTTGCAAGTAAGTCGTGTCTTAATGATTTTTTAAATTGGAATTTATCATCTCTGTTTGAAGCTTATCAAGCTCGTGTATGAGGAACGGGAAAGGAAAAGAGAACAAGCATGGAGGACACGGTACTACATGAGTCTAAATTGCAACCTATTAATAAGTTTCATGTCATGAACAGCTTAAAAAGCTATAAAATATTAAAGAAACTTGGCCAAGGAACATTTGGTGTAGTCCAAAGAGCTAAGAACGTAAAGAATGACGAAGATGTTGCATTAAAACAACTACTCAACCACTCTGCGAAGGAGGGATTCCCGATAACTGCAATGCGTGAAATCACAATATTAAAGCATTTGCATCATAAGAACATTTTAAAAATAATAGACATGGTTTATGAAGAGCCAAAAGTATCCAACTCACATGACTTAATTCATCAAAGAGGCTGTTTTTATACAGTTTCACCTTACATGGCATCTGACCTTGTTGGGTTATTGGAGAACCCACGAATAGAATTGCAGCTAGCTCAAATAAAATGCTTTATGGTGCAATTATTACATGGCATAGAATATATTCACAAACAGCATGTTTTACACAGGGATATCAAGGCAGCAAATATTCTTATTGATTTCAGTGGGGTTCTCAAAATTGGAGATTTTGGTTTAGCTAGAATGTATCATGGGTCTATTCCAAGGTTGGGAATGGGGCCTGGAGGTGGCGAGAGAGCATACACGGGTTTAGTAGTAACAAGATGGTATAGACCACCTGAGTTATTATTGGGAGAAAGGAAGTACACTACTGCTGTCGATATGTGGGGAGTTGGCTGCGTTTTCGCGGAGCTTTTTACTTGTAAACCTATCCTAGTTGGCCAAACTGATTCACACCAAGCGCAGCTTGTTTTCAACTTAGTTGGTCCTCCCAATATTTGGGTTCACGCATCTACTTTACCGAACAAGCTGGATTTTAATATAGGGCTCACATGTAAAAGGTCCCTAGAAGAACGGTTTAAAGGTATAATGCCACCCGATGGAATAAATTTATTAAGTGGGTTATTGACACTCGATCCTTACAAGCGGCTAAATGCACTGGACGCATTGCTTCACAGCTTCTTTCTGAACAATCCTTTACCTTTAGAACCTCAAGAGCTTCCGAAATTTGAAGAGAGTCATGAAATTGATAAAGATAAGTTCAAAAAATTGAAAGAGAAAGTACAGATACATCAGTTGCCCAAAGGTCCATCACATGGACTTCAGCAACGAGAAAAAGCGTCAGCAAATAAAGCAAAAGATCCATACGATGATTCCCACATTGATAGGTACGTACCCTTATATCACTCGGAAAAATCGCTGCGTCTTTCTGGTGAAAGAGGAAGGTATTCCAACTATAGATCACATCGCGAGCCTCATGAATCAAAACGTGAGACTATTACATCATATCTGAATCTAAGAGATCGATCCCCAAATCGTGATCCAGAGGTATATTCCAGAGCTGATAAACCCAGCTCTACTAGAGAGCCTAATTCTGGCAAAAAAGCCGAATCCTCAATCCAAAACAAAGGATGTCAAGTTGAACCACAAAAGAGCCTGATTTCTGTTGGTAAGGCACCTTCTATTTTCATGTCATCTTCCAGGCATAGGCGTTTTGCACCATCGGCATCATCGATCTCTTCAGACCCGCTAAAGGATAATGTTACAAAGAGAACGAAACAAATGGAAAACATGGGTGAAAGTGATCTTACAGACTTTGATGAAGACGTTGAAGAATCTGACAACCTAAATTCTTTTTTAAGCAATTCAGGGAAGAATAGCTAGTCTATGTTAGTATGGACATTACCAAATATACAACTTGCCTTTCGGTCTACGGCTCTTGGCTTTTATTAAGGTGGCTTCACACCCCTTTTTACTCTATATAAATTTGTCAGCAGCCCGAAACCGGTTCCTGTACAGTATATACAGGTTTCGTGCCTGACCGATTTCTTAACTGATGGATCAGATAAAAACAGTTAAGTTAGACTCGATTACTCGAGACTTGGCATGAAAAAATAGTTTTTTTCCTTTTGATTAGACCTTAGCAAATATGGTAGACTTTTCAATAGAGAACATTTTCTCTATCCAAGTGTTCTTAATTGTTTTGAGAGAGACCTTGGAACTGGCTATTATTGTCTCAGTTTTACTAGCATTTCTTCATCAAAGCTTTAGTAATACTAAAGAGAAAACAAATTCTCGCAATGTCGAAGAGAATAGTCATTCAGGTGAGCATAGAAGACCTGAGGAAGGTTCATCCAGTGCATCAATACTGAGCATGGACGAGGAGTTGCGAGCAGACGTATATACGTTCTTGAAATTGCAGGTATGGATTGGTGGCCTTTTAGGTTTGGTAGCGTGCCTTTTCATAGGTTCAATAATACTCTTTGTGTTTTATTGGTTAGGAAATGACTTATGGTCATCAGCAGAACATTATTGGGAAGGAACATTTTCTATTGTTGCAAGCATCATTATATCTGTAATGGGGGTCAAAATATTGAGGGTGCACAAAATGCAAGAAAAATGGAAGTCAAAACTAGTTACACTCATAGAAAGGTCTGACTACCTTAATAAGGCTCTTAAGCATCATGCAGGATATCGTGAGAGAGCGGAGCTCGGATCAAGGTTCTCTCAATGGAGCGAGAAGTACTCTATGTTCATATTACCATTTGTTACGACCCTAAGGGAAGGTATGGAAGCAATTGTATTTATAGGTGGTATCGGACTTAACGAAAATACGTCTATTTGGGCCATAATTAACTCCTTGGTGCTCGCTATAATAACCGGCTGTTCAATTGGATTATTATTGTATCGCTCGGGAAATAGTCTTTCTTTACAATGGTTCTTAATATCATCAACTGGATTTTTATATGTGGTTGCTGCTGGACTATTCTCAAAAGGAATATGGCATTTTGAGCTACAGAGGTTTATAAATTTATGCGGTGGCTTAGATGTTTCTGAAACTGGACATGGTCCAGGTTCATACGACATTAGTAAGAGTGTATGGCATGTGAACTGTTGCAACGGTGAGCTACAAGACGATGGAGCATTTTGGATGATGGTAACAGCTATTTTTGGTTGGACAAACTCAGCTACTTATGGCAGCGTAATTAGCTATAACATATACTGGATCATTATTATTATTGTATTCAGATCTTTGATCTATGAGGAACGAAATGGATACTTACCCTTAGTACCGCTTAAATGGCAACAATCAAGAATTAATAAAAGAAACAAGAATTATCAGCCACTTGCATCATCTAATGGCAGGGAAAGTGCTGATTCTATTGATTCAGAAACACCTTTAAATGCTTAAACCAATAATTTATTGGGAACTAAATATTATTATATAAAAATAAATACTTCAAATGTTTACGACTCCTAATGATGCCTATTGATTCAATTATTCTTTTCTTGATCTATATCCTCAAACATTTCATCCACAGATGCTCCTAAGTAAATCTTTAGGGTCTTCCTTGTAGCGGGTAATATTCTACTTTTCACCATTATATCTTTGTCACTCTCAGATCTCAATTTATCATAAGCTTGAAATCTGTGGCAACCTCCAAATGCGAAGTAATAAACCTTTCCAGATTCCTTCACTTTAAATACGTCTATTGGTGGTAGCTCTCCTGATTCAATCTCACCTAAGGCACATGTTGCTGATGCTTGAGGTTGTCCCTTCAATGTCGAGACCATAGCGTCTATCTTCTGATAGTCTAAAACCGGAGGAATAGGTCTTCTTATTTGACTCAATGGAACATATTCCACTTTGAGTTGTGAAGACTGGAGGGACATTTTCTAACTGCTTCCTAGCTGCAGTTCTGATCTCCCTCTACGATCCTTCTTCTAGTGCCTTTATAACGTTCAGCAAGCGAATAGAAAGTTTGTAAGCCATAAATCTGGACTTCGCACAATGTGACATACAAAGCAAGCAAATTACAGATTATGAACTATATACATTATTATACCTGATCACTGGTCATAAACCGGGTGCTGGTTTTCATGTCAGATAATTTCTACTTCAATAAAGCATCACGGTAGTATACTAAAGATTTACACTGTGTGACTTCGCTACCCTCTAATAGCATTGTTTTAAAAGCTTAATTAAAATGGGTCGTGTACTCACTTTGTAGTTATCTAGAAAATCAGCTTAACGACGAGAGATCCAAATCATCTCTTGGCAACAGAAAATCCGAGTTCGGCGTAAGTAATTGTTTTTTTTTTTTGCATTGATCTTAGTAGTTATTGTTAATCAATAAAGCACGAGGAGCATATACGAGTCACCTATTTGTCAGGACTGCGACTGTGACAAACTTTATCAAGTCTTGGTTTCCAATACAAATCAGACTTAAAAAGCAGAGCATCAAATACCGAGAAATGTATTTATAATTAGCTGAAAGGAAAGATAGATATAAAAACAAATATTTATTTAACAGCGGCTGGTGATATTGGTATACATTTCGATCAGTTTCACTCATCTTAGACAAGTTTTAATTTTTTTTTCGATTGCTGGCTCCTGCTGTGCTTGGTGTCATAATCAGATTGATCAGATAAGAGAAAAATGTATCACTTAGCCATAAAGGTAGCTATTTTCTTAAGTATCTGTTTAATGATTCTGCTAGCGCCTGTATGGCCAAGGAAGGGAAGAATCAAGAAAGTGAGGAGTACTTTAGGAGTTAGCGTTTTGGCATTTATACTACTTGGGTTCACTCCCGAAAAAGCAGTGAATGGCGCCCCATTTCATCTATACAAAGCTAAAACTGCTTTCTTTAGCTGTAATCTGGTGTCAAGAGCATCTGAATTTTGCGGGAACGAAATTTATGACGTTGCCTGTTCGTGTAAGAACTTTAATGCAATGGCAACTGTTTCCCAATGTTATTTGGTTGGGTATAAAGACGACATAGAATCATTTCTCGAAATCTGTAAGAATGATTTTAATATCAGTGTGACAAGAGATATATTCCACAAAGCTCATGATTATTATATAAATTTCTCACAACCGATGGACCTTACTGAAAGTGAGAGGTTAGCTTTCACAGATCGTCCTTTAAAACTTGAAGATTCAAATATACTATTATTTAAGGAGGCATATGATCAATTTCTTGGTAATTATGACAGATCAGTATATTATGGAGCAATTTTGGTGTTATATTGGATTTTTGTGTTTACCATTGCTTCCATTAGTAATTGGACTGTAAATTTATTTCCCAAAGTAACGAGGACATTAAATGGATCAGTCACTAATTGGTATAGACGTCATATTAGCTTGCCTGCTACTGGACATGCTAAGACGAAAGAGAAACCTTTTTTATATTTCCTCGATATGTTAGTACCGAGCAGACAGGAGACTTTAATAATTGCTATATTTCTTTTACTTGTTTTTGTGTTGGGATCAATGAAAATTCATTATGTTGAAGGAGACCCAATATTTGATACCAAAGAGAGGGCTCTTTTACGGTATGTTGCAGTAAGATCAGGGATTTTAGCGAGTTTTTTACTACCCTTATTAATTTTGTTCGCCGGAAGAAATAATTTTTTACAATGGATTACCCAGTGGAATTATGCAACTTACATCACACTTCATAGGTGGATATCTCGCATAGTGGTTGGCTTAGTAGTCATACACTCAATTTGTTATTCTTATTGCATTCCCGCACCTAGATGGAAAAGGAAGGAGCCTTACCTCATATGGGGAATCATTGCAACTTTTACTGGGATAGTCATTTTGATTCAAGGATTACTTGTTCTCAGAAGAAAATGGTATGAATTATTTTTGTTTGTCCACATAGCTTTGGCAGCTGTATTTATAATAGGGTCTTGGCTACATGTCGAAAATCTTTATTGCTTATGGTTTTATTACGTTGCGGCTGCCGTTTGGGCACTTGATAGATGTATTCGTTTGGCAAGGATTTTTCTGTTTGGTTTTCCAAACGCGGATGTTTTTTTGTTAGCAGATGATACCTTGAAAGTCATTGTACCAACCCCTCTGGAGTGGGAAGGTATCCCTGGTGGCCATGTATTTATTCACTTTTTGGGCCCAACTTGTTTTTGGCAATCGCATCCATTCACCTATACAACTGCTGATGATAATAGGAAGTTAGTTTTATACGTCAAAGTCAAAGAAGGAATAACTTCAACTCTTCGTCAGCACTTAAAAACGTTTCCCGGAAAAGCAACTCAAATCAGAGTTGCCATAGAAGGATCATATGGGGAAAAGAGCCCCGCTGGAAGGTATGATAAAGCAGTATTTATTGCGGGTGGAAATGGTATTCCAGGGATATATGAAGAAGCGGTCGGGCTCTCCAAGAAAGTTGATTTGTCTAACAAGACAATTGACTTAATATGGGTTGTTAAGGACTATAATTCTTTGTATTGGTTCTACGAAGAGTTATTGTCACTAAGAGGGCTGGGAATTGAAACTACTATTTATGTGACCCGCCCAGATTCGATTATTCTTGCTGATGATTTCGGTCTTCGTTTCGGGCAGAAATCTTCTCAGTTGATCGAGCAAAAAGCAAATGCTATGACCCCTTTGATGAATCAGAAACCGCAAAATCATATTTCAGTGAATAAATCCCAAGCGTTTTCCTGTGGTCAAGTTGTGTCTACGACAATATCCGAGCTTTCACATATTAAAATTATAAATGGAAGACCCGATATTAACAATCTCATTAGACAAGGTATCATGGAATCAAAAGGCTCATCCTGTTTTATAGCTTGTGGTCATCCTTCGATGGTAGATGACATCAGAGCTGCTGTAGTATCTAATGTTGGCATTGCAAAAGGAAAAAGAATAGATTACTTCGAACAGCTACAAGTATGGGCATAAGCTTTACAATATCTGTAGTAAATTATCTTAATATAAGGCGCATCTGAATCATATGTACAACTTAGAGTGTTAACTATTAATATCGATAATATATCATCTATGGCTAATCATTACGTAGTAACTTATGAGATATTATATATATAATTGTATTAATAAGAGATAGTAACATGACTCATTAACTAGCGAAGTGGTTCATTTACTCCTTCTAATTAATTTTAAACACTCGTCGGAAAGAGTTAACAATTTTAAAGTGAATGCCGAACTTCACATTCTTCAAGCACTCGTTAGCAATGCACTATAGCTCTAAAAGTTGCAGTGTTTAGTGTGTAGAGTTCCGATTGAATAGCATTTTAAAAAGATGCACTTAGCTGAAATAAACAGGATAATAAGTATTAAAACTTAAAGTTTTAATGAGCAGCTATGAATGAATGATTCTAGTTAATATTCTTATGTGTTAAAACAGCGTACCAAGGTATTGCAAAGATCACAATTTATTATTTTCCCTAACTAACA
>NW_026946674.1:439661-442808 GCF_900007245.1 Priceomyces carsonii | reverse complement strand
CAGGACGCTAATAGGCCAGAGGATGTAAAGGAAGAGCTCCAGGAAGAGCCGCAGACAAGGAAACCGAAAGACGAAGAGGAAGAGAAAGACCAGGTTAAAATTCGTCTAGTTTCCGCAGAAGAAATTGATAAGGATCGAAGAGAGAAACTCGAATGGGCCATAGTTAAAGCTCATTCGGATAAAAAGAGTAAAGGAAGCTTGAATGAGACGCAAAAGCAGTTACTAGCGAATCTCAAGCAGGATTATGAGACTGTATTCGATCAAGAGAAATTGGGGCGTAAGGTAGAGGAACTAGGGACCTCCCACAGAATAGCTCTCAAAGAAGGAAGCATCCCACCCGTGAGACCACCATATCGGTTAGGGGTAAAGGAACAAGATGAGCTTCAAAAACAGTTGCAAAGTTTAATTACAAAAAATTTTATAAAGCCAAGCCAAAGTCCATATAGCGCGCCTATATGCTTTGTAAAGAAGAAAGATGGCTCTCTCAGAATGTGCGTTGATTATAGAGCCTTAAACGCTCAGACTATCAAGGATAAATTTCCCCTTCCACATATCGAGGATTTGCTAGATGAAGTAGGATCACTGAAATATTTTACTAAAATAGACCTAGCTCAGGGCTATTACCAAATCCCAGTAGAAGCGGATGATAGACACAAGACAGCGTTTGTTACAAATAGAGGATTCTTTGAATGGAATGTGATGCCATTTGGATTATGTAATGCGCCGGCTACATTTCAAAGAATGATGAATGCCATCCTTCAACCTATGTTAGGCAAGAGTACAATCGTGTATTTGGATGACATACTAATTCATAGTAGGAACGAAAAACAACACTGGAACGACGTGCGAGAAGTTTTCGGGCTCCTACAGGAGAACAATTTAGTGGTGAAAGAAGAGAAATGTGAATTCTTGATGACAGAGGTCGAATTTTTAGGACATGTTATTGCAGAAGGAGGTACGAAGCCAGCGACAGAAAAGATTACGGCTATTAATGAGTGGCCGACCCCCAAAGTATACAAAGATACGCAGAGATTTTTGGGATTAACCAATTTTTATCGCAAATATGTTAGAGACTATCTGAAGATAGTCCAGGCCCTTCAGAGACATGCGAACCAAAAGGAAGGTTGGGGAGACGAGCAAGATCAAGCGTGGGTCCGACTTAAAAGAAGACTTACAGAGGCTCCTATGCTAATATCCCCGAAACGTGAAGATCTTTATGTAGTCACAACTGATGCTTCGGATGAAGCTATGGGTGCTACAATCGAACAGCGAGATCATAATAATGGAAAGTTTAAAGGTATTGTGGCGTATTTCAGTAAATCTTTCCAGCCAGAACAGAAGAAATACCCAACAAGAGAAAAGGAATTCTTAACGATTATAGAAGTTTTGAAGAAATACAAGCACCTCTTAAAAGGTGAAACCTTTAAGATACGAACTGATCATCATTCGTTAAAGTTTCTCTTAGATCAGAAGAATATTCCTAGTGGAAGAATTACAAGATGGTTAGATTTCCTTGCCGATTACGATTTCGACATTGAATATCTACCGGGTGCAAAAAATCAAGCTGCAGACGCGTTGAGTCGCATACCGGAAAACAGAAAGATAAATTCAATAACGACAGTGGAAACTCCCTTACAGACCGAAGAGTTCCTAGAAAAGGTAAGGAAGGGATATGAAAACGACAAGAAGTTCAAAGAGGTCAAAGAAATCTTACAAGTTGCGTTACCTGGCCAACCTATGGCTCATTATATAAAGCACTTTAGACTAGATGATGGTTTAATATATTACGCACCTGCGTATGAGAGAGATGGTAACCCAAATAGATTATGCATACCCGAAAACCTAAGAAAAGAAGTCTTAGAAAGATGTCACTCCAATGCAATGGCGGGACATTTTGGGAAGTATATTACCACAGGTAATGTCAGTATATCTTACTACTGGCCCAAGATATACAAAGATGTAAGTAGACTCGTGGAAAAATGTTATACGTGCCAGACTACGAAACACTCCACACAACGGAAGCCAGGACTATTACGACCATTAGAGGTTCCCCAAGGAAGATGGTCCTCAATTCTGATAGATTTCTTAACAGGATTACCAACGACGGTTAAAAGAAATGATGCAATCTTGGTTGTCATCGATCGTCTAACCAAAAGAGGCCACTTCATACCTTGTAAGAAGAAGATGAGTGCGAAGGAAGTAGTCGAGATTATGTTAGAGAACGTATTCAAGTATCATGGTATACCTGATCTGATTGTATCGGATCGAGATTTCAAATTTACAAATAAAGTTTGGTTAGAAATTACAAACTCATTGGGAATCAAGTTAAAGATGGCTACGGCGGTCCATCCTCAAACAGATGGACAAACAGAACGACTAAATGCTACTGTCAATCGCATGTTGCGATCCTTAGGACAGGAAGAGTTGGGAAATTGGGATAACAAATTGGCGATGATGGAATTCGCTTATAACAATAGTACCCAAAAGTCGATAAAAACCACACCTTTCTACGCAGACCTAGGAAGACATCCTAAAGGAATGCACAGTGTGTTTGCAAACGGCTCTTTAACTCATAGTGAAGACTGGATCAGAACTCAGAAAGCTATATGCCTTAGAACACAGGATTACATTGTGGATGCTCAAAAAGAAAATGAGATTCAGGCAAATAGACACAGAAGGATAGAAAGCTTCGAGATTGGAAGTTTTATCCTCATACATCGAAAAGCGTATTTTGAAACAGCTAAGCAAGCGAAATTATCACCCGTTTACTTCGGACCTTTTCGAGTAGTAAAACGAATCAACGAGAACGCGTATGAAATAGATCTCCCAAGCACAACAAAGAAGCACAGGGTAATAAATATAGAATATTTAAAACGATTCAACAGCGGTGATGAGCGATACCCTAAAACTCCACCACGCACGCTAGCGGAATTTAAAGCAAGAGCAGAAGAAGTAATTGGAGTCTGTGGAAAATTGGAAAGAACGAAGGAGATTGTATTAGCTTTCAAGGATTGCCCACCAGGACTTGCAGGTATATATCCAGCAGATTACTTAAGACACATCCACCCAGACAGAAGATCAATCATCATGGAACGGTTCCATGAGACCGTAGAGAATCGGGGCGATTCTAATTGAAATGGGGGAGAG
>NW_026946674.1:301323-438908 GCF_900007245.1 Priceomyces carsonii | reverse complement strand
CATTATCAAATTCGGTTGTATAGTGTAGTGGTTATCACTTTCGGTTTTGATCCGAACAACCCCGGTTCGAATCCGGGTACGACCTTTTTCTTTTTCATCCCGAACAATTTTTTTTTTTCTTAGAAAGAAGGAGATGAGATGTATTTTATATTTGGTTTGTCAGGCTATTTGATTTTATTTTTGAAACGTCACCAAACGAGATGATTAGGACAATGTAAGTAGTTCTTTGCATTTAGAACAAAGCCTGATACTAACATGATTAAGAAAACCCAAGAATGCCCGTTCCAAGAGAGCTTTAGCTAAGAAAGAAGCCAAACTCGTTGAAAATTCCAAGACGGCACTCTTTATACCAGGGTCTACCGGCAATAAATTCCTACACGATGCAATGTGTGACCTTATGGCACTAAAGAAACCTTTAGTCAAGAAGTTTTCCAAGAAAAATGATATAAGGCCCTTTGAAGACGCTTCCCATTTAGAGTTCTTTTCAGAAAAGAATGATACTTCTTTAATGGTATTTTCGTCCAATAATAAAAAACGTCCAAACACTTTGACTTTTTCGAGGTTTTTCAATCATAAGCTCTACGACATGATTGAATTGTCAATTACCAACCATAAGTTGTTACTGGAATTCAAAAAACTAACGTTCACCATAGGTTTGAAACCCATGTTTGTTTTTAATGGTCCTGCCTTTGATAATCATCCTCGTTTTCAACAAATTAAGTCTCTCTTTCTAGACTTCTTTAGGGGAGAAGAAACAGACTTGCAAGACGTCGCTGGCTTACAGTACGTTATAGCTCTATCAACTGGGGAAATCGAGGATCTCAACTCGACGACGCTATTGCCCCTTCATTTTCGTGTTTATAAGCTAAAAACTTATAAATCAAATCAAAAGCTCCCCAGAGTCGAATTAGAAGAAATTGGTCCAAGATTTGATTTTAAATTAGGACGTTTTGTTGATCCTTCTCCTGAGATACAGAAAGAAGCACATGCGAAACCAAGACAGTTACAAGCAAAAGAAAAGAAAAACGTCAAAACTGATTTTATGGGTGACAAAGTTGCTCAAATTCATGTTGGTAAACAAGATTTAAATAAACTACAATCTAGAAAGCTTAAAGGTTTGAAGTCAAGATATGACCAAGATAGCGGAAGCGAAAATGAACAAAATAATTTAGAGTACGATGGCTCTAGGGAAATCAAACGGCAAAAGGTTTAAGTGCATTTGTTCTTCTGTTTAAGTTTTAGCTGAGGGATTACATATCTTAACTTAATTTGTAGATTACATAATAAGGACGTCATTATTACATAATATTATAAAATTTATATTACTTCATAACTTTTGTTTTGTTGACAAACTGGGTATTGAGAAGCAGAGGTTGCATGTCGAGTGAAGAAGGATCTATATTCAAACCTAGAAGGTTTTCAAAGGAGATAGTTTTAGGCGCTGATGAAATACGTGATGCTCCTTTAGCTGACGGGAATAACCTTGTCCTAGAATTGACCAAGAATGAGAAGTATTGTGTTTCGAAGCTTCCTGCTTGTCCAGTAATACTCAGAAGAAGTGAATTATCAGTCAATTTAAATGGATACACTGATCATGCATCTAACTATGCTATTGTAATTGATGAAAATGCTATTCATGTATGGAATTATAAGTCAACAGATCTGTCACCTTTATCAATTCAGTTTCCATATGATAATCAAGCATCTTCTCTTCCACCTCTAGCAGTTTTGACAGACCCAGCAAGTGGTGCCAACCATGACCCTGGACTCGTAATCATAAATCCCATGAACGGTGTGATTAAATTTTATGAAAGCGTGCAACATGCTCCGGCACTTGGGCTCATCAATAACAAATCTTTGTCATTAACTATTGAAATAAATCAAAAAAGAGGGGAGTATATTACTTTAGCAAATAATGTGGAGCCTTCAGGAGTCGTTGTGGCTACATCATGGAAAAGGTGTATTTTAATATCATTAAGGGATTTCAAAGGCAAATCTAGACTATTAGCTACGGAGCTTTTGGGACCTTCGATTGGTGGATTTTTTTCAGGTATATTCGAAGGCTTTAGGAGTGAAAGAAATGATATAATAAATGACAGTATTATTGATATCAAATCGGGAAAGATGATTAATAATGGAATGTCACAAGAGATAATCATCCAGGATTCAGTTGGCGGGTTTAATCTTTTGACCTACGATATATCTGCCATAGGGGAACAATATTTCAATCGAAGAGATATCATTAAGTACAACCTATTATCGTCATTGGAAAGTGGAATTGAGGGGTACTTGCCCGGATCAAACCTAAATCTCAGAATATTGGATTTTTGTCCTCTTATGAAAAGAGAGGAAGATATTTATTTGATTCTTTGCTACATAGACGTTTCTTTTAGTGGAAATGATGGAAAAAACTTACTACTTATGACTATAAAGTTGGACAGCACGGGTGTCTTACTACTTGAATCAAATAAGTTGGTCAGATATGACCCTAAAGTGACTGTAACGAGCATCAACAAGCCTAAGCTTTTCGTTCCAGAGCCAGAAGAAACCGCATTCATCACAATCAATAATTCAATTATTATGTCAGACTTGAAAACTTCATCTTTTATGTCTACATCACCCAATGCTTTTCAATATTTCAAACCAAAATGGGAGGATTGCATCGAGCTAAAATCTTCTTTATCAATTATTGGCCAAGGGTACGAAAATGAATCTAGTGACTCTAATCCCTCAATAATTTTGATAACTGATAAATCTGGTGTCTTACGTGTAGAAAGATTTCCAGAGACGAATCTTGATTCAAATCCCATGGACTATGAAAAATCTGCAGATCCCCTTCGTATTGTAAAATCTCACATAGAACAGGGAATATTTTACGCAAATGCTTCGGCCATTGAATTTAATATTAAGGAATCGTACCCTGAGCCTTGCATAGAAGGTGCAATTGAGGAAATTGACTTTGAATTGATGAATTCAACCTCTCCTTACCTTTCATCATCCCTAATTTCGGTAAGTGAAACCCTTGAGAAAAAAGTTGAGCTATATAATAATTTCATTGAATACGTCAAGCTGAATTTTGTTTCTTGGTCAAAGTATCTTCTGCCAATTGTCGAGAGCTTGGAGAAGACAGATGTTGCATTGCAATTGTGGGTTTGTATCAATGAGGAGCCTTTAGTGGCAAGAGATTTAAAAGACTCTTTAGAACGCGCTATAAGAGAGTCAAATATACTTAAGTTAAATACTGAGGGCGATCTTCTACGGAAATTTTTCAATCAGGGAGTAAGCTACATAAACCAAGTCCTCACTCAGTTCCTCGAAATTTTAATTGATAGCGAGGTTTCGTCTTCTAAGGTTGTGGATATAGTGGTTAAGACCATGTACAATGCAGTTTTATTAAATGAAATGAAATATGCAACATATGCTGTCAATGATATCAAGCTTTGGATCTTTGACACGGCAATATTAATTAGAATAGAAGAACTTTTTACGCAGGTGTACTGCAACCAGGATGATGAAGATTTACTTGTTACTCAACATAGTCGCATGAATTTGGTCAAACTTTGCAAAACGCTCTATTATTTTACGAATAATGCAATTAATTTTATGGAAAAGCACGAAAATTCCAGTGAACAACTCACAGAGTACAAGAAATGGTATAACTCAAGAAAGAAGTTTTGGATTAGAGCTCTACTTAAGCATAACTTAGAAGTTGAGGCGACAGAAATATCTGAGGAATTTAAAGATTTTTCCTCTCTTGCTTTGGTATTAGAAACAGAACGTGGATTACTAACTAAAAAGTTTGGCAAATCGAACCATGAAAGTCTGAACTTACTTAAAAAGAAATACGATCATTATTTCACTACTTTTGGCTATAGCTTTGCATTTAGTTTATTTGAACTTTTGATTGCGAAAGACAACGTTCAATCATTGTTATTGGATTTCTCCCAATATAAGGATTATCTCTATATGTTTTTTGAAGAGACACCAAAAAAAACGTCAGAGATAGCTTGGATTCGATATCTTCTCGATGAGAAGTTCCAAAGCGCATCGATGACTTTATTTGCCTCGGCGAATATCAAGAAAACTGAAAGCATAGATAATAAGCAACTTAAATACTCTTTGGCCAAATTATCAGCAGTCGCTGTCGAAGAAAGTGCTTCTCATCATGATGATAAACAAATGTCGCAGTTGATTTGTGATGCCGATAGAAGATTGTTGATTCTCAATGTCCAGAATTCCATATATCTGAAATTGCTAAACTACGTTTCTGGTCAAGGGGACTTATTGACTTTTGATTATTTTCTAAGGAATTTTGCAAATGACAAAATTGGCATTTCGATGACTACTGAATTATTAGAGCCATTTTACCATAATTTCATAATGAAAATGGAGTTGCAACCAAAAGATTTGATAAGCTTACTCACATGCATTGCACCTTTGAATGTTTTTGATGGATTTTCTAAAGCTTTAAAGATAGCTTCTTTAGCTTTTCACCAAAATGCCTTCAAGTACCAATGTAAGGTTATATTGTTAAGATTGCTCACGTCTACTGACGACTGGTACTCCATCTCTCAAACTGAAAATAAGACTGACGATTACATAAGGCAAAAGTTACAAGATACGACTCTTTTTAAGACATTCGCCTCCCTTGAAAACTCCTCTGAATATGAGACCTGCTTGGGCGAATTGGTAAATGATTTATCGTTTAAGATTGAAGAAGAAAGAGAAGACGACATATCAGCTAGTCAGAAGCTTAATGCTTTACTCCTTCAACGTTTGAAAGAAATTACAGAAAAAGTTGATTTAATTTCGTTAATTGCATCTGTTAAAAAGGAATATAGAAAGACTTAAAAATTACACACATAGATGCTTTTTCAATATATACTATCAAAGTAATCAAATAAATCTATTCACTGTATGATCATTCTTCTATAAATGGGTTTTCATTTTCAGGCTCTGAATTTGGATTTAACCTTCTACCTAAAGAGATTGAATCCTCCGCGTCAAGGCTAGGGTTTGCGATACTTCCTTCGTTATTGTCGGAATTTTCGAGCCTTATTCTCACTAACGACTCCGGCAAAGGTACTTTATCTTGGTAATCCTTCTCAGTATATTTCATTAATCCTAGTGAAGCTAATGAAACAGATCTTATCACGTTTTGCCAATTACTTAGAACAAGCGCTACACTTTCTGCTCCTGAGTTCATTTTATTTAGCTTCTCCTCCACTTCCTCTAATTGCAGCGCTAAAGTTTCAGACAAATCCCTAAATTCCATGAGCTTCTCCAACTCAATCCTTTTTTCTTGTAGCTTTTGCTCATATATATTACCTTTCTGCATACTTCTTAAAATTCATTATCTTTGTTGACCTTATTATGATGTGCTAATGTTATCGTACACTCCAGATTAAATTTTATTGACGACGTGTCGCGACATAGGGACAAAAATTTTATTCTAACTTTCGATTAGAAATGAAATTTACCACAAGTCTTAGTTGGAAATAGCTGTTGATTAATAAAAGAGCAGTTACACTACAGCGTATCCTAAGCTATACCGCGATAATGAAGAAGGTTAAAAGGTCTTTATTTAATTTTTGATTAAATTTTTCTCTTCATTTTGCAATCAATAGATGTGGAAGGTAATGCCAATTTTTGAAAGTCAATGCTTTTTGAAATGCTCAATAATAGATCGTTGCATTGATTTGAGAGTGTATTCTGGGACTAATGAGAGATCCAGATGCCAAAAAGAGCACTTCCCTTGAAGAAGTCACACTATCTACAATCACGTGACTATTTATGTATGTTTTTCTTTGTTTTTGTTTGTGAACTTTCGAGCTTAAAGATGTGAAAATTGATGAAAGCGAATCATATCAACTAGGCTGTCAATTGTTGAGGGGAATGGCACGCAAATCGACAGACTTTTCGCAGTCACTCTTGACGTTCCAGTCGGGCTCCACTTCAGATTCTCTGGGACGCCGTAGCGCAGGGCCGCCTTCGAATGTCCTCGCTAAGACTGGAACTGAGCCGACATATGCAAACACACCAAAGAGTAAAGAATTAGAATCGATGAGAACAAAATATGTACTTCAAAATAAGTCCTTGGCAAAAAGTAATTCATTGATGTCTAGCAAGATATCAGATATGGAGCAGAAGATAAGTGAACTAATTAATGAGAATTTGAGATTGCGGAAAGCTAAGTCAACAAAGGATGCAGAGACGAAGAAAGACTTGGAAGAAACCTTTAGTCGCTTAGAATCAAGTCTTATGCTTAAAGTTGATGAGATATTTCAATTGCTCAAGAAGATGAGAGAATTAGAGGGATTGAACCACAATCCCCTGTTGGATATATTAGCAAACCTCGATCGCCCAGTAACATCTACTCCGATCTTAAGCGATCGAATAAATGACTACGATGCATATGAATCTCTTGAGTTTCTAGAGCAAGGTAAAGATCAGGTGGTATCAATCAAGGACGATTCTACAGACATAAGAACCACAGTTCTTGATAAAGATAAGACTTCTTCCAAAGCTGATAATCACTTACATCCCACTATTTTTGAGGTAAGTTGTAACTCAGAGAATTCTTCACTCCTAGAGTCTCATAATAATAAAATCGTACCTATAAGTCTCTCGCCCGACAGTTCTGATTTAAAAAATCGAAAACTGACTGAAACTGAAGAGCAAAACAGCTACAAAACTCACGATTTCGGCACAAAAATAACTCAAAGTATACTGAATAAATCTGCAACCAGAGTGAACTCCATAGGTAACGCTGAATCTGCGAAAAAAAAACATACTAAAGTTCTTGATGAGAAATCAACATCAACATCAACATCAAGCATAGAATTAGCCAGAAGGCCATCACGCAATAGAAGACAGGTGAATTATGCGGCACCATCTTTAAGAGCGAAAATGCGACGTGATTCTGAAAAACCGTTAGACGCTGTGGGAGATGATGTTCTAATAAGTCATGTTGTTAACTATCCACTTGTTGCAAGAGATCAGCTGAGGTGTGATCCAAAGATAGAGAGCTCAGAGGAAGGAAATATTTCAACTGTAAAACGTGTCAAGTCACCGCCCACAACAAACCCATCAAAAAAAATTAAGAGAACTCCACTAGGCAATATTACAAATGCAAGCATTAATAAGCATGACTCTATTGACTCATTATCCAAATCAAGTCAGCGTTTTGCGGCTAGTAATAGCAATAAGACTGGTGAAAAAACTGAGAACGACTTTGCTGTCTTCGACTTCATAGAGGAAGACGTTGGAAATCCAAATCTTTACACTGGTAGAAGGTAACTAGAAATGGAAGAACATTACTTAATTTACAATAAGGGGCATTTCAGGAGGGGTCAATATGTATTTGTACATGTAAAATTTAATTAGATATTGAATTAAACGCTCATTTTCATTTTAATTTGACTGTAAGGATTGTAATCAATTATTTCGAAGTCTTCAAAACTGAAATCATCGATTTCCTTAATCTCATGCGAGTCTAGGATCCTCAACTTTGGAAATTCACGAGGGACCCTATTTATTTGTTCTTTCAAAGCATCAATATGATCTAAGTAAACATGTGCGTCACCCATCGTATGAATAAACTCCCCGCAATCCATGTCCACAATGTAGGCAATCATCTTTGTTAACAATGCGTACGATGCAATATTAAATGGAACCCCTAAACCCATATCGCACGAGCGTTGATATAATAAGCACGAGAGCTTAGGCCTTGAAGAGAGCTTTTGTTGTTTTGATGTATTAGCCTCAAGAGAAGAAGAATCTGGAAAACTAACGTAAAACTGACAAAACACATGGCAGGGAGGGAGTGCCATCTTCAGGAAATCAGAAGGATTCCATGCTGACATGATAATTCTGCGGTCGTAAGGATTTACCTTTAATTTCTTTATCACATCATGTAGCTGATCGAAACCTTGGCCAGAGTAATCTGTGTCACAATCAACATATTTAGCACCGAAGTGACGCCACTGGAATCCGTAAACAGGACCCAAATCACCTTCACGGCGATTTGTTAAACCTATTGAATCTAAATATTCTCGAGATCCATTACCTTCCCAAATCCTCACGCCTTTGTCACTCAATTTTTTAGCATCAGTACAGCCCGCGACAAACCACAATAATTCATGAATGATAGCCTTTGAAAAGACTCTTTTCGTGGTTAGCAATGGAAAAGTGTCGTTAGATAGGTCAAATCTAAGTTGGGGAGGAGCAAACATAGATTTTGTTCCTGTTCCGGTCCTATCTGGCCGATATTCACCATCGTTGATAATCTTTTGACATAGATCCAAGTATGCTTGTTCAGCAGGATTTGGAGATGCTGTCATAGTAGTTGGTTTAGTTCTTTCTTCTATTACGATTCAAAAATAGAAGAGCATAGAGTAGTGAGAAGCGCGTTCCGTTTTGATATAAGCATGTTACGCGCGTGTGTAAATATTAGAAAAGTACGTGAAATTGTCGTATTCTAAGCACCTTCATACGACTTTATTAGACTTAATTACAAAATAGAAGTAGACCATGTAAGACAGGCGTGCCATGGATATATTTAATATTAGAAATTTCTATAGCTGGAGTCAATACCATATATAAGACATAAACAGTATAAAGAAAAGTTGAAGTAAGCTGAAATGGACTCCAGTATAGTCTCTTTAAAGTAGGGATGCCTAATCACTTAAAAGATATTGAACCAAGTGAAAAACCCAAACCACTTTGGCTCTACCAAAACGCACACAGAGTCAGCTATTCTCTTTGATTTTTTACTCTTATCAAAAGGCAACGTTTCCAAATAGCCATTGATTACGACTTTCCTGCCCTTTGCCTCAATAACCTTTGCCCTCAATACGACTGCCGTATCGGGCTCTGCTTGCTCTTTGAAGTTGATAGACAAAGATGCAGTCACACCTTTTTTTGAAGGCAATAGAGGAAAGCCACAAGAACACAATCCCTCATCTAAAAGAGTGGAAACAATGCCATTATGTATTTGTCCATCTTGACTGATTAATTTATTGCCCAAATAATAAAACCCAGTTAATTCTCTTTTCTCCGAATCTAAGAACACTAACGGATCTATTTCAAATAATTCGGGTCCATAAAGTAGACCGCTTGCCACATAATTATTTTTATGCTGCTCTGGGAAGACTTCACTTCCAAAGTAATGGGTTAGGGAAGGATCTTGACTTAACGTTTTGAATTCGTCGGTCGCTTCAATCTGTGAAAGAACATCTTCATTTATGTGCATCAAATCCCTCTTTTTAAGCTTGCTTTTTCTCCATTCAGGAGGAAATATTGAGAGACCGACACCGAATGCAACAAGCGGAATTGTTTTTCTTGTAAGAGATCTTAACATTCTTCTACAGTTGTAATATAAATCAAAATTGACTATGAATTACATGAACTCCTGAATACAGGATATAATAGAATATTTTAATGTTGCATATAGCCTTGTATGTGAACTATAGACTGTAAACTAACATATATTTATCTTTGTCCAAAAGCTAAATAAAGGTGACAGAAAGTATCTGAATTCCGCAGCATTAGTTGCAATGATAAAGTACTCACTCTTTCACATAAAACGTTAAAACCATAAGGGTTCTTATCTTTTAGAAAGGTCAACTCCAGAATGCTTCTGAATGAGTTCAACAAGTTTTGGAGGGTTTGCACCAACGATTGTTTCAATCTTTTCTCCATCTTTCAAGAGAATACAGGTAGGCATAGCTGTAATGCCGTACTCCAAAGCAACATCTTCAGCTACATCAACATCAACTCTGCCAAATTTCACTTCGGGAATCCTGTCGGCTAACGTTGCAAAGATGGGCTCCAATGCTTTACAAGGCCCACACCAAGTAGCATAAAAATCAATCACCGATAACTTATCTGGTGAAGAAACAAAGTTTTTGAATTCAGTCAAGTCCTTTATTTCCTTTACTTTGCTCGGAGATACTTGGTCAGAATACGCTCTAAACGAATTAATTCTTGACATAGGAGAAAAAAAGTTTGGACTGTGAGCTGTTTTAAATTGTGAAAAGTGTGATTGTCTGTAAAGTGTACGAATCATTTTTGGGTCCAAGGTCTTTTTCTATTCCCGATCTTTTGATGGCAACTTGCGATTAAAAGTTTCACTAAAAGTGCGCCTCATTAATTGCGGCGTGCCATCCCATCTCACGATTTTTTTTTTCTTGAAAACAGGAGCTGAAAAATCAATAGAATATAGTTGAAAAGACTTGAGCGAGTTCTAATGAGTTCTGTCAGTAGAGGAATCAAGCGTAAGGATAATGGTTCCAAAAAACCATATAACAAGAAACCAAAAGTATCACAGGTGCCAATTTCTCCCAAGATTTCATCATCTTCTGAAGAACTGGAAAATGAAGTTGAATCGGAGGATGAATTGAGCTCTCATTCAGATATCGAGGAGATTGAAAGTGAAAGTGAAATACTGAAATCCGTCGAGAGTGATGAAAGTGATGACCTTGACGTACTCGATGACGAGGAAAATAGTGAAGGAGATGAACTTGATGAACTTGACAACGAAGAAGCTGGGCTCGAAAATGACTCAAACGTTCCCACGTCTAACGAAAATAAAAAAACATCAAAAGAGCAGCACGCCGAGCAGAGAAAATTATTATCGGAAAGGAAGTTACAGAGAAAGTCTGGTACTGAAGTTCAAAGAATCAAGAGCTTGTGGGAAAAACTAAGGGTAACGAAACCTCCTTTACCGAAAGTTGTAAGAAACAAATTATGTGATGAGATTTGGGAGTTGTCAAAAGATGTAATATTAGATTTAGTTTTGAAGCACGATGCTTCTAGGGTTGTCCAAACGTTAGTTAAATATTCTTCAAAGGAAAGAAGAGAGATAATAGTAAAGTCTCTCAAAGGCAACTACTATCAACTAGCAACCTCTTCTTATGGAAAATATTTACTTATTAAGCTATTGCACTATGGCTCAAAGGATTCCAGGTCTCTTATTATTAATGAGCTCCATGGAAAATTGCGTAAATTGATGAGGCATAGAGAGGGCGCATATGTTGTGGAGGATTTGTATGTGTTATATGCTACAGGATCTCAGAAAAAACAGATGCTCAGGGAATTCTGGGGCGCAGAATATGCTGTATTTAGAAATTCCGATGATGACAGATCAGTTTTGGACGTTACCAAGGAGCTGTCGGAGAAAAAGCAATTAATTCTGAGTAACTTGTTTGGAACATTGAATGCAAGTGTTGAAAAAGGATCAGGTGGGTTTCAAATTTTACACGCAGTTATGCAAGAATACCTCACAATTTTAGTTGACGATATCGACGCAAATGATAGCCAAATAAGAAGTTTCATTGAACTTTTAAGTGAGCAATTTGCCGAATTAGTTCATACTCCTGAGGGTTCTGATGTTGCAGCAACTTTAATCGCATTAGCGAATGCTAAGGAGCGTAAAAATATTATCAAGTCTTTAAAAAAGCATTCTACAGAATTAATTAAGAACGATCACGGAAACTTAGTGTTGATTACTTTATTTATGACGGTAGATGATACCGTTTTGTTGCATAAGAGCTTTAGTGCCGAATTATTCACGGGCGATAACCTCCCTAATATAATAAGTGATAAATTTTCAAGGAGACCCATATTGTACCTTTTGAAAGGTCTTGATCGTCGTTATTTTGCCCCACCTGTTCAAAGTAAGCTCTTAAACTATGAAGGACTTGCGTACAAAAAAACTTCCAAAAAGCCACAGGGTCAAAGAAGAAATGAGTTACTTTCTAAGGCTCTCCCATTAATATACTCTTCTATTTTAGAAACTGCAGAGGAAAATAGTCAGTCAGGTGAGACATTCAGAGATATCTTGTCTAAGAATCTAGGTGCTCAGTTTGTGACCGAGTTAGTTTTAACTCCAACAGATCTAGAAGACGTAAACTCAAACTTGAGACCAAAATTAATGGATGCAATTTTCAAAGAATTGAAAAGAATTGGTATCTTAGAAGACCATCATTTAATAAATATGTCGCCGAATTTCTCGAGATCATTAAAATACATGATTCAAGCACACGAATTTGGCTGGGACAATGAGTCTAAAAAACTTGTCAAATCGAATGAGTCGTCTACCAAAATCCCAAACGTCGGCGTTGACCTCGCGTTAAGACTAAAAGAGTACATGTTGGATTCCAAGAGCTTGGCAGATTGGTGCTCTGGCCAAGGTGCATTTGTTGTGGTTGCTATATATGAGGTTTTACAGTTATCAGACTATCAAAAAGAGTTTGAAGAGTTTCGTCATGAAATCTTTGCTATTAAGGATCTTTTGTCGGCGGATAGTGACAATAAAGGAGCGCAATTAATCCTTAGACTATTAAACTAAATATACAAATGAGTACTTCAAAAAATATAAAAAGTTCACTCATAAAATTAGATCATCTGCCTCGTATTCTTCTTCCTCACTGTAGTCGCTATCAGACGAGCTTTGCTGCCCAGATGGTATTGCATCATCATCGACTGAAGCATCATTAATCTCATGTTCATCTTCATTTTCAGTTTCATTTAGATCACTATTATTCTCCATTCCTTCACATTCAATGACAACAGCGTCAATTTCAGCATCGTCATCACCATATTCTTTGAACCAATGTAATTTAGTTCGACACCGAGGACACTCACCATCATCAGAATCCACTTCTATCGCATTAAATTTAGAAGCTATACAGACATAGCAATAAATATGATCGCAATTAGTAATGTAAGGGTTAGTGACCGTAAATGATGAGTAAGGTGTCTTGCCAGAAGAAGAGTTAATAGTAAGATCATTATTATAATGACATATCGCACATTGTGATAATGGTAAATTTGAAAAAGGTGTGACCGTCTTTTCATTGCTATTTTCATCATTAGTTCTCTTCGTCCCTGATAAAACCTTGTTTGCTACTCTCTTGATCTTATTTAGTTGCAACAATGGTAAAGTAAAAACCAAAAATTCAGTCATTACATTCCAGACAAGTTGTCTGTTTTGAAATTCAAAATTAACATTACTTCCGTTGAACTTCAATAGGTCAGAAATAATTGGTGTCAAAGAAATCCCCAAAAGTCTATGCACTAATGAAGGGTATTGACCATTCACCAAAAAAAAAGTGAAATTAGCTAAATTTAAAATCTTGAATACATCGTTTAGCTTTGTTAATATTTTAGTCCTATTCTTCTCAATAATTGACCATAGCCTTGAGAATAACCCCCCATTCTTTGGCTGTTGATTATCAGATTCATTTATGGAGTACAAATACGAAGAGAACCTCTTGTAGAGGTAATCTCCAACAATAATAGTTAGTAATGCGTATCTCTTAAAATAACCTATAATGACTCTGCTCTTGGAATCCGTTAATTTCAAATTTTGTAGCAGAAGTCCATATGAGGAGCCACTTCTCAATACTGTTAGCTTAAATACAAGCAAGTTCAATAGTAAGGTCCATAATTCTGGATGGTGATTATAGGTCCACCAACTATTCGTGTGCAATTGAAAAATGTTAACGAGCTGTTCCTTCAAAAGAGATATTAGCTCGGCATCCAATATATGGGCATCGAGCTGTGAAACCCTTGGAGAAGGATAAGATATCTGCACCATTATATTATATGTGAAATATAGAGGCTCGTTTCGTTTTAAATTATTTCCTAATTTTATCCGAGGGACCCTAGACATTTCTTCCTACAGGTCAGAAAATCATCAACAAATATGTTTATTATATTTGTACTATAAATGCGATATAATATCAATGGCTAGCTCTTCCACCAAGACTGATTTTGCCTTGAGTGATCTAAGCTCAGAAGTTATATTAGTTGTAATATTTAAGGAGGAAATGATTCCTGATTTCTCTCCATATATTGTCAACAACCGTAAAATTCTAAGCAAGCCCAATTGAACTGCAGGGTAATTGTTATTAATATTCAATTTGAGTAATATATTCTGTATCAAAGACTCCTTAAGCATAGTTGAGCATAGCTGTTCATTCGTAGACAATAATTTGAAATAGCTGTCTAACGCGGATTCTAAGTTCGATGTTTTTGATAACATGAAGCCACCTACTAAACAATCACACGCCTTTCGAGTGTTGAAGTTGACATAGTCTGGATCATGCTTACCCCAAGTGATTATTGCATCCAAAGCATTAGATTGCCAATATGGATCGACAAGTAGGTTGAAATAAATGGATAAAACATCATTCTTCTTTAGGATGTTACGAACTCCGTCACAGTAAACCAATTCACATAAAATAGGTAAAACAAATTGACGAAATTCAAGGTTGATTTTGGACAATGAGTTCAAATAAGGAACAGCTCCTAAATTGACTAATTCAGTCTCTCGTGCATGATTAAGATAGCAAATATTATATATTATGGGACAGACGAGATTCATAACTTCTTTGTAATGAGGAGTTTTAGCAGAATATGACTCCAATAATCTTATCAAGAACTCTAAAATATCAGCCGAATGTAACGCATTAAGTACATCTGATATACATGACATAGACCTGATGAATTTAAGAATTACTAGTTGGTGCCGAAATTCGATGTTCGAATACACTTTGATTAAAACTTTAAAAAGATCGGCACTTGAAATATTGATCCGTACCTTAGCCTCAGACATACTAAAGTATTTGATAATATCTATAATTTGATCCCCTGCTTTTTCGATTTCTTCTTTAGAGTGACTTCGGAATGAATGCCCTTGTAACTTGCATAATCTGTTTAATAAAACAACAAACCAAAATAATACACCATACTTTGATAATATGCGGCATAGATCAGATTTGGATCTAGTAATATCTTTGGATAAAACACCATGAATACAGCCAATTGCAACCAAAGGAAATTCAGGTGTCGAATCAAAGTCCTCTTCCACAAATTTAGATAAGACTCTTAAACCACCACTTGATACAAACATAGAAAGGGCTCTTTCGGAGGACTCCATCTTTCCTATGAATTTTATAACCTCCAACCTTATCTTTAAATCATATGAAATGTTTCTGAAATGCGTAAAGACTGGTATACCACCAAGTAAACAAAAATTTTCAAATTGGGACAAACTTGAATCAAAAATGATATTGAGAATTGCAAGTGTGTTAAACCATAGTTCTTGCAACCTTGGCATCTCAGGTGCACATGATGCAAGCTCAAGTAAAGTCAAGATTCCATGCTCCCTGATTAATATCGAATGCAGAATTGAGTATTTTTTGACAAGATGACGCATTCTCGTGGTAACTTTGAGAAGCGAAGTTGCCACCTCATCAGGACGAGAATGAAATAGATCTACTCTACTTGACATTTTTGTCACCAAAAACTCCATCTTGCTTTGAATCTCAAGCTCGTTAGTATCAAAGTTCTCATTCTCAATATTTAAGAATGGATCTTCTTCCTCAATTTGGTTGATCAATTTCTTTTGAATACTGTCATTGGCAGATTGATTAGAAATCCTAGGTAAAGATTCAAAGCTCACATCTTCATTACTTTCTGAAAACTTGTTTAAAAGCTCGTTCCTGCCATATTCAGTTTTTGTCTCCTTAGATGTGAACATGGACTCTTCAATGTTTTCAAGTTTGATCATGTCAGCTCCCAAAGACTTCCAGTTTTCTTTATTGACTTCCTTAAAGTCATTCTCCCAATTCGCATCCTCTCTTATTTCCGCATACAATTCGATTGGTTTGACAGGTGTATAGGATTCATTTAAGGAGTTAATTTTTGAAGTTTGTCGTACTGGCTTCCTATTACATGTTAGCCATCTATGCTGCAAAAGTAGTTTGGCAGTCGTCCGAAGCTTTGGTTGTTTTTGGAAGCATTCTGTCAAAAAATCCAACGCAAGAGAGGTCATTCCTGTGGGTAATGGTGGATGATCATCTATTCCTATAGCATGCAAAGTCGCCATTGGGTTTAAATCATGATATGGCGGATTTGTGGTGAATAGCTCAATTACAGTAGCACCTAGTGACCATATATCTGACGCCGTACAAAGACCTTCTCCACCTAAGACTGTTTCGGGTGCCATCCAATTTGGGGTCCCCACTACACTTTCATGCTTTGAAGAGACCTGGGCAGCTACTCCAAAATCAGCAAGCTTTATTTCATCTGTCTCAGTAATCAATACGTTTGCAGCTTTGACGTCTCTGTGAACTACACCTTGTTCATGTAAGTAGTTAAGACCCTCCAATATCAGCCTCACATATTTTATTATTTGACTCTCTGGCAATCCGTGTCCCATTCTTTTATATAGTTGTCTTAAAGAGCCCTTAGAACAGAACTCGAGGAACACATTCAATGAGGTAGACGTTTTGACAAACCCGTGGTATTTGACAATATTTGGGTGTCTTAAAATCTTCAAAAGATCAATCTCACCCATTAGACCACGCACATCTTGACTATCATCCAATAGGATCTGTTTTATTGCAACAACCTTATGAGTCTTTAAGTTTACACCTTTGTATACATTTGCAAACGCTCCCCTACCTATCAAAGATGAAAATTGAAAATTTTCCAAGGCATTGGACAACTTGAAGTCCACCTTAGGCTCCAATCTTTGAGCAGGCGTGAGAGACACTTTGACAGGTGAAACTCTTTGATGGCTAAATCTTCCGGGTGTCTGTAAGTTGGGAATAGCATATTCCATTGGATCTATCTGGTTATTCTTGAAATATGAAAGAGATTCCATATTGTGCTTTTTGGTGTGCGTTTTCTTATAATTAGATGGACTCTGATAATTTTCCTGTGGTGCAAAAGCACCGATGTTCTGATAACTATTACCAAATGGCTTCAGAGCCGGGTTTATTCGCTCATCAATATGCGTCTTTTTTTTGGATTTCGTGGCTTCGTTAATGGGAGCTAAGCTCTCACGACTATTTGCGCCCTCGTTAGTCACATCAATAGATTCAATATTTTCTTGTTCGAGCTCAATGTTTAGTTTAGATTTAATTCTTTGGGCAAATGGAGAATCAAGGACGCGGTTATCGTTAAGTGGATTATTCTGAAATGATATCCCTGACAAATGGGAAAACTTTGAATAAGATAGATCTATTTCTTCATCTAAATCAAAATCATTTGAGAATTCAATATCATCTGTTTCCATAAATTTTTTTAAAGTATTCTGTTTTTCCAGTAGTATCGCATTACCATACAGCAGTTCAGTATCTCTAGATTGTAAGTTACTAGCATCATCTCTTGTAGCAACTTCATCCCTCAAATGTTTTGGGGAGTTTGCTAGTTTCTTAGGTCCAGTATTAAACATCAGTGTCTCGATTCTTTTACATGATCAAATTTAATCCAACCCTAAATAATCTGAAAAGGATGTATATTTATCATAAGTGTAACGACCGTAATAGACTTTGAAACAAGATGCAATGGCTTGCCTTAATATTAAGCAGTCAATTGGGCCACAAATCAATGTTATGTTTACAAGTCGCGCCCATCGCATAACTGCATACACTACCGAGTTCGTATATCTCATAGGTGATCAAGCACTGGTATCCTAAGAGGATAGCATTTATAAGATATTTTGAACGAAAGCAAAGCTAGCCTTTAAATTTTTCAATACACAACTATTTCCTACTTCAGATATTTAAGCTAAGCAATTTTAGTTATGAGTTTTCCGTGAGGTTTTTTACCATTGAAAAGCTGGCCCCAAATTTCAGGAACTTCTTTTAACGGTGAATTTGACTTGCTTACGTCAAGTACACTCACTCCACCAGAAATGGATATTTTCTTTTCTAATGTAGCTCTTGTGAGAACTCCAAGGGCTTCGGGGAACTTTTCACTAAAATCCATCACGATGAAACCACGAACAGTGAGTCTGTTTGTAATAATTTGACCCCAATTGTGCACGACAAGTTTCTCTCCATCGTTATAACCAGATATTGAGCCACAGGCTACAACGTGGCCAAATTGCTTCACCTTTGTAAGCATGAAACTTAAGATTTGACCGCCCACGTTATCAAAGTAAACATCAACGTAATCTTCTCCTAAAACATCCGTAAGTTTTTTTTTATAGTCTTCATCAGCAGAGTTGAAACACTCGTCAGCGCCAAGTGACTTCACCCATTTACATTTTTCGTCTGAGCTGGTTAATCCAATAACCTTAGACGCGCCAATTATATGCTTCGCAATTTGGACACATAAAGACCCAGTTGCTCCAGAAGCTGCAGATATAACAACTGTCTGGCCCTTCTTTAACTTTCCGACCTCAATTAGTCCAAAATAAGCAGTTAAACCATTCAAGCCAAATGGTCCAAGATAAGCGGCGGGGGGTACATTCTTTGATTCATCGATCTTTGCAAACACATTGTTCTTATCGCAAATCTTATATTCTTGCCATCCCAATGAACCAGTAAATTTGTCTCCGACTTTGAATTCAGGACTCTTGGAATAGACAACTTCAGCTATACCAGCCGACTTGATCACATCACCTTCAACAATAGGCGCAGTGTACATTCTTGAAGAGTCCGCGCCCCTCTGCATCCATCCTCTTTGGGTAGGATCATTGGAGAGGTATATCACCTTGGCTATAAACTGCCCGTCTTTGACGTCACTCACATCAATTGTCTTCGAAGCAAGTTTAAAAGTTGAACTCTCCTTGTCCCATCCGAAAGTCACTTCCTTCGTTGGCGCATTTTTAAGGAGAATTTCGTTAGTTGTCTTCCACGGTTCTGTCATTACTTTCTTTTTAATAGTTAAAAAAGTCTTACTTCGAAATAAGCGGGCTACATTTACAGTATGACGGCAGGTGTCATTTTGTATATTGAAAGCGTCTACTCTCCATTATACAGGATTATTTCTCGGGGCTTCCTTGCACATCCATTGCTTCATCCTTTGCAAATTCTTCTCGGTTCCAACTGAGTAAGTTGATGTCTCCAGTCTTCCTAGACTTGATAGTATTGACTATAAGTAGCAGTAAACCCAACAAGAAACAGATGCCACCACCAACGATCCAACTAATTCCAAGGAAAAAATTTTTACCACCTATCACTGACCTTTGACTAATGTAAACGTACTTATTACCATTAAAAGGTAACACAGGAAAGTGAAGACCAATTGTGATTTCATAGACTCCCTCTTCAAGATCATCATGATCATTTCTTAAAGCAAGCTTGTTGAATCTAGGCAATCCAGATGGGTGCATCCAGTTCTGAAATTGATACCAAGTTGAAATATCAGGGACATTACTTTCATTGTATCCATCAGGGAATCTTTTATACCAGTTTGGGGGTGGAGTAATATCGGAATAATGATACTTGGTTTTCTTGAACCTGTTCTTATCAGCTTTCCAAGCAATGCCATTTTCTGTAAGCTTATAATCGTGTGATGTACCATTAACCCCTTGCAAAGTGGTCGTAAATGTGTCATTGAACAAACTATTTGCAATCAAGCCGCAAGGATAGTATTTCTTACCTTCCGAGTTCACCGATAAAGGTTCACAGTTCTGACCAGGTGTATTCTTAATGGTGTTTTCGGAGGCAGCGTTTCCTATGATCTGCTCCTCACTAAACGATTTAACAAAACGACGATGGTTAGCATAAAACTTGTTCAATCTGTAGAAGAAATAAATAGGCGATGATAATTTATTTGCTACGGGGAACTGTATTTTGCAGACGTTTCTTTCATCCTCGAATTGTTGAGACTCGTCTGTCTCTAATTTCCACTGAGCCTTCTGTTTGATCAAGTGGTCTTTGGTGCGATAGTTATATGTTACATATTCTGTTGGAATTTCACTCCAGTACAGCTTGGAAGCCATTTTTTCACACTGTGTATAATCAATAGTAACATCTTGAATCCTATGGGCTGCATACCACATAGCAGCCCCCAACGGAACAAAAATGATCGCGATAGCCATCAATATTGGAATAACAGTCTTTGCAGTCATAACGGGATTGAAGGCTCTTAGACGCTGCTGTCTAAATGCATTATCACCAGGACGATGTGAAGTTTTCTTTTCTTCCAAAGGTTCATCAGAAGACACTTCGCTTTCATAGTCAGAATCATAATTCGATCCTTCTTCCTGCCGCATTTGTTGTTCCAGCCCAAAGGGCCCCTCATTCTGATTTTCTTCACTTCTCAGTTCACTAGCCATAATGTTGTACTTGAAATTTAAGTAAAGAAGTGATTTGTTTAGCCTGATAAGTTACATTAAAAACTATTTATAATCTGCATATAAATTAACAATAAAGGTATCACAAAATAATCCAAGGGCCGCTATATGAAAAATTTTTTGAGTAGCTAAGACTATAGACCTAAATCATTATATTTCAGCATCATTGACCCATTGGAAGGTTTAAACAAAAAGGAATATAATAGAAAATGTCCCAAGAAACAGATGTTGCGAAGAATATTGAAATCTGGAAGGTAAAAAAGTTGATTAAATCTCTCGAGGCTGCGAGAGGTAATGGAACTTCGATGATATCATTGATCATCCCACCGAAAGGACAGATTTCGCTTACACAAAAAATGTTAACAGAAGAATATGGTACAGCATCCAATATTAAGTCTCGTGTTAACAGGTTATCTGTCTTATCTGCAATCACTTCGACTCAACAGAAATTAAAGTTATACAACTCAGTCCCGAGAAATGGTTTAGTCGTCTATTGTGGTGACGTGATAACTGATGAAGGTAAAGAAAAGAAGCTTAATATTGACTTTGAACCATTTAAACCTATCAACACGTCCTTATATCTTTGTGATAATAAATTTCATGTAGAGGCTTTATCAGAGCTACTTCAAGATGACGATAGATTCGGTTTCATAGTTATGGATGGTCATGGAGCGTTGTTTGGTGCAGTATGTGGAAACAATAGAGAGGTATTACAAAAGTTCACAGTTGATTTACCAAAGAAGCACGGAAGAGGTGGACAGTCCGCTGTTCGTTTCTCGCGTTTGAGGGAAGAGAAGAGACACAATTATGTTAGAAAGGTGGCCGAAGTAGCAGTACAAAACTTCATTACTGCAGATAAAGTTAACGTTAAGGGTTTAATTTTGGCTGGTTCCGCCGATTTTAAAACAGAATTATCAAAGTCTGATCTCTTTGATGGAAGATTGCAAGCTAAAGTAATCAAAATTGTAGATATATCTTACGGTGGAGAAAACGGATTTAATCAGGCCATTGAATTGTCTGCTGAAACTTTATCCAATGTCAAATTTGTTCAAGAGAAAAAATTGTTAAATCAGTATTTTGAAGAAATTTCTCTTGATTCTGGTAAATTCTGTTACGGAATTGAGGATACTTTAAAAGCTTTAGATTTAGGGGCTTGTGAGACTATCATTGTTTACGAAAACTTGAATACTGTGCGTTACACATTGAAGGATTCCGATGGAGAAGAAGTCATCACTCATGCAAATCCTGAGTTGTCGGATAAAACCTGGCAGTTAGATAAAAAGACAGGTGTAGAAATGGAAATTGTTAAGGAAGAATCGTTTTTGGAATGGCTTGCCGAGAACTATAAAAGTTTTGGTGCAAATTTGGAATTTGTCACTGATAGGTCATCAGAAGGTGCGCAGTTTGTCCAAGGTTTTGGTGGTGTGGGTGCTTTGTTAAGATATAAAGTCAACTTCGAACAGTTGACGGATGAATCTGATGATGAGTACTATGATGACGATGACGACGATTTCATTTAAATATAAAGATATTAAAGAGGTATAGTATATACATTTAATTTACTTTTACATTTACTTTCTCTGGATTTTGTTTTCTTTTAATTTTTGGATCGTTTACGCTGGCTGCCCTCGAAAGTCTTTTGATTCTTTTTACCGACCTTCAATTTATCTAAAGCTCTCACTTCTTCTTGTCCTATAATATTCTTATTTGTACTTCCCGTAATCATCTGATGTGCCAAATTCTGCAATCCACTAGTGAGATATGATTTTCTCATATTTCGTCTAACGGGTTGCGATAAAAGATCTTTCAATTCAAGTCTTAGAAACTTAGACTCTTCTTTACTAAGCAATTTATTTTCTCTCTTCCTTCTGCTCTTATCTAGCTTAGGATCTTGAAACATGTCAACGTCAGCATCCTCATCAATCCCTAGCTCTTCTGCTGCTTCAGTAACCCATGACTTTTCGCTTCTTGTTGAAGAAGTCGAAATGGTGGAATCAGCTAACTTTGTTGCAATTGAAACTCTTTGTTTCAATTGAGACAAAATGTCCATTTCAATAGGAAGCAACTTCAAATCTCCATTATTTCCTATCAATGAGTTTTTTGCCCCTGATACTAGTTTTCTTAACCTCTTAAGCGAACCTGATACTTCTTGAGGAGAGCAGAACATGATAGAGACACCCTCTTTTCCTGCTCTTCCAGTCCTTCCTGAACGATGAATATATATATCTGCACTTCTAGGTAAATGATAGTGTGCTACATGGTCAATTGCAGGAATATCCAACCCTCTTGCAGCAACATCTGAAGCAACCAATACTGCAACTTTGTTTTTTTGGCTAGCTTCTTTGAATCTCTCTAAAGAGCGCAACCTTTGTTTTTGAATCATCGAAGAATGTATCGAAAATGTAGGAATGTTCAAACTGTTTAAAAATGGAACCAATCGTTTTACTGAGTCAATTGCGTTTGCGAAAACTAATGTCGATCCAGGAAACATTAATAGAAAGTAATACAAGTACAAATCTCTTTCACTTGGCCCACATTCGACAAGAGCCTCAGTGATTTTATTATTTACTAGATGTTGCGGATTTGCATCAGCCAATGCTGGTTTGGAATCCTTGAAATGTAATTTTTCATTAAGTAGCTGTAAGATGTGATCGTTCTCGATTAATGAGCTTCCCTGTGACTTATTATCTTTCGGTTTTTTATCAAGTTTCCCAAAAAGGTCTCTGGAAAAAGTGGCACTGAAGACTAGTGTTTGCCATTTCCAAGGTATTGAATTATCTTTAGGTCTATTCTTTTGTAACAATTCTAGAATCCTCTCAAATTCTTCGAAATGTCCATCTTGGAGTAGCCTGTCCGCTTCATCCAATACTACAATATCTGTCATTGCCAATCTTTTTAACAAAATTGGGTCTTTTTCCAATATTTCAAGGCACCTTCCTGGGGTTGCCACCAAAATTCCTGGCCCTTTAGATAACAATCTCTCTTGCTTTTGAATTGAAAGACCCCCAGTTATACCAACAATCCCATTCACCGATAAGGGTGAATATTTTGCAATGCCATTTAGATGATCAACAACCTGCTGAGCAAGTTCTCGAGTTGGCGCAAACACTATTCCAGCCGGGGGCCTTATTGATTTGGATTCTTCAAATGACTCGACATTGGACAAATACTTTTCCAATATTGGGATTCCATATGCTAACGTTTTACCTGATCCAGTTATTGCTTTTCCAATAACATCTTTTCCTGCTAATGCTAGCGGGATTGTTTTCTTTTGAATCGGCGTTGGTTTCTTAAAACCTGCAGAAGAAAGTGCGTTTAAGGTGTATGAGCTTAATACAACATTTTGATCACTCCCGATGTTTTCCCAATGAGGAAGACTAATATCATCAGGCAAAGGAAAGCTCAAGCTTTGAAAACCAACATTTTCAAGATCATCTTTTTCTTTGTGTTTAGAATCTTTATCGTTAAACTTTCCTGACTTTGAGTTTTTGCGAACATCATTTTTTTCATCTTCGTACTCCCGTGTCGACAGTGTATCATCAAATCCTTTAAATTCTTCTTCCTCTTCTTCTTCTTCTGCTTCTTCTTCTTCTTTTACTTTTTCTTCTTTTACTTCTTCTTCAATATGGGATGACTCTTCGTCGCTCTGTTTACTATTATTATCTGCAATCAAAAATTGAGGCTGTCCGTCAACTACTTTAACATCTACTCCTTCTAGTTCTTCAAGGCCATAAAATCCTTCGTAATCGTCTAAATTGTCTGGTATTTCAACCTGCTTCCAGTTTAAATTTCCAACCTTGACAACCTTGGATTCTTTATGCAATTTTTGTTTGAGAGATAGAGGTTTACTTCTTTTCTCGGTTTTCTTTGGACGAGCAATTGCTTTACTGCCTTTTTTACCAGATGCCTTTGATTTGGCCTTCATTGTTCTAATGTGTGAATGAATAGACTAATTGAGCAGTTGGCTAACAGATGGAAAACAGAATATCACAAAAAAAAAAAAAATTATACACATCTCATCTCGTTACACCTGTATATATAATGTAATACTTATGAAGTTGATTTTAGAAAGCAACATATGGCAAAGAAAAAGAAAAGTTTTGGGATCCTACATGGCCGTAGCACCATAACTGGTACGAAGCATCGTCCATCTAGCTTGAAGCCTCAAAAGACTAGAGAATTGATAAGAAGATATCATGTTTTACAGAAGCTCAAGTTTTCAATGATTGCCAAATTGAAACAAGAACTAAAACTTAAGGAAATAGATTCAGAAGATTCATTCGAAGTAGCTCTCAAAGCTTCATCTTCGGAACTCTTCAAAACTTATAAAAGATCATACGATGAGTTCAAGGCTCTGAAGGTTGCCCGTAGTGAAGGGCCGTTAGCCGATGCTAAAACATTGGATATTGACCTGCTACTATCTTGTTTAGGGAAAATCAATGCTGAGCTTGCTTTTAGAGGGGGAATTGATGCTTATCAAGCAGCATCAACACATGGCCAAGACAAGAAACGAGGTGGAGACTCTTCAAAGAGGTTGATAACCTGGCTACGAGAGTCTAAATATCAAAAAATATACGAACTTAACGAGCCCTTAAGTGCTTTAGAAATAGGTTCATTAGACCCAAGGAATAACATATCAACATGCGGCATATTTCAGAAGGTGGTTCGAATTGATCTACGATCGAATAACTCATTGATATTAGAGCAGGACTTCATGGAAAGACCTTTACCTATCTCGAACGAAGAAAAATTTAATATGATCTCATGTTCATTAGTTATTAACTTTGTTCCTTCTCCCACGGGAAGGGGCCTCATGCTAAGAAGAATAACTGAGTTTCTCAAGGAGCCAACTTCAACAGGCTTGTCTAGTTTATTTTTAGTTCTACCTCTACCATGCATTGCCAATTCAAGATATTTTGACAAGAACACACTAGATAGTATTATGCAGGCTCTTGGTTTTACGCAGACTTTTTACTATGAGGCAAAAAAGCTTTCTTACTGGCTTTATGATTGGGGCGGCAGCTCAAAAATGAAGCAGATCAAAATTCAAAAGAAAATTGTACATCCAGGGGTCTCAAGAAATAATTTTTGTATTGTTATGGAGTGACGTTTTCTGCATTGGTCTACCGTTGAAGCGATATCGGCAGTGGACTACATGGTTCTACGCACTGGTGGTCCCTGATTTATTATCATTGGATAATCATAAGGCTACAGATGAGTTCGCATTCTCCACTTCTACTCCGCACCCCGAGTTCCGATAAATTGTTTTGTTTTTTTAAGTCGTTCGAGATGCCTTAAAAACAGGCGTTTGGTTTGTGGTGACTGCGTCATGTGTGCTGTATGTAGGTCATGCATATCATCCGATGGCTTTAAGTTTTATAGCCAGTTCCTTGTCGTTCCGTAAAGTATGTCACGTAATAAAAAAGAATAAGCATAACCCTTTACAGGAGATTATGTCGGAAAGCAGTCTCTCCGCAGATTTTTCCGGCTACTTCGCTTCTGTTGATATGCTTATAAATAGAGAGAGGAAGATGTTTTAATTATCAACTATTAAGTTATTATTTAGGTTCTTTTTTGTAAGAGAAAACCATGTCACAAGAACAATTGGCATCTGGTGGCCAGACACCAGTGGACTCACAGTCTATAATTGATAACGAGAAAAATGATGCTAAAGATTCAGATTCTCTCCACTTACCACAGCTACCTGAGAAGACCGTTAAGGATCACGCTTTAATTTCATTATTTTGTTTGCTAGTTGCATTCGGCGGTTTCGTCTTTGGTTTCGATACTGGTACTATCTCTGGTTTTGTTAATATGTCGGACTTCTTGAGAAGGTTCGGAGAGCTTAATTCTAGTGGTGAATACATATTATCAAATGTCAGAACTGGTCTAATTGTTTCTATTTTTAACATTGGATGTGCTGTCGGTGGAATTTTTTTGTCCAAGATTGCAGATGTATGGGGAAGAAGAGTAGGTCTTATGTTTTCAATGTTAATTTATGTCGTTGGTATCATAGTTCAAATTTCTACTAGTCATAAATGGTATCAGATCTGTATCGGTCGTGCTATCACAGGTTTAGCAGTCGGTATTGTTTCCGTCTTGTCACCTTTATTCATTGGTGAGACAGCACCTAAAACCTTGCGAGGAACTTTAGTGTGTTGTTTCCAGTTATGTATCACGTTAGGTATCTTTTTAGGGTACTGTACGACTTATGGTACTAAAGTTTATTCTGATTCAAGGCAATGGAGAATTCCTTTGGGTTTGTGTTTTGCATGGGCAATCTTTTTGGTCGTCGGTATGTTGGCGATGCCCGAATCTCCTAGATTTTTGGTTGAAAAGCATAGAATTGAGGATGCAAAGAAATCAATAGCAAGGTCAAATAACCTTCCTATCGAAGATCCTGGTGTTTACACTGAGGTCTTGACAATTCAAGCAGGTATTGAAAAGGAAAATTTGGCTGGTAGTGCTTCTTGGACTGAATTGATAACAGGAAAGCCAAAAATCTTCCAAAGAGTTTTAATGGGTATTCTCTTGCAATCATTGCAACAATTGACGGGGGATAATTATTTCTTCTACTACGGTACCACTATTTTCCAAGCTGTCGGTATGAAAGACTCATTCCAGACGTCCATTGTTTTAGGTGTTGTTAACTTCGCTTCAACCTTTGTTGGTATCTATTGTATCGAAAAATATGGTAGAAGAAATTGTTTACTCGTTGGTTCAGTGGCTATGTTTGTATGCTTCATTATCTACTCAGTCTTGGGTTCGGTACATTTATACAAAGACAATTCCTACAATAACAATAATACTTATAAGTCAACTGGAGATGCGATGATCTTCATTACATGTTTATTCATTTTCTTCTTCGCATCTACCTGGGCAGGTGGTGTTTACACCATCGTATCTGAGACCTATCCAATTAGAATTAGATCTAAAGCCATTGCTGTTGCGAGCGCAGCAAACTGGTTGTGGGGTTTCTTAATTTCATTCTTCACTCCATTCATCACTTCCGCTATCCATTTCTATTATGGATTCGTTTTTGCGGGCTGCATGGCATTTTCAATATTCTATGTCTACTTTTTTGTAATGGAGACTAAGGGGTTGTCGTTAGAAGAAGTCGACCTTTTGTATGAGCTGGATGTTCACCCATGGCAATCATCGGGCTGGATCCCTCCAACTAAAGAACAAACAATCGCTGCTGCTGCAACAACTGCAGAAGCAAAGCCTGAAGAGGAGCATGTCTAGATTTAAGTGTGTGTATAGTAACAAAATTAATATTTTTTCGCCTGATTTGAGATATTCCTTGTAGCCGCATTTACTTGCGATGGTTGAGGCGACTGCCACATTCATCGGATAAAATATCCTTTGCCGGCAGAATTTTCAGTTGCCGATAGTATCCGTGCATGTGTGTGTTCGCACCATCTTAGTTTTTGTCTGCTTACGTTGGATATCGTAATTTAAAATCTTTTTTACGGCTGCCCCCCACCCGTAGCTGTATTTTACCAAAATATAGTTTCGCCGCGGTTCATCTCGCGTACATCTTTCCCGAAGACACATATGCTTCCGCTAACCCGCCGCGCTTAGTTTTTGTGGCGTGTAAGATGTAGCCCTTTGACTCATTAGAGAAGTTTACGATGTACTCCCCTCTCCAAAATGTAGAGTAAACCCGCTTCGGAAATCAAGAACCTATAAAAGCTGAAATGGCTCGATGCCGCTATGATAAGCCGACGTTTTGTCCCGCTTCTTGATTATAATCATAATTCTTATATATTTTATCTAATCCTAAAGTATTAAGGGAATAGGCAGGTGGTGTTAGACACTCTACAGATTAGGAAAGAAATTTCTTTTACTGAAGGCTGAAAAAAAAAAGAGGAAAAAGAAAACGAAGTTGATTCTAAGTTTATAGAGTATACTATTGATCAACATGATGTCCAAAGTTCAGAGCACCAGAAGGTTGACTTCGGTAAGGAACTTTTCTGTTTTGAATAACAGAGTTCAAAAGTGGAATGAAATTCCGTTGGCCCCACCTGATAAGATCTTAGGAATCGCTGAAGCATTTGTCAAGGACAATAATACTAAGAAGATTAACTTAGGTGTTGGCGCATACAGAGATAATTCAGGAAAACCAATCATATTTCCATCCGTTAAAAAAGCGGAGAACGTGTTGTTGAAGACAGAGACTCAAAAAGAATACACTGCAATAACCGGCAGCAAAAACTTCCAAAGCATCGTAAAGAATTTCATTTTCAACAATTCTAATAAGGATACCAATGGAGCTAAGCTAATAGAAGAAGGAAGAATTGTAACTTCCCAGACCATATCTGGAACCGGTTCTTTGAGGGTTATAGCTGAATTCTTGAAAAGGTTTTATTCCAGCAAGAATATCATAGTCCCAAAGCCAACATGGGCGAATCACATTGCGGTATTCACTGATGCAGGTATTCAATCAGACTTTTACGCTTACTACAATACCTCTAAAAATGACTTAGATTTTGAGAAGTTGAAGGAGTCTTTGAACAATGCTCTGTCGGAATCTATTATTTTATTGCATGCTTGTTGCCATAATCCAACAGGTATGGACTTAACCAGCTCACAGTGGGAAGAAGTTTTGGAGATTGTTCAAGCTAAAAAATTATTTCCTTTAGTTGACATGGCCTACCAAGGTTTCGCCTCAGGAAACCCTTATAAAGATATAAGTTTGATTAGAAGAATGAATGAGTTGGTAGTACAAGGCAAAATCCCAACATATGCCTTATGTCAGTCATTTGCTAAGAATATGGGTTTGTACGGCGAGAGAACAGGATCTCTTTCAATTATTACTGAATCCAAGGAACAATCCGTTGCTATTGAATCTCAGTTGAAGAAGTTGATTAGACCTATTTACTCTTCTCCTCCAATACATGGGTCAAAGATTGTGGAAACCATATTCGCAGATGAGAATTTGTTGAATGAATGGTTGTCTGACTTGGATCACGTAGTTTCAAGATTGAACACTGTCAGACAAAAGTTGTATGAAAAATTAGACAAGTCCAAGTATAACTGGGACCATTTGTTAAAACAGAGAGGTATGTTTGTTTTTACAGGCTTAACTGCTAAACAAGTCATTGAGTTAAGAGAAAAGTACTCCGTCTATGCCACTGAAGATGGTAGGTTTTCTATTTCTGGAATCAATGATAATAACGTTGACTACTTAGCTGATGCGATCAACCAAGTAATTAATAATTAATTAATTAATTTTATAGATAGCTTTAAAAGCTTTAAAAGATTTTATAAGGTCAACTCTTAATCTTCATAATATTTTTACTTCGTGGAACCTCTTAAAGTTTGTTTTGAATCTAATGTTGGATAGTGCCACAAACACTCAACAATTCTTAAAACGCGAGCCGGAAAATAGAGGAGAAATCCATGATCACACAGCAAACTTCCTAAAGTTAAAACACTAGCAATTGATTCATCTCTCAATTAAGATTCGCTAGTTCTTCTCAAGGCTTGTTTTAGTAAAGAGATATGAGCGAAATTCGGACCATCAGCACCAAGCCATTTAAGGATCAAAAGCCTGGAACATCAGGCTTAAGGAAGAGGGTCAAAGTGTTTCAGCAACCACACTATACCGAAAATTTCATTCAAGCTATCTTGGATGCAATTCCTGAGGGCTCGAAAGGTTCTACTTTAGTTATAGGTGGAGACGGGCGCTTTTACAATGATACGGTAATCAGCTTAATCATAAAGATCTCAGCGGCTAATGGTGTTAAAAAGTTGATCATTGGACAAAATGGTATTCTCTCTACACCTGCTACATCCCACATCATTCGAATTTCAGATGCTACCGGTGGTGTCATTTTGACAGCTTCCCATAACCCGGGTGGCCCTGAAAATGACTTAGGAATAAAGTACAACTTGGGTAATGGAGGTCCAGCACCTGAGTCTGTGACTGATCGTATATTTGATGTCTCAAAGAACCTCACAGAATATAAAGTGATTGATCTCCCCGATTTTGATTTACTGCAGCTTGGAGATCATAAGATTGGGCCACTTGAAATTCAAATTGTTGATTCGACCAAAGATTATATCGATATGCTAAAATCGATTTTTGACTTTCCTTTAATCAGGTCATTTATACACAGTGCCGCAAAAAATCAAGGTTTTAAAGTCTTATTTGATGCATTAAATGGGGTTACAGGCCCGTATGGATGGAAAATATTTGTGGAAGAATTGCACCTTCCTCCCTCATCAGTTCAAAATTACGAACCAAAACCAGATTTTGGTGGCTTGCATCCAGACCCGAACCTAACCTATGCCAAGACCTTAGTCGATAAAGTCGATAAAGAAGGTATTGCTTTCGGAGCTGCTTCTGATGGAGATGGGGATAGAAACATGATATACGGAGCCGGTACTTTTGTCTCACCTGGTGATTCTGTCGCTATTATTGCAGAATACGCTGACTCGATTCCCTATTTTGCTAAAAATGGAGTTTATGGCTTAGCCAGATCAATGCCAACTTCAGGTGCATTGGATTTGGTTGGTAAAGATAAAGGACTCAAAGTATATGAAGTTCCTACAGGTTGGAAGTTTTTCTGCTCTTTATTTGATGCTAAAAAGTTGAGCATTTGTGGTGAAGAGTCTTTTGGAACAGGTTCAAATCATATCAGAGAAAAGGATGGATTATGGGCAATCATCGCTTGGTTGAATGTTTTAGCTGCTTTCGATAAGCAATACCCTGAAAAGTCTACCTCAATAGAAACAGTTCAAAAACTGTTTTGGGAGAAATATGGGCGAACATTTTTTACTAGATATGATTATGAGAATGTGTCCTCTGAGGGGGCAAATAAAGTCATTGAGTTATTGACTTCCATTGTTGATAATTCTCAAAAAGGATCTGAACTTTCTCCAGGATATAAAATCAAGGAAGCTGGGAATTTTTCGTACACCGATTTGGATGGTTCCGTCTCCTCTAATCAAGGTTTATACATTAAATTTGAAAATGGCTTAAGATTTATTGTCAGATTATCAGGAACGGGATCTTCCGGTGCCACGGTTCGGTTGTACTTAGAAAAACATTCTAGTGACCATCACAAGTTCACGCTTGGTGTGGACGATTTCCTTTCTGATGAAATTGCATTCGTATTAGAGCTCTTAAAATTCAAGCAATTCTTAGGCAAAGAAGAGCCAGACGTACGTACTTAGGTATTTGAATCAACTATTACTCAACGTATGCTTAATGAGATTGTCGTATAATTTTGTAGTATACAATGAAAGATTCGTCAAGGCAGCACGCCAATACGTTACTTTACAAAACTATGTAGAATTATTCGTATTGAACTATGTCTTGAACGACAGATAGGGGACGCCATACCTGTAGAAAAAGAATTCAGGAATACACTATGGGAAGTGAGTCCCTCATCAACCCACACGATAAATAATAAATGGTTGAAAAATAATTATGCAATACATGAGAAAGATAGGAAAACGATGATCTTGCTGCTGCTTATACTTAATAAGAGTAATATAATATATAGAATAAAAGGAAGGAAAATTGTACTAAAAAAAAGAAAACAATAAAAATAAAGTAATAATTCCAATCCATCGTAACACATGACCATACACAATTCACTTGCCGACTTCTTAATGTATCTAATCTTGATTAAATGTCTAACCTCGACCTTTTTGCAGGACTTGCAGACTGTTCCTCGCTCTCTCTCTTCAAACTTAGGATAGATTTATCTTGTAAGTTTAAAATTTCGTCAAGTCTTTTCCTCATAGAATTTTCTCTTAATCTCGCAGCCTGTTCCATTGCCTCCAATTCCATTATTCTGGTTCTATATAAATCATTCACTAATTCGAGCTCCGAGATTCTAGTTTTAAAATGTGTTACATCATGATTCTTGTCATTGTTATCTCTATTACTTCGATTACCACGGTTACCCAGGCCATCATCGTTTCGAAGATTGGAGTTATCGTTGCTTTCATTAAACGATTGGCTCTGGTTATTGGACAGGTGACTATTGAAATTTCCAAAGCTGTTTTGAAAATGAGGCAAAGGTGCCTTGTGTGATACAGATGACACTTTACTTATCGGAGGAAGTGACATATTCTTTAGATCAGGAGAATCATTGCGAGCCGAAATCTCAGATACTGGACTTACCTCTAGTTTAGATGTTTGCAGACTTGGTGCTTGCGAAGCTTGTAAGTGAAATTGAGGTCCAAAAGACGGTGAGGATATTGCTGCACTACTAGCTCCCGAGTTCGGAGCAGAATTGAAGCTAGGTAACTTAGGAGGAATAGGCTGTGGGTTTGGATTTAATGCTGTAGATGGAGTTGACAAAACCAATGATGGGTCTTTGGATGCACTTGACAGGCTGTTATTCATTAAAGAAACGCCATTATTTGTCTCACTGCTCTCCGAAGACTTGAAGGTTGCACTGGGACCTAATTCGTGTGACATATTTTCAAGGGTGCTAGCTGCTTGCACTGCCGCATTATTATTCGGATTATTACCTGAAGAGGATCTAGCATGGGAAATGGACGATGTTGAAGAAAGTAGCAATGGAGAAGTGATCCTCTGAAGGCCTGGAGCGAACTGAGTTGGAGTAGACGATGGATAATGTAACGGTTGCACCTGCTGTTGAAGATGATTTGCCAAATGAAAAGAGGGATGCGGTAACCCTTGGCTAGCGTTCTGGGTATTCTGCAGACCCCTCCCGCCATTAGCAGCAGGTAGTAATGGAGTCAAAGAATTCGCATCTGTAGCGGTAATGTTAAGGGCACTAGACTTTTTCTTAGCCTTGGGAGATTTTTTAACATTGTTATTTACTTGCTTTGAGTCCTTTGACTTTAATTCTGGAGTATTGGGACCCGAAGACTTCGTCGAATTTGGCTGTTTAATTCTATTTCTGGATTTGATGGTGTCAGTTTTCAAGGATATTGGTCGGGGCCTCCCATGGAGCTTCAAGAAAAGACCACAAGCATTGCATAATACCTGACCAGTTTCATCCCTTCTCCAAAGGGGGGTGGTTTGAGTTTTACAGTTCCGACAAACGGGACTTGTAATGTTTGTCTTCGTAGTTGTTGTGCCATTACTCACATGTGTTGTTGTCTTGGCATTTGGATGCACCGGGTTGTGATTGACAGTCGGAGGCAAACGCAGTTGGATTTCGCTCATTTTTTGCCGTTTCCTCTTCGATTAAATTAACTTGACAGTCTGAAAAAATGCCAATATTGCAATATCCCTGAATTTATATAATATTGCAAGCGTGATTCTGTCAATAGGTTTCTCAAAGAAAGAAGCTTATGTTACGTTTTTCAAAACGTTTGTTAGTCAAGGGTGATCCTAATTCTGGTTCAGTAAATTAATGTTTCAAAAAGATTGACGATATGAAAAGTGCCTTGATATGACGACTTTTATCAGAGATAAATGGAATTCTTATCAGATTGCAATTTCAACGTGAGTTGTAGCCTGCTCACTTGAACTTTATGTAATTGCACAATGATATCTTTATCTCTCTATAAAGAAACTTGTCCCAATAGACTGTCCTTTAGATTATGCTGCCTAAAAAAGAGAGAAGAAAAATTTCTTTATCGTCGTAGACTTTGTGTGAAATTCTTTGATTACGGCCGTCCTTTTTTTTTTTTTTTTTTTGTTTGTAATATTTATTATGTAACCATTGATAAGTGATCGAATTTTTTGATAGCTACGAAAGATAAAACAAAGAGCACAAAATCTAAATATTTTTAACATTGATAAAGCTATTTTTTTATTCTCTAATTTTTTGATCATTAAGGTACCTAAATCCGTTTTACGAAATCATTGAACATATTTGTTACATATCGGGAAGCACTTTTCAAGTCTTTCAAAGTTAATAGTTGCTCCTCTGTTCTTTGAGAACATTCAGAAGTGTAGGATTCTTTTAAGCAAATTTCAAGTTCTCCCGAGGGCATTTCCTTTGGAATTTGAAACCTTCTATGATTAGGAGTTTCTTTCTGGAGACCAATATTAGCTACAATATAAAGCCCCCGACGCGCCAAATTGAACGGAAATGGTTGCGAAGAGCGATCCGCCCCGACGAGTGATGCAATGATAAAATCGTGAGGTGCACAGCGAGAATAGAGATCCACAACAGGTATATCGAAAGAGAAGTCTTTCGATCCTCTGACACTTCCTTTTCCGCATTCCTTAGTTAAGATTTCGTCAATCAACATCCTTTGACGAGATGAATGCACAGTAATACAGACTTTATAAGTGGGGTATCCCAACAAGCGCATATACTTGTAAAGCAAAACGCAGTATTCGGCCTCTTGTAAGCTTGCGTCATGTGGACCACCCAGTTCGTTGACATTAATTAATTGCCATGTGTGCTTAAATCCTGGATTGTGAAGAGGTAGATTACTGTCGACATAAGTGATTTCTTCGTAAAAGGAGCTAAATGCATCAAAAAATTCCCTTCTGACCTCTTTAACTTTCGTTAACTTAATCGTGGGCTCCGAGAGTCTGCATTTAGCATAAAGGGACTCTGTATCTCTTTCAGTAACAGGATCGTTGATTATAATAAGTCTCTTCATCCGTTCATTATTGAACGCCGGAAGAAGAGACGGAACGATATCTTTATTCCCCAATGCTATGACTCCTTTGAAATTAAACTTGAATAAGCTCTCATAATAGGGAACAATATCATCGGCAGTTACAAAAACATATTTGGTGACGCAATTGAGTAAATAATTAATTTTTTTGACAGCAGTGTTTAGCTTCAGAAGAGGAGCCATCTTCCCTAGGAAGTCAAATTTCATTCTTATTTTCGAGTAGCTTTCAATTGCTATCTGAAGTCTTTCATCAAACTTTCCTTCGGCAATAAAGCCTAAGAAACTAGGAAATGTAATATCGTCCAATTTATCTTGCCTTTCGTCAACTTCTCTTACAAAATTGTTCCATATCCTCGATATATGAAGCTCAAAGAAGCATAGTGCATTAAAGCAGGATTCCTGGTAGCCTTCGTTTTCCATACCTAAGAAAGAGGCTAACTGCTCAACATCCTTTAAATAGCTATCAACATATTTCAAAAAAGTTTCAAGTTGAATCTCAAAAAAATCTTCTTTGTATTTTAAAGAAAGATGCTTCATTTCGCCACTAATATCAAACTGGTCTAACGTAGCTCTGTTCGGTAAAATGATCAAAACTCGTTGTGCAGAAAAGTTCAAATTCATGTTTGATAAGATACAGTTTAATAAATCGTAAACCCCACTTGAAGGAACAGCTTCAACTAAAGTTAACTTTTCGCTTAAACAGCTTACTAATGCTTTGGACTGTTCAAAGGTCAAGCTGACTTCATTTGGCAAAATTTTAATTCCTTTGACGTCATAATTGCGAGTCTCTGAATTTAAAGTCAACAAGCACGGTTTTATTGGGCTCAGTAATATCCCGTGTTTTATTTTACGCTTTTTTTTCTTTGGCAACTTCTCTCTGTCAAACTCCTCAAAGAGAAAGTTTTCGGAAAGGCAATTGAATTTAAGCAGTTTAGGATGTTTTATGCTTCCGTCGAATTTCATGTCGATGAACAGCTTTGCAATGAACATTGGAAGTCGTCCTCCACCAACTAAAATACCGCTCATGAAGCGAGATAATAAACGGTGCTGACTTGTTAAACCATAGGAGACTTTAAGTATGTAGTTAAATCTTTCGATCGAAACATCTTCAATAGAAATAAAACTCTTCAAAATCAACTGATTTTCAGATCTCAGACGAGACACCTGAAGTACCTCACAGGGACAAATAATATTCAAGCCATATTGCTTGACCCTGTCATATGGCGAATACTTATTAGGTTTAATAATTTCCAAAAGCAAAATTATATCTCCTGACTGCAAGCTCTCGACTTCCCACTCTTTATTTTCTTTAGTCAGAAGCTCTATAATCTCAAAATTTCTTGATATATTGTGGATTTGAGTCATATACTTACTGGAACCTTTGACACTCAAATTGGAACTTGAGTCGTAACTAATCTTCATTCTACTTAACACTTGTTTAAGGAAACAATTTAATTCCCTGCGAAACTTGAATGAAAGTTCTGACGCCAATCTATTGATGAAATCCTCGAAAGACAAAGCGTGTGTCCTATTTATGGGCATCAAAGGACCGAAGTTTGAGAAATCGGTCAGACCCAGCTCTTCAAAAAGCGATTTCTCGTTGAAGTCAAAATAATTTTTTTGTATCTCCTTCAAATTATAGCCTGGAAGGAACACATATCTCTTTATAAGATCTACTAAAAAATGCAACACCTTGTATTCTTTCACGACATGCTGCAGCACATTTAGAGCTTGAGCAATTTCTTCGAGTTCATTAATTTTGTAGCCCTTTAGGATGCGGCAAAGTTCATTAGTAGTTATGTCAACGATCGATGGAACCATTGACAATGTTTTGCATGCATTTGAGTCGCTAAATAACTCATTAAGTGTAATTTGAAGACGGTAAAAACGTCTAGATCCATATTTGTCACGATTTTCTAATGGATAGTTCAAATAGAACCATAGTAAGTCCACAAAAGACATTAATTTGCTGTATTTCTCATTAACTCGAGCAAAACTCGATACAAACCCAATCTTTTCGATTAAAGTTATCATATAAAGTCTTGTTTTCAGCTGAGACACTATTGAATTTAGAAAGTACAAAAGTGCTTCCAGATACACTATAAAGTACTTTTCATGCATCGTATTGATGTGAATCAAATCTTCAAAATCTGAAGCCACTACTCGGGACATATAATTATTCAAGACTCTATAAATCCAACCACTTTTCAACTGAGCTAACGCTTTACTGTGTTTATCTTTAATTTCATTAAAAGCATTTTTCTTAGATTGAAATGCACTTTTGCTTTCATTGCTGAGAAGAAGAGAATACTGTGGTATGTTTTCCCATGTAGAGATTTCAAACAAAGGAAGGAAAGACTTTTGAAAAGTTGAATGCTGCTGCTTCGTATTCACGAGTTCGCTAAAATATATCCAAATTATACTGTGCAATTTCAAGTTGACTGAATCATTAAATGTTCTTGTCTGTTCCAATAATCTCCTTAGTAATTGCTCAAATAGTACCTCGTCATCAAGCTGGATATCAAAGTAGATGCCTGTTCCCACTTTTGATTCGAACAAGGTTAGAACCATGATTAATTCAATATGATTATTGGATGCATCTTTTTCAAAATTGGGCCATAATACATTATCAAAGTATCTCTTATCTAATAGGATTTGGAGTAATCCATCGTTGGATTCGATGCTTAGAAGTTTGTGAATATCATTTATGTGATTTTTGTTGAACTTTTTGGGAGCTCTTGGAAACCATTTCTTTGAGAGATGATCCAATGTTTCAAATGCGTCCCTATCGCTAGGATAACGATTTTCCATGCTGCTCTAAAGGCAATATCTTGTGCTCTTTAAACTTATTACATATTTTGATATTACGTGTGTGTACCATTCGGTGAAAATAACTGCTTCTTTTTTCGATTTTTTTCATATAGAATTGGATCGATATTAGCCTTTCAATCTGCAAAGATGATTAAAACAGCAAATCGTTTCTTTTCAACTCGTCTTTCCCTTCTAGCCACGACACATGTGAAGCCACAACCCATATTAGCTGCGAAACAGTTCATTCCTGAGCTGGCCACTCGGTCGAAAATAAGAAGCTTGAGAAGAAAAGAAATCAGATTGAAGAGACAGATCGTAAGAGATGTCAACAATTTAAAGAAGCATAGTTTGAAAAACATTCAATTTCAAGTTGATCCAGTTTTGGGAGAATCTAATAACTCTTTCATAAAACGTTTCAGAACGTATTTGGAAGATCCTACCAATTTAGCTTACGGTCACGAACGTGAAGAATTCGAGAAACTACTCTATGGTGCAGAAAAGTCTACTATTGAAAAATTCGGTGCACCAAATGCTTTGTCGGAATCTGTTGCGGCCGCAGAGCAAAGAAAAAAGAGAGCATTATTGACGATTCTTAACTTGAAAAACTCAAACTCGCAAGATAAGAAATCCCTAGCAGTAAAATTTGCACGTACAGAGTTTCAGAGAGAAGATGGTGATACCGGGTCTCCTGAAGTGCAGGCGGCTGTAATGACTGTGAAAATACACTTGGGTATGGATCACGTTAAGAAGTTACCTAAAGATAAGAATCATATCCAACATGTTCGTGAACTAGTTCAACAAAGACAAAAAATATTAAAGTACCTAAAGAGAAGTGATCCTGAAAGATACTTTTATACCATTGCGAAGCTTGGGTTAACTGATGATGTTGTCACAAGAGAATTCAACATGGGAAGGCAATACTTACAGGATTATAAAGTATGGGGAGATAAACAGTTAGTCAAATTATCAGACAAACAGCAAGCAAAAGAACAAGAACTTATCGACTTGCAAAAGCGTATTCAAAATTATAATGTATTGGCCAAAAAGAATTTCGAATTGTTACAAGATAATAAACATAAACCTTTGGATTAGATCTTGTAAAAAATTTTTGTATATAGAGAAATTTGGGTCAGTCGTTTTAACGTTATTATTTAATATACATTACATGCTCATATAAGGTGATTTTCATTCTATTTATCAACTTTCATAAAGCTTTCGAATAGTTCTTTAAAATTAATGTTTGAATCCTCGCTTCGAAGAGTTTCAACCTCTTTATTTAAAGACGAGAACAGTTCTACCACCTCATTTCGAATGATTTCACTTTCATCTGCTAGTGATTTCAAAGATTTAAGTAAATCTTCGTTGTCCATGCATAATTGGTTGTATATCATCAGAAGGCTCTCAACCGAGTTTGTCTTTCCGACAAGCACCGTAGAATCTATCAACTCGTTTGGACTTAAGCTGTCAACCGGTACAGGTTTCTCAAAATTTTCCTGTTTCCTAAACTGAGCAGTTTGAATTATTTCATCTAGCTCATTCAACTTACTTTCTATTTCCCTTTCCTTAAATATGAATTCAAATTCCTCCAATGATTTTGTATGCCAGAAGTTTATAACCTGAGATCTAGCTATTTCTAACGATTTAACTCCTTCTGGGGTACTCGCTATTGTAGGATAACACATCTTTATTTGCTCCAATGATAATGATTTTTTGATCAGCTGTTCTAGCGCTTTACGGCAGACTTTCTTAAGTCGCTCATATCGAACTGCTTCGAAGTTGCTGGGCGAGTTTGACATAAGTTTTGTTGTTTCAATAAGTTGTGTTTATCTTGCACTTAACTTTCGTATTTTGATATGAAATCATATGATCAAAAATAATTGCACAAAACTTCTTATGCTCATAAGTTCTTCCCATGTATAAGGTCCTTATCAACTTTTTCATTCTATAATTAATAAAAATACAATATAAGTATGGCTGATCCTCGTTCTTTGATTTCAGAGGCAGAGAAATTAACTAAACCCCAGCTGGGTGTCTTACTGTTTTTCACTGGGTCATCGCAATCTTATAGATTAGAAGAAGCTAGTGACTTGTTTATTCAAGCCGGGAACCTGTATCGTTTAAAGAAGGAATTCAAAGAAGCCGGCGATCAGTTTGTCAAAGCCGCAGATATTCAGGAAGGGCTTGGTAATCACAATGATGTTGCCAATAATTTGGTTGAGGCATACAAGTGTTATAAAGGCGTATCACCTTCCGAAGGAATACAATCGTTATCAAAAGCAATTCATATATTTTTGACCCAAAATGGCCAATTCAGAAGAGCAGCTAATTTCACTGGTGACTTAGCTGAGCTATATGAATCCGTTGGCGATACCGAAAATGCCATAAAAAGCTACGAACAGGCTGGTGATTATTACGTCACAGATCATGCCGAAGCTCTATCGAATAAATCGTATTTAAAGTGTGCTGATTTATGTGCTTTAAAGGAAGATTACAAGAAGGCAGTTGAATTATATGATACCCTTATCAAAAATCTGCTTGGAAATAACTTGACTAAATGGAGTTTGAAGGATTACTTCTTTAAGAGCATATTGTGTATTTTATGTCTTCATGATACCATTGAGGCACTGAAGAAGTCTGAGAATTATCTGATGGAAGAGCCATCTTGGCAATCTACAAGGGAATATAAGCTAATTCAGGATATACTAGACGCCATCGAGCAAGGCGACGTGCAACTTTTTTCGGATAAGGTTTTTGAGTATGATCAATTTAGCAAACTAGATAAATTGAAGACTCAACTTTTGTTAACAATTAAAAACTCTGTTGTCGAGAAAGATGATGATGATTTATTGTAACCCCTTGGCCAATCTTTCCTTCGAACTTAGTTTATCTTTAGCTTCAATCTTTCTCCAATTTTTCTTTTTATCTGATTTATATTACCAGCTTGAGTATATCACTAGTATAAATATATTTCATATCTCGTTTAGCACTATTAAAGTCGAAGTAGTTTTGTATAAATAGAAAAGTGTATTAGAATGCTACTCTTTGTTCCTGCGTCTAAAAAGAGACTTGATCTTGCTCACAAGAATATCGTCGTCGTAGTTATTGACTACCACTTCGTCATTGAACTTGACTCCCTCTTCATGGGAGTGTTCAATTTCAAGCGATTGAACTGAATCAAGCCTATGGTCTCTCAAGAAGAAAGTGAAGCCTAACAATGGGAAACATAACACAAGACCAATAATGCACAAAATTTTTTGAACATGAGCATATGCCAAAACGACAGCTATTCTTGCATCAGTACCCCAAGTATTTTCTATAATGAAATCAAAGGGAGCTCCATAAGCTTGTGTTGCAAGACTTGTATCCACGCCACGAGCAGACATCTTTTGAACAATTTGGTTATACATTACATTAGTCCACACAGCACCCGAAACAGAAGTACCAATTGCAGCACCAATATTGTAGGAAGCCAAATAAAGCGAAATTATGACAGCCATGTACTCGTGATTAGTGCAAGTTGAAATAGACACTTGAGTGGAGTATGTGTAGAAACCCGCACCGAAACCCATTAAGCAAAGAGCACCAATGACACCATTGAGATATTTTTCGGAGTCAATTCCATTGTTATCACCTCTGAAATGAACAAGAATACCAGTAGCGATAATCCAACAAACAACTCCAAATATAATAAAACCTTTTAGCCTCCTAAATTTCACAATAACAAGTCCTAAAAGGGGACCAGTTACACATGAGACAAAAGAGTAAAGGGAAACAATTCTGTTAGCTGCCTTGATACTAGACCTCATTCCGACTATTAAGACAGTATACATATAGTCGTTTGGCATATACCATACGAAATCGATCATAATTGCTACCATCAAGGCTGACCACACGCCTCGATCTCTCATCAATGGAAGGGGCATGATTGGAAACTTTGCATACTTTCCTTCCCATAAAACAAAGAATGGTATAAGCACAAACCCAATCACTAATGGAACAATAGTTGAAGCTTTTTGCCAGGTACTTTGAACACCACCAGCTATTGTTAAAGGAACCAAAATAAAACCGAAAACACAAATGATAAATAGAATTCCAATTAAATCAAGTTCCCAAAATAAATGTACAAATATGTTGTCTGACTTTGAAACCCAATTCTTCTTCAACTTTTGTTCCTTCAATAATGCTTGATATTCGGGAGTAACCCTAGCTTTAATCCACATATAAAGCATACATGCAATCAATGGAACACAGCTCAACGGAAAAATAAAAGCCCAAATACCTATACCATAATTCCAGGAATGAGTAGGATACAAGCTGTTAACTACTTCGGCCGAAACCCAAGTATTTATAATAAAAGGTAAAGCTGGAACAAAAGAAACGGCCAATCTCCAGTTCAAGTTTGAGAGATCGGCCACAATTACTTGAAGTAAAATGATAATACCAGAATAGCCAATTTGATATAAAACTGCTCCTCCAGCAAATCTCTTGATATCGTAAGCCTGAGATTCAATAATAGTACCCATTGAGTAAAATATCATCGAAACAAATACCAACTCAAGTCTTCCAAATCTGTCAGATAATCTGGCGTATGTTGGTTGCGCTGCTGCTGCAACTACAGATTTAATCACATTGACTGTTGAATACAAGGGGTGGGAATTGTACGAATCTGTAGCATAATTCTGAAGTGTGCCCCTAACTGTACCATCGAGCCCATAACAGTATGCTACGAAAAAAACGCATACGAATAAAATGATTCTCAAAAAAATATTTTCATATTGGGCATTTAAAATTTCAATTTTTCTAACACCAATAGATTTCGTAGTAGAGTTGGCAATTGCCAGCGGTAGGTTCTGGTTAGTTGAGACAGTCGTCTCCTTGCCCAATCCATTTTGAGAAACCTCCGACTCTCGACTGCCGTCCCTTAGACTGTCGTTACTTTTAACGCTCATCTGATAATTATGATGAAAAAGATAATATTTAAAAATTGCGCAACCGTCGATGTTATATAATAGTGTTAAAAATTACAAGGCGGCGGCGAAGAGGAAGCTGAGACATTTTTCGTAAATTTTCTTGGAATCTTATTACTACTGGCCTGCTATTGTCTTTGACTCCTTACCGGATGAGCAACGAGAGCGGGGCTATTAACTTGAATTTTCGATGAGAAAAACTGCACCAAAGAAAAAAAATTAGTAGGGCTAAGAAGAGTTTGTCAAGGTATACTGAGGATTATTATATAGAGCAGATGCTCGAAGAAGGAAACCCGTTATTGTCTTGCAAAACTATTTCGTATTAGGGCTTTTTTTTTCAAAGGGTAATTAAAAGCCGTTTGACACGGCAGAATACAACAGAAATGTTGACGAAAAGGGAACTGGTGCGCATTCCTACGCACTTCTTGTCTCTTTTGGCTCTTTCCGGCAATACAAACTGCAGTTCACATGTGATCTGTTAATGCTGAGCACTACTATATCAGTTCGCTAAGCTCGTTACTTTCCAACAAGACATAACAGCATCTACATCGTCTATTAAATTCTTTTCATACATTACTATAGAGTTCCTTGGAGCAAATTTGCATGATGTTCTCGTATTTTGCACTATACAGGTTTGCCATGAATAAACTCACTCCATCTCCTTACTTCTTCGGGAACAATTACCGATGACGGTAATTGGTCAAAAGTAGGCTTATCTGCAATCTTTTCTTTCAAACACCTAGCGAACAACAAGGACGTATTTGGTTCGTTAAAAAGAGGAATACCAAAGTCAATTGCGTTTCTTCTCATAACGTAATCTTGGTCTAGTAAATCATCTGCTCTTGCTCTTGCAAGATTGAAAACAGCAGCTATCTTTTTATCTTGAAAAATCTCCCTCAAAGCACGCTTATCTGTCTTCGGGAATTCGATTACTTCAACATCTTCTTTAACGTAGTCTTTTAAATAATTTGCAACCTCTTGGGAAGCTGAGTAGAAATTGTAGCCCTTGCTAGATATAGTTTTGGCAACATCTCCAAGTTTACTGTTGGACAAATCACCTCCAAATAAGATTCCATGTCCTGGGTGAGGGACATTGAAGTTCATTGTCGATTGTATAGAAGCCCAGTATGCATCTAATAAGTTGGTTCCAAAACATGCAACTTCACCAGTAGAAGACATTTCAACTCCCAAAAAGGGATCTGCACCAGCCAATCTTGTGAATGAAAATTGAGGTACCTTCGTAGCAACACGGTCGTAGGTCTCATCCATGAGATTTACTGGAGCAGGCACATTTTCTCCGATTAAACTCTTGACTGCAACATCGATGAAATTAACACCCAAAACTTTTGAAACAAATGGAAAAGAACGTGAAGCTCTAATGTTACATTCAATAACCTTGAGTTCGCAATTACTATCGTTCAAAGAACCATCTTTGTCATTCTTGATGATCTGCATGTTAAAGGGCCCTGAAATATTCCATGCTTTTGCAACTTTATCAGCGATCTCTTTTAATCTATTGAGAATGACCGGCGATAACCCTTGTGGAGGCAACACCAACGTAGCGTCACCAGAGTGAACGCCAGCGTTCTCGACATGCTCTGAAACAGCATGAACTAATACCTCACCATTATTTGCAACTCCATCGATATCAATTTCTTGTGCTCCTTCGATAAACTTAGAAATAACAACTGGATGGTCTTGAGAAACCTTTGCAGCGTTATTCAACTTTGCATCTAATTCAGACTTGTTTCTGATAACAGACATTGCTGCTCCTGATAACACGTAGGATGGACGTACCAAAACAGGGTATCCTACTTGGTTTGCAAATGTTTCTGCCTCTCCAATAGATGTCAATTCATTCCACTCAGGTTGGTCTACTCCAATTTTATCAAGAATTTGGGAGAACTTATGACGATCTTCAGCTTTATCAATATCTTCAGGATTGGTTCCTAAAACATTGCAGCCTTCCTTTTGTAATGTCAAGGCAATGTTTTGAGGCAATTGGCCCCCAACACTTACAACAACACCTGAAGCATGCTCTAATTCGTATATGTCAAGCACCCTTTCTAGTGATAATTCTTCGAAGTACAACCTGTCAACCTCATCAAAATCAGTCGAGACAGTCTCCGGATTATAATTTATCATTATAGTCTTATGTCCAGATTCACGTAATGCCCTTGCAGTGGAAACGGCGCACCAGTCAAACTCGACGGACGATCCAATACGATAAACACCAGACCCTAAAACCATAGTACCATTGTCAGTGAAATCGACATCTGAACTAGATGCATTATAAGTAGTATACAAATAGTTCGTTTTAGCTGGAAATTCAGCAGCTAAAGTATCAATTTGCTTCACAAATGGTACAATGCCAAAATCCTTTCTTGCTTTACGAACTTTAAGCTCAGATGAATTGACGCAAAGCGAAATCTGCTTGTCTGAGAACCCCAATTTCTTAGCACGAGACATTAGGTCGCTGTTAATATTATCAAGGCTACCGGCATTTTCTAGTTCTTTGTACATGTTGACAATATTCATTAACTTGTACAAGAACCACTTATCTATTCTTGAAAGCTCGTGGACCCTATCGACAGAGTAGTTTTCATGAAGTAATGCTTGACCCACCGCTAACCATCTTCTGTCGGTTGGGTTTTTTAAAGCATCATCTAAGTCATCAAACTTATCTCCCTGAAAGCCAATAAAGGAAGGGTCAACTTGTCTGATAGCTTTTTGAAACGACTCTTCGAAGTTTCTGCCGATTGCCATAACCTCACCTACTGACTTCATAGCTGATCCAATATCTCTCTTTACATGCTGGAACTTCGATAAGTCCCACCTTGGAATCTTTGTCACCATATAGTCTAATGAAGGCTCAAAGTTAGCAGTCGTAGTCTTAGTCACTGGATTAGGAAGCTCAGGCAATGTGTGACCCAAAGCTATCTTTGCAGCAGTGTATGCTAATGGATATCCTGTGGCTTTTGATGCCAATGCGGAAGAACGAGACAAACGGGCATTAACTTCAATTACTCTATAATCCAATCCATCTGGCTGAAGAGCATACTGGACGTTACATTCACCAACAACTCCTAAATGTCTGATAATTTTAATAGCTGCGCTTCTTAACATATGATATTCTTCATCCGACAACGTTTGAGAAGGTGCTACGACAATAGAATCTCCTGTATGAATCCCTAATGGATCAAAGTTTTCCATATTACAAACTGTTATACAGTTTCCAGCACTATCTCTCACAACCTCGTACTCGACTTCTTTCCATCCTTTCAATGACTTTTCCACCAAAATCTGTGGGGAAAGAGACAAAGATTGAGATGCCAAATTCTTCAATTCTTGTTCGTTAGCAGCAAAACCGGATCCCAATCCACCAAGAGCATAGGCCGACCTAACAATAATTGGATATCCCACTTTATCGGCAGCAGCAAGAGCGTCATCGACGGTTTCAACAGCAACGGATTCTGCAATGGGAATGTTGATTTCATTCAAAGCCTGAGAGAAAAGCTCACGATCTTCAGAAGTTTCCAATGTCTTGATTGGGGTTCCTAAAACCTTAACACCGTATCGATCAAACACGCCCATCTTTTCTAACTTGATACCGACATTTAAAGCGGTCTGACCTCCAAATGTCAATAAGATTCCATCAGGCTTCTCTCTTTCAATAATATAAGTAATATATTCAGCGGTGACCGGTAAATAATATATTTCATCAGCTAATGCATGTGATGTCTGGTTCGTTGCAATATTAGGGTTTATCAATATTGACTTCTTATTGGCCTCTTTCAAGGCCTTTATTGCTTGTGACCCTGAATAATCAAATTCACCAGCTTGGCCAATGGATAAACCACCCGATCCAATCACTAATACCTTAGATACATCTGCAGAGGTCTTAACATCATCCTTATGGAACTGCTTTAACAATTTAGCTCCAGCGTAAGATGGCGAAGAATTTCTCAACGGTTGGTTAACGGTTGAAAATTTTTTTGCTAAACTTGTTGAAGAGCAAAAGCCACCAAAAGGTTTGGACTTCTTCAAACTCTGAGAAATAGCTAATCTCAATGATATCATGTCCTCTTACTCGCTATATAGATAGAATGTCTCCAAGTCAAGGTCAAAGATAGATTCAAAGAAAAGTGGAAAAGTTATTCAAAAGATGTTGAAAAAAAAAAAACCGGCCAAAAAAGGTAATGAGTCAGGGCTAACCGCGTTGTAAGATCAGTAGAGAAGGGGTTACCCGTCTTGGAGCATGACTTTGACGTAATGGAGACCAGTGACTTTATTTAGTGTAGGTACAGTCATTCTGAAAATAAACTTTATACAGAGAATGCTATGTGATTCTTAAGGCAAGGTAACTCCAAAAGACTGTTCCTGTTTTTTCCAGCATCTTTTGCCAATTCTTGAAAAAGTTTTAGATTGCGAATTTTCAGTAAAATTTTTCAATCAAATTTCAAAAGTGAAGAATTTTTTGTAACAAGGTAGCTATAATTTATAAATACTTCTTACTGATAAATTTCATAATTTGAAACTCCTCTACATTCAATATTATCTAAAACTGTTTTCGTAGTTCTATAAAAGCTTGGTTTCATCATCAATAGTGAACTGAACACTGAATGCAGGTCAAGCTTTCCGCTTCTATTGCAAACTCAAATATGTTACACAAAGAAGGGCATTATATTGAGGACATCTATAATTGGTAGCATAGGTAAAGTATAATAGTTAAACAACAGTCTCACGACTTGCCTGAGAGTACTGATGACGACAAATTATAAGAGTAACAGTCAGGTCGAGGACTCATTGGCAAGGCAGTCAGATGTCATTGTGTCTACGAATGTAACTCTGTATGCTGAATACAAGGGATTCTTTATATATGTTGTCAGTGAATTGCTACTACTTTGTTGGGTGTGCTGGGCGCTAGCACCAAACTGGATATTAAATGATGTATTTTCAATCCACTATTTTCCTGATAAATATTGGTCGAATGCAGTTCCGGCTTATTCATTAATTATGATGGTATACATGTACGTAGCATTGGCTCTTTATAACACTGAGTTTAGGACCTTGGCATTAGACGATGGAAGAAATTTTTTTGACACGTATTCGAGTTTTGCTAATCAAAAAGAAGGTCCGGATGATGATATAGTTCACGATTCAGTCCAATATGTGTTTAAAATTCCTAATGGAGTGAAAGATTTACCGATAACTTTAGTGAATGAAGTTTTATATTCAGAACTAATTCCTCAATGAAGAATCGGTTCTTTCATCTATATAGGTACAAGCTTTAATGATTTACGAATTACGATTAAGATTACATAAGTAACCAATTTTTGCAGTCAGACCTGATAAACATCTTTTATGTATTCTCTTGTTTCACGATCAACGTGGGACATTATTTGAGATTCCCAGATGTCATCTCCAAGAAGAGCTTTATATCCATTTAATGTTTGTCCAAAAAGATGCTTGAGAAATTCTGGAGGATCAGAATAATTTCCGATACAAACAACAAATATTGCCAAGTTCTTTCTACCTTGTTGATTAGACAACCCTCCAAATCCAAGATCAGGATTCTTATGAATTATGTTTATCATTCCTTGAAAACCAGTCTCCTTCTCTTCATTATCGACTAGATAAAGCATTTGAGAGCACCATTGCAATATAAATTCTTGTAATCTGGGTGCAATGACTTCAGATCCAGGACCGAGACCTAATCTACCTAAGCATATAGCAGCATTTTCAAGGACAGTTTGTTGAGTATCAGAGCTGTTCAAAACTGGAATGAGCAAGTCCACCATATTCTTTATATATGGTTCTAACAATTCATATGGCAATCGCATACTTATTTCTCCGAGAGCCCAAATCGCATTATTGTAAACTGCAAATGTAGTGTAGGATCTATTGTTTATTTCATTACCGATACTGATGAAGACATGCTGTAAGAACGGCTTGACTGTTACATCCAACGTAAATATAGCTAAATCTCCTAATAATGCGTAGGCAGACTGTCTCACATCGGTTGAATAATCTTCGAAGCATAAAAGAACGAGTTCCATCAAATTCGAACTACTCAGCTGCATTAACTCTACGGAGTGCGAACCGAATCCTTGAATAAGCCCATCAACCAAATCGAGAGAAGTGACAATGAAATCTTTTTCAGGTGTTTCAATTAAAGGATTTGTTTGACTCTCCTGGTCCTGCTGAATACAGGTAGATAATATTTTAACTGCTCTCTCATAAACTGGAACAGCATAAGGTGCAAATAACTCTCCTAAAGTAGCAGCAATCGATGCCATGCACTCCAATAGTGGCCATAAATCCGTATCCATATCGTCGAGAATTTGCCACTTCTGAAGTAACGGTGGTAGCAATAAATTAACATATTCAGGTGAGGATAAATGTTCGTATCCCATTTTTTCAACGAAAGTTTGGACACAATCATACAAAATAATTAGATTTTTTCTCTGATACGTTTCAAAACATTTTGCAAAGTGATGTAATAAGGGCTCCACATACTGAACCATTAAAATGGTATCAGATTCCTCTATAAATGACGACAAGGCCGAACACGCAGCCTCCTGTACGACTTTTTTTCCATCTAAACCACAACGAACAATAGATTCAAAAGTCGGTTGAAAATAACCAGCATAATCGCCTCCTTCATGCGCTTCCTCAGATACCCATGATGAAAATCTCGATAAAGTCCAGCATGCAATTTGCCGTACTCTAGGCTCACTATCTTGCAATCTATCGACTAAAAATGGAACCAAAGAGGGCAACTTGTCTCTTGCTAGCTCAATACAGCTTTTACTAACAGCACCGAATGCTAATATTGCGGATTCCCTAACTGGCCATTCCGAAGAGACTATTCTCTCTTGAAGTACTGGCAAGCAAACTTCAAGCACTTCACTGGGCATATTTATAGACAACACATCTAAGGTTGCAGCAGAACATTTTCTTAAACTCCATTGGTCAAACTCCAAACCGTCTTCATCATCGTCTTCATCTTCAAATTCTGAATCAGTTTCGTTATCCGACTCAATTTGGGAACCCACAGTCTTTCTATTAGTCGCAGCAGTGTGCGAGCTTTTCGATTTAGCTGCCAGGGGACGTATATCCTCATCCCTGTCCTCTTCATTAGCATCCTGCTTCTCATCAGCTATTTCCATTAAAAAAATCTCCTCAGGAGAATACACCATCTTTTCCAAAAGAATAGGCAAGATTAATTTTAGTTTTGGTTGAAATATTGACTTGTTTGTTTCAATTTCGGGGGATGTCGATAACGCTAATAAGAACTCACAAGCTTCTAAAGCGACAACTTCATCTGCATCTTGCATCAAATGTAAGCAATAATTAATGACACCATCTATATGTGGGAAAATCTTATCGGGGCGCGTTTCAAGAATTAGTGAAAAAGCAGTACAGATGTTTCTTCTTACCTCACTATTAGGATCATTAGCTAGATTGAATAGCTTTTGCAAAAACTCGTCAATATGAACTAGAAATGCCTGAGACCTTAAAGGAATTATTTGGTTGATGCATTGAATTGATAAAGATCTAATTTTTCCACTATGTGGGTTATCGAGCAATTTAATGAAGTATGGAACCATAACGGTCAAGGGCCTTTCACCATTAAACTCTTGATCTAGCTGTAAAGCACTATCTTCACATATTTTACTGAGAGCACTCATCGCAGCTTCCTGCGCATCGAACACACCATCGGATGAGCCCATGTTCGCCAACTCCATCAACTGAGGCAAAGACTGCGGCCATCCGTCAATCCCATAGATAGAAAATAGTGATGTAATTACGTTACCTGTAATATTTCTGACCATACTATCCTTCACAGTAAGACCTTTAAATATGTTATCCATCAAATACTCTCTATGCTTAGTTTGTAGCGGGTGATCATTTTTCAAGATACTGTTCTTCAAGTTTATTCCTGAGGCAGCTCTAATGTCAGATTTAGCTGTATTGTCTAACACTAATATTTCGAAAAGGTAATTCTCTATCTCTGGTTGCTCTCGAGCTTGATTTAGCGCCCCATTCGCAAGATCTCTTTCTTCATTGTTTGCTGATAAGGTGCCCCTAAATATGTGCTTAAGCTGTTCTAGAGAATGAGAATCAGCGGACCACGACATACTACTTGAAAACCTAAGCTTCGAAAAAGTTGTATTAGCAAATATTTTCTTTTAGTTGATCTATTTTATTTTTTTACCATTTGCTTAGTTCAAAAAAAAAAAAAAAAATTTAAAGTTCTGATGAGGCTGGTGGATGATTATCACGAGGAACATGTAAAAATATATGCGACTAAGGTATTAATTATTATACACTATTAGAGGTAATGTTTGAAAAAGATGCTAGAAGGGCATTTCAATGCACGCTATTTATAAAAGAATTCAAAAAAAAACTCTACGGCTACCTACACTTCATCATTATTATTATAGTCATCATCATCATCAAATGTAAGTTCTTGTAGATCTGAAGTAACTTTTGTAAGCTGATCAAGTATCGCAGACCTTCTAAGACGGCCAATCATTATCTCATCCTCATTGGACGGCCCACACAGAGCTGGCGAGCTCTTGGAAAATGCGGACAGGGGAGTGTCAGGAGAAAATGAGCCAATCGAGATGTCATCTATGTCTCTTGGAACATTAGGTGGTCGATAGGTATCCAAAGAATTTTCCGAAACCTCATCGGGCGCTTTTTCATGAAATAAAGAGCTCTTTGTCTTTTTATCAAATTTATTGATGATTAAAGGCAGATTTGCTGGATATAAGTCACTTAATACTTCCGATGACTTCTCTTCTTCTTTCGCGGCTTGTAAATCATGGATAGAAAATCCGAAGTAATGGCTATCAAAATCGACTTCATGAGTTTGGTTATTGTCTAAATCTAAATCAACGTCTGTCAAGTTCTCGAATGTGACAGCTTTACCAGTTCCTCGGTTTTTTGAGTACTTTCTTATTAGCAGTGGCTCACTGGAATTAGTAGTTGGTGGCGTAGGCGTTTCCTGCTTATCGTATTCACTACCAGAATCTTCATCACTTATATTGAGTCTGTCGCTTGTAAAATTAACATAAGAATGACTCTCCTTGGAAAGCTTTTCTAATTCTTCATTTTTGAAACAGTTAAGACGCGCCAACCTTTCTCCAAAAGTTTCTAAGCATTCAGCCGGGACAAACCCTATCTTACCGTCCTCTTCATCGGACTCTATTTCATTTTCATCATCACATGTATTCGCGTGGTTTCGACGATACATTACGCGTTCTTCTTTGCTTAGTTTCTGTATTAGCCACCAGTAGTTATCCAGATCATTCATCAAATACACAGGCTCATTCCTTGAAAGAGTACAGTGCAGAGGATCGGGGCCCGAAAAGTCGTACAACCCATATAATTTATCGGGATCTAACTCTTTTGGAGGTGATCGAGGAGGCGATGGAGGAAACAAGAGATCATCATCGTCCACATCTTCACTATCCACATCACTTTCGTCATCATAAAAGTCTTCTGAGTCATCCCCATGGCTGGTTTCTTCAATATATGTCGTCTCATCTCCATCGACGTTGCTCTCACTATTTGAATCTGTCTCAGCAAAAAAGATGTCTTCTATTAAACTATCGGTTTCGTCATCAAAATTTTCATTAGGACCAACACTCGTAGAAAACAAGGGGTTTTTTTTGCTTGAAAACAAATTATCTTCTTCAACTGTCATATTCTTTCCTAAGTAATGACTTTGCTGTCTTTCTTCGTACAATTCATTAGTATTAAATTCGTGCTCGTGGTTTTTGATATAGTGCAAGACACTGGATTGAATACTTTGTTTACCTAAACCAGAAAAACTTGGGTTTAATAGCACCGATGAAGTATGAGATTCGCCCGACTGTTGTGAGTTCAGAGAATAATAAGAGTAATGTGACCCCTCTGTTTGGTTTGATGAAACAGAGGCCACAGACAGTTTTCGGTCTACCGGAGACATAGCGTCTGTCGTCCTCTCCAACCCATTAGAGGGTGAGTCTTTGAGATTCATTTGATACTGGCTTAGCTTGGATCCTATCTTCGTTGGACTTCTCTTTCTCTTTATTTCAATTTTCGTGTTTAGTTTTGATCTGAGATCCGCGCATTCTGCGTTCTCTTTCAATACAAAGTCGATGCCAAAATAAATCACGTTTGTCTCAGAAAATTTCATTACGAGTCAAAAGCTGTAAATTGCGAATAAAATGAAAGCTATTAAATGCGATAGGAGGAACATGCAAGATAAGAAAAATTCTACAATCTATGAATCTAACAATACCTGAGCTTCAGCTTCTCTGAGGTTCATATCCAAAGAAAGACTGCTTCTGGGATCATGATATGCCGTGTCTCTGAGGCAAATAGGTTCTCCTTCAGCTCTTTCACGACTAGCCTCATAAATATGAAGTTTCTTTTTTATTCTTCTTAGCTGCCATTTCAAAGGTATAAAAGGAAGTACACCTTCTCTTTCTTCGTATAACTTCACCTTTAGCCAGATTATTACTGCTGCCCAATACACACAGTAGGATATGACACTACCGTAGGTAGCAGAATTGGTCCACCCAAAGATAGCATTGAATACCATCCACCAGCCATCTGTCAAGCCGTTGCAACAGTTCACATGCCAAATACTGTTCGATATATCATATGATCCGGGACCGCTTCCTGTTTCGCTGACATCCAAACCACCACATAATCTAACATAACGCTCTAGCTCAAAGAACCAGATACCTCTACTCATAAGTCCAGCGCTAACAACATACAAGAAACAAGTCAGGAATATTAAGAAGTATTGTAGTGACATTTTGTTTCCACCTCTATAGAGTGCATATCCAACATTAACTCCAAGCAATGCACCGGCAGCAATTGAAAGAGGTAAAGAAGTAAGTGGTTGTGACATCCCTATACCACCCACAAACACTACCGCTTCCAACCCTTCTCTTAAAGTAGTAACGAAAGGTAAAATGGCCAAAAAATATCTACCAGAGAACCCTTTCCTCCTCTTTTCTTTGACTCCTTTCTGCGGAGTGACTTCGTCATCCTCCGAATGATTCTCATTAGCAACATTATTTTCATTCTCACTATTACTTGTCTGCTTTGCAAAACCGTTATCGTGGTAAGCGTCACCCAATTTGATCCACCATTTTATTTTCATAACTTTATTGATTCTAAGAAGCCCTAAACCCATCACTGTAATGACTATACTAGACAGAAATGAAAAGATTCCTTCCCATAATCTTTCTGTGTAAGACCAGAAGTCTTTGCCAAAGAAATAAAAACAAACGAGAAAAGCTAGTCCCACCGATACACAAACAACAAAGCCTAAGATCGCTCCAATCCAGACCTGAAGCTTAAGTTTCCGTTGCATGGCGATAATATCATTTTCAGCGCCTCTTGACAGACTATCCGGATCGACTGATTTCACATCCGATCTTTGGTTAATGAATGACAATAGAACAGATATAATGATGGCAGTTTCAAGAGTTTCCCTGAATATGATGAAGAAGATCTGAATGGAAAAAACATCTTCAAAAGCCATTTTTTTTCTTACTTATAATATAACCGTTAATATTATTTCGTAGAATTCATCTTTAGAGCGCGCTCTTTGTAGTTTTTCTTCACAAATTTTATATCGACAAGTGACCTGCAAAATAATTATACCTGCAGCAAAACCTAAAAATAATATTCAATTAATTATATAGTCAGATGCTCGAAAGCCTAAAAGAAACAAATTCAAAGTCTAGATATTGAGACAAAACCAAGATTCAGAGAAAAATTGAGGAAAAAAACAAAGTAAGAGAACATGATTTATTGAAATTTCTAAGCAAACTTTTGTCAGTGATGCTAACTTGTAGGGAATTCAACAGTTGCGCTCAAGCAAGTTATGAATTCGTCGTCCTTAGTGTAAGCCCTTGCATTTACAATGTATTTTCCAGAAGGAACCTCCTTCGGAATTTCGACTTCCTTTTTAATAATTTGGTTTCCCTTATTAATTGGACAAGATAAATCAACCTTTGTGATCTCTTCACACAAGTCGAAAGTTTGATGGATAAGCTTGATATATCCGTATCTCACATCAACCTCAACATAAGCGCCATCCTCGATATCTTTACTAACATAACCTTCAGCAATAAAAGTTAAATTTTCACCCCTGACAGGTGGATTTGGCAGTATAACAACGCTTTGCAAATCCAAAAGTTGCGCTATATCCGATTCACATTGAACAATTGGCGAGTTCCCAGGCACAGGCTTGTCGCCAGGGACCACAAGAGGCAGCAAACCTTGTGCTTGATGACTCGACGAGTCCACGCCTTTCCAAAGTGACCTGATACTATCTGCATAGGGATTCAAAAGGGGTACTAAAGAAATTCCCTCGACCACTGTAAATGCCAAAACTGCCTGTGTGAAGCATCTTAATGAAACCATCTTTTAACTATTTGTTCCAATGCTTTGTTCCAATGCTAAGTATGAAAGAGATAAATGCTTAAGGATATGACGACTTAAAACTCGCCCTAGTTAGCTATATGCAGAACATAAACATATGGCTCTCTTTGGCATAGTACTAAATACATTAGGTAACTAAAATGAGCTATGGAATTCTAATTATGCTGAAATAACAAGGTTTGACGTCAAAACGTCAAGCCTTTCTCGAAGTAACTTTATGTCTATTTCTAATAGCTCCCTGTATAGCGTTATTCCTTCAGGCGTTTCTAAGAGCTCACCTAGTTTTGGTTGAGACAACTTCCATACAACAGAAGGATTAACGGTTCTGTAGCAAATATTCTTCTGGTGATCATTTTGCACCAAATCACCAAAAGCGGTCATTGGCAAAATACTGGATGTTATCGCTTTATTATTTTCAAATTTCAAGTTGGATTTGACAAGACCAGACTCTACTATGAAGAAACTGGGAGCGTTTTTTGAGCTATTATAAAACTCGAAGTCTTCTGGGATTTTTTCCTTGACGAAAAATTTCGTAATTCCGGACCAGAATTTTTCGTCTCTTTTTGATAATCCTGAGAAAGTAATCATTATCAAAGGCAATGGCTGCCTTTTGAAAGACGAGTCAGAATTTGTGTAATATTGATTTTGAATTCTCTGTTCATCTTTCACTGTTTTAGCGGCAGCATGGTATATCTGAGTTGTTCTTGGGGTACCAAAAGTCTGGTTCATGATCAGCTTGAAGTTTGGTTTCGAGGCCGGTTGCGTTAAAGATGTATTACCAGAATTCACTAATATCTTATTTTCTTTTCGAAGTTTACTGTACGTAGCCAAGAAGGAATTTTCGCACCATTCGAGAGCGTAATTGAGTGTATTGAAAAGCTTGATATCTCTTCCATTGTCCCATAAACCCGCATCTCTCAAAGCTTTAATAATATCGTCATCCTCAAAAACAGATGAAATTATTAAATGAGTCTTGAACTCATTTAAAAGATTTAGAATTCTTCGAAATCCTTCAGCAGCAGAAAAGTCAATGGATTCAACCCCCTTCATATCCAAAATTAAGAATTTGATCGGATTCTTATCAAAATTGTCATTTTCAAATTTTGATCTGATGTCAGTTTCAACACCGCCGATAGAACCAAAGAAAAGGGTGCCTTGCAATTTTGTGACACAAATCTGAGCACCAACATCTTTCAAAAATTCCTGCTGTTTAGGGTGTCTTAATACAGTCGACCTAGCTACAGATCCAGTGTAGATGTCCTTAACGACAGGTCTTCTAGCAGCATCAACAACAAACGAAAGACAAGCCAAAAGAATACCAACAAAAATCCCAATCACAAAGTCAAATGCACCCATGGTTACAATTATTATGATTATAGTACTGTACTCAATCTTTTTGAGCCTCCCGTAGGTATCATATAATGCTTCTTTGAGCAACTCATATCCCAAAAGATAAATGAGAGATCCTACTACGCTAATTGGTATATATCCAATTACCACGGGACCAGCAAACATCACACCTGCTGTTGCTATTGCTAGCAAAATACCAGCTAATCTTGAATCAGCTCCGGCTCTAATAAATAGCACAGAATTTGTATAGACCAAGTAATTCTGAATAGAGCCTACCAATCCAGAGAGGACATTTGAATATCCATGTGCCACTAATTCTCTATCCACATCAACTTGATCCATATCTATCGTAGCTGCCAAGGCTGGAACATTGATCGGAACATGGAGAATTCCAAAAAAAGTCAATGCAAGCATTGTCGGAGTTTGTTTTAAAATACAAAACCAATCAACAAGTCTAAATTTATACAAATCGTAAAATCCATACCATGGCTGATCGTCTTCTACCGTAGGAAAAACCCATCCGTTATCTCTCGCAATATTCAAATCCCATGAAGGAACGAGGTAAACAATCAAATGAAATAGTAAGAACACGCCAACAAAATATAATGGTACCAAAAGAGAGTTGTGAAACTTGTGTTGTAAAACAACTAATATTATTGCCAAGAGGAGCGGGATGTTCCATTCCAACAAAGTGGTTGTGCTCAGAAAAAGGAATTCGAGGACTGGTAAGCTGTAAGTGAGTCCACCCTCTAGTCTTGACGACACCTCAATACCTGTTGCAATCAAAAAATAACCAACCCCTCCGATGCATCCTACCAAAATATGTCTTGGAAAAAACCCAACTAATATGCCTAACTTCATTTTTCCGAGCAAGAAGAAGACCAAACCTGTTACAACAGCAGATATAGAATATGTAAGGATCGTTGTAGCAATGATAGCATCAGAGCCAGATTGTTTCATCTCACTGGCTATTGATATTGCCATCGTATGGAAAAATGGTGTCACTTCAATCATTTCTGAGCCAATTCCAGATTTGAGCGCTGATCCACCCATTGAATAAACAAGCTGTGAAACGATTGTAGACATATAGAACATTGACAAGCCAGCAGGACCTAAGGAGGAAAAGATTGCTTCACTAGTTGGAAACATAATCATACCATAAGACAAGCCATCCAAAATGTTCAACAAAGTCCCTAAGAACACCGCAGGAATATATTTTAGGGGCTTAACAATAAATTTATGAACAAGGCCTGAGTTATCATCTGGAGAATCTTTGGAGTGATGAAACGCAATTTCACCTACCTCTAAATCATTGTCAAACATAATTGGGATTGATGATTCTCCGTAACCACTATATCCCTTAGTTAAATCTTTTATTAGTGGCGTATCCTCACTTGTCTCAACCAGATGATCATGAAAAGGTACTTCATATGTCTTCCCAACGTAAAAGTCATCACTCGTAATAGGAATAGGAGGAGAGGAACTGATATCCGTGCTCTCAGGTTGCAGGTAATCATTGGATTGGCCCTGTGTATCATCTGTGACACCAATGCCAGCTAGAGTTGCCGTTTGTTCGTGAACATCGTATCCAGAATACACCGTGGGAGAATGATACTGTGCCAACCTCTGGCCCATGCTAACATAGCTTCTACCTCCGAAGTCAAAGCTTGGACTCACGCTACTATTGAAAGTATTACCATAAGCTTCTGAAAGAGAAAATTTTTTTCTCGAGTCATCTACTTCTCTGCTAGAAACTTTACTCGCTTCAGATGGAGAAGAGGTCCCAAACGAACTCATATTCGAACCAGCTTGTATGCTTTCAGTTATTTACAGCAGATAGACTCCAAATGTAAGGAATAGACCAAAGACTTCTAGTAATGCAGTAGGAACAAGTTTAAATTTCAGAACTTTTATTATGATGCATTCACCCTTATCTATGAACTTTCAGCGAAAGAATTTCGGTCGGTATGTGGCAGATATATGCAAATTTCGCGCCATATTTTTCACACCATTCCAAATGCGAAAACGAAATGAAAGCACCAAATGGTGATCAGATAATTACGGCTATAATGATTCCTTGACCAAGAAAATAGCGTACTAAAGTAGAGTTTGGATATATTTGTTGTTGATAAAAATAAAAACTACAAGCAAGTTTGCCAAACTACAAAATGGATTTGATACCAAAGGTAAATTACTATGTTTTAAACGATAAAGAATAAATTTTTGTTTCATGCCGAAAAGTTAGAAGCCATTAGACCAATTGCTTTCTAGATCCTTTAAAGAACAACTGGACAATAGTTATTTGCAAAAATGCCATTCCAACCATAAGCAAAACCTCAAATATTGAGAAATAGTAAATTCTAGACTCAGTTGATTTGACAGTTGCTTGATTTCTGTTATTTCTGGTCTTATAATATTGCAAGGTTCTCAAGAGGTTATTCAATTGTTGATCAATCTCATCAACTGTAGCTTGCATATTTTCAACGTGTTCAATTGGTCTCACATTAGGCTGTTCAGGCATTTTAGCTTTGAACCCCTTCTCGTCTTCTTCATTTTCAAATTTGACTTCGAAATCAACTACCTTTTCTGCGAATGTAGACATTCCGTTAGCAAAGCAGAATTCATATTCGCCTGGAATTTCGGCTGTGAAGACAAAATCGCCTTGTCTTTCTTTTTCACCTGATTCGATATATTCTCCTCTTGGATTAATAATAGTGTAGTCGACATCAAAAGATCCACCACTCTGTACCGCAAAATAGTAACTGATTGGAGTTTTCGGTCTCTCTGTGAAAATATAGAAACATGATTTCTCTTGAGCACCTAACGTAAATGTCAAAGCAGATGCACTGATCGACTGAGAGAATACTAGCAAAGATGTCAAAAGTGCTAAGAGCATATCTTCTTCTTAGGAATTGTCAAAATGTAAACTTAAAAGCTCTTACTAAAATCACTACCTACTTTGCGTCGATTTATGTTTGTCAATACCTTCGCAGACGTGTCTAGTTTTTGGAGTCGTGCGCCTATAAAATTACATGTTTTCCATACCGTGTGAATGAATTTCTTCTAATAGAATATTATATACAAGAATCCTAGTATTCAGGGCCAACGAGATCTACAAATATATCATGCGCCCTTCGCTATCAAATCCGATTGCTCTGTCTTTCTTTCTATCTCTTCTTGAAGCACCATAACGGAAGCCAACATTGCCTGATCTAGAGTGCGTGAATTTAAAGTTCGTTCTGTCACCTTTCTTCTCAGTACCTAACGAGACTTTATGAACCTTAACTTTATTGGATTGATCTTCGTCGCGAAGTTCGGTCAAATTGTTCAAAGTTTCCTGAGCAGGTTCCAAGTTGAACAACTTGGCTGCATCAACTGGTCCAAAGGGTTCTGACTCAGAAATAGTCAAAAACCTCTGATGCAAAGTCCTCAGAGGGGTAGGGATCTCCGTAAGATTCTCAGCCTGTATTGGTGGTTCATATAACGGAAACATACGATACATAACTTTGGAAAAAGTCAGCAAATCCTTACTTATTTTATCCTGCGAAAAAGTTAGTAAAGTTATTCTTTATTGTCAGTGAATTTATATTCAGTTGAGAACTTGATTTCAGTGCTTAAAATCTAACCATATGTTTGTCTTCAAGACTAATCGAATTTAAAAAATAATCTCATCATTTCAAGTTATCAAGTATAAGTCATTTCACATCTGTCTTAAGAAGGAAAATGATCAAAAAAAAAAAAGATTACTTACCTGCTCCTTCCATTTTTTCTCAATACTTTGTAATTTGACTATAGCTTCAATTCTTGATATTTTTATTCCATACTTATGAGCAACTTCCTGAACATGCATACCATTCAGGTTCACCTCTTCGTAAATTTTATTTTTCAATTCATCTGATATCATTAAGGCAGTCCGACAATGAGGATTTTGAGGAAAAGGCTGAAGGGACGGATCCCTCTTGGTATTATTGTATCTCCTTTCATCAGGGATCACAGGAGTTGATGGATCTACGATTGTTTTTCCATCAGGTACTATGTAATTAGGTTTATGATTTTGAGGCGGATAATAATATTTGTTCCTATAATACTCTCCTCTAATATTCATAGGGCCAAGCCATTTCTTCAAATGTCTCTGGAAAAAACTAGAGTGATCTTTCTTAGGGTGCGTTTGAGGATCTGCCTCTGCCTTATACGACTGTGGATATGCCAATCTTCTCTTCAAGGTACGCACTTGCTGGTAAAAAGGACTATAACGTCCACCAAACTTGTAGTACTGACTAATCATTTGCTGGTCTATGATTTGAAAATTAGTTCTAAGATGTTCAGTTGAACAAAATTTTCAATAGAAATAAAAATATCCTAAAATGTCGCATATATACAGAGACATTCATACCTTTAACTATTTGCGTTTATTTACATTAGAAAAAAAATAGGCGCTCAGTATAAAGTGCTGCCATATTTTTAAGATAACACCACAACAAACGAAAGGATACCTATCTCATTCACCATAATCCTTGAAGAATTTTGATGGAGTTCATAAAGTTGATAAAACTGAGGATATCACCGGGCAGAAACTCTGAGGCAAACGCGTCAACTTTGGTTAGAAAAAGAAAAACATCTAGGAGTGAAGATGATCCCTTTTTTGATCCTGAAAGTAAGAGCCGAAAGTTAGTATTAAGTGAAAAAAACGTGAAAGATCAAAACGATGGCTCTTATTCCATTAGAAATACGAAACTGTCAAAACCATCAAAGAATAATAAAGCGACGTCATTCCTGCCATCGAAAGGAATAGACGATCAAAAGGATGTGCAACAAAAAATGAAAAATGCAAAATATATAACTCGAAGGCTTGATGAAGCGCAGTTTGAAAATGAAAATCATGAGGAAGATGAAGTAACGCTTGAGGTCTTAGAAGAAATGAGTAAATTAGTTGAATATTTTCCAGTTTTATCACTGAACTATCGACTAATTGACAAAATAGGCGAAGGAACTTTCTCTACTGTATACAAGGCAGAAGCATTAAATGGTACAATAAAATTGGGGTCTGATGTTTGGAGATCACCCCCCCTCAGAAAGAAGAAGAACGCTTCTAAAAGGAAGAATCCAATTGTCGCATTAAAACAAATATATGTCACTTCTTCTCCCAACAGAATCCACAATGAGTTGAACCTTTTGTATATATTAACAGGAAACTCACATGTTGCACCATTGTTAGATGTCTTACGCTACCAAGACCAAGTACTAGCCATATTACCTTATTATCAGCATTCCGACTTCCGTGACTTTTATAGGGACCTACCCATAAAAGGTATCAAAAAGTATCTATGGGAATTATTCCAGGCTTTGGATTTTGTTCATGATAAAGATGTGATACATAGAGACCTAAAACCAACGAATTTTCTATACGATCCCTTCAAAGGACATGGTGTATTGGTTGATTTTGGTTTGGCGGAAAAGGTTCAGAATAACAAAAAAGCTTCTAATCCATGTCCTTGTGAGTCAACTGAAAGAATAGCAAAAGGGAAAAGATTAAGTCTAAAAGGTGGGTACCCGAAACAAGATCTGAGACCTCCTAGAAGAGCCAATAGAGCAGGAACGAGAGGCTTTAGGGCGCCCGAAGTGCTATTCAAATGTACTAATCAAAACACAAAGCTTGATATATGGTCGGCGGGAATAATTGGACTTTCTATTATATTGAGGAAATTTCCTCTTTTTAATTCACCTGATGATACCGATGCGATATTGGAGTTGGCATTAGTTTTTGGTATCGAAAAATTACAAAAATGTGCCGAATTGCACGGATGTGGATTAGAAATAGACTTAGAACATATGCAGACAGATCATGTATCAATACTTCAACTAATTTGCATTTTTTTACGATACGAATGGGATAACGAGAGCTTTCCGAAGGACTCTGTAGTTTGGGATACCTTGAAGTTATTTAATAAAGAAGGGGATAAACTAATTGCTCCCAAAGAGGGTACTCCGGATAACTTTGATAATTTTCAAATAGACACAGAGAATTACGAAGATCACAAGAATCTAATAGAATTGCTAAACGGATGCTTTCAAATGGATCCCAAGAAAAGAATGTCTGCAAAGTATATTCTTAAATTGCCATTTTTCGAAGAGCTCAAAAATAAACAAGAGGATGAAGTTCTCTTCTAATATTTCAATATTTGAATTAAAACTCACTATACTACATAACTTAGCAAAATAACTACACTTCGTAACGATCGTCATCACATTTGTAAACTTACTATTCGGTGTCATCTTCGAATAATCCCCGCGATCTTTTCTTTGAGTTTATGGATATGTCAACGACTTGACTCTCGTTGGATGACTTATTCCATTTTTGGTTTAAGTCATTGATCAATTTGTTCAGTTCAGAGTAACTTTCACTCAATTCGCTGTGGTAATTAGTATTATTCTTAGAATTCAGCAGATTCTTTTTCTTAAAAAATTTTGACTCTGTTGCTTCACGACCATTAAGATGAGAGTTGTGGTTCAAAAGCTCCAACTGCAAATCTTTGGAATATATTTTTTTCTTCAAAAATATAGACAGACGACTTAGCGTAGCTTTCTTATTATGTTTGACGCCTCCTTTTTGTTGCAAGAGAGTGTTGCTAGGTTCAAAGTCGTTGACATCGAGCAACGGAGGAGACGCAATAGAAGAAGTCACTATCCTGGGACTTTTATTATGGCTTCTGTTACCTTCATCGTCAAAACTAAAATTGAAATTTTCAAGCGTTTCAACTGGCGATCTTTCTGATGAGCGACGTCTTTTGGTCTTAGGTAGAGTCCTAAAGGCAGTCTTTACTAAATCCACATCCGATTCATCATCTGATAGTACCACTGCTGAGCCATAACCGCTCCTGTTATGCTTTTTCACAGGCTTGTTATTATTGACATTTGACGAGCTAGCTGTACCTGCAGCTTGGCTTGTTAACGAAGTCAAACTCACTAAACTACTGTTTCTGGTCGGCCTAATATCGTCTATTGACACAATAGAATTTCTGGGACTATCTAAACTCACAATAGATGTTCTTCTGGTGTTGCCCTGCCCTTGAATGATGCTGTTTGCATTGATTATAGAATGGTTTGATGTGATAGAATTTGTAGACGACGATCTTTGTTTATTAGGAAATGTAGGTGGTTTGATTATGTGAGGACTTGCCGACCTGGGAACTTCATTAGGACTCAATGGTGTGGCGCTATCACTAAAGGGTCCCGAGAGAGACACCATTACTTCAACCTAGCCGTACAAAGAGCACTTTCGTTTATCTTTATCTGAAAGATGGAAAAAAAAATGCGACATCTCAAAGTCGCAGATAAATAGGCTGTGGAACCTTGATCCATTCCGATTTCGAAAAAAGAATTAAATAAAGATAACAAACTCTATCCTACTAAGAACTCATATTTGTAATTGTTCGAGATTTATCTCTAAAACAGCTTGATCAAGAATGTCTGAAAGCATATCGAAAAGGGCTTGCTAGAACGCTTGGGGCTACAAACAAAGAATCCAATCATTACAGAAAATGACTTGTAGCACTGTATCATGACTTCTCTAATAAATTACTATCATATTATAGTACTTTGTTATTACTTTATTATTTCAATATTTTACTATTTTACTATTCTGCTGTGAGAAGTCAAAATAGAGTATATGGTTATGCTAACCAAACTGATATCGTGTGATTTTCCAGGTAAATTTTCCTCCCTGGTCACAACACGTTGTTGAGTAGCCCCCTCAGGAGAATACTATTTGAGACATCTCCTGCTTTCCTTAACGACTCCTCGATTAGAGGGCATCTCCGGATCATATCTGCGATAAGATATCGCGACCAAAAGGAGTCTCGATCCACGGAGTACCCGAAAATATGTGTGACATTGTGTAAACATTTCAGATTGTTGCTCTGTCAAACATAAATTAGTAGGCATAATTCAATTGTAACGAACTCATTTAATTTACATCAAAACGATAGAAATGACCTTGAGAAAGGCTAATGCCCAATATTTGCTTTACTTATCTAAGTTCCCATTATTAACGAAGTCAGTCACTGCAGGAATATTAGCTGGTCTAAATGAGGTGATTGCATCGTCGTTGACTAAAGACTTCCAGAAAATAAACATGCGAGACCGTGAGATCAAACATGTATTTAGTCCAAAGTTATTCACAATGATAATATATGGGAGTTTTATCGTTACGCCCATATCACACAAGATGTATGGGACTTTAAACAAAATTTTTAGAGATAACTTGTCTTTTGGAATGAAATTCTTACAAATTTTAACTTCCTTAACTACAATCACACCCACTTTGGCTGCCGTTTTCACAAGTTGGGTTGCTATAATAAATAATTATAAGTTGCCTTCTAATTTGAAGACATTTGATGCTCACACGGAGCTTCTGAAGATCAGATCTATAGTTGTAAAAGGTTTGAAGAGCAACTATTTAACTATATTAAAAACATCAGTTATGACATCACTAGTTTCGTTGGTGATTGCGCAGAACTTCATAAAGGCAGAACTTTGGGTTGTGTTCTTTAACGCCGTGTACTTTGTATTAGGTACGATTCAAAATACGAAAATGAAAAGACTCAACAGGAATATGTCTCTAGCTGATGTCGAAAAGGAGCAATGATAGATAGGATATGAATAAATATTTCCTTTTTGAATAAACGTAAAGTAAACTTAAGTCCGACGTACACTCAATTACTTATGCCGATTCTGTGTATTAAGTGGTAGAGCAATAAGTTCGGTTTCCTGAATTTCGAGCTGCGATTGTTTGAGAATATAAGCTGACCGATAAACTTCTAATTTTCTCCACAATCATTAAGAAAATCCATCCTTAAATTAGAAATTTTTTACCATGATGTTTCCAAGAAGTTTGACTAGACTCAATTCGAAAAATTTCACTTCATTATCCCAATTTAGGACAATGATTACGGCTCAAGCAGTTGTATATTCTCAACATGGAGAGCCAAAAGATGTTTTAAAAACTCATAAATACGAAATCGATGATATAAATCTCGCTGATGATGCTGTAATTGTCAAAACCCTCGGTTCCCCTGTGAATCCATCAGATATTAATCAGATCCAAGGAGTTTATCCATCCAAGCCAGAGAAGACAACGGAATTGGGTACAGCAGAACCATCTGCTGTTTGCGGTAATGAAGGATTGTTTGAAGTATTAAAGGTTGGACAGGGTGTCAGCAAGTTTGAGGTAGGAGACTGGGTAGTTCCGGCAGCAGTAAACTTCGGTACCTGGAGGACTCATGCCTTAGGTAGTGAGCGTAATTTTATTAGACTCCCAAACCCAGAGCAATCGAAGGCTTCGGGCAAAGGTCCAGGTTTGACTGTTAATCAAGGTGCAACTATATCAGTGAACCCACCCACTGCATACTTGATGCTTACCCATTTTGTTAGATTGACTCCTGGTAAGGATTGGTTTATTCAAAACGGTGGAAATTCTGCCGTAGGAACTTTTGCTACACAAATGGGTAAATTATTGGGTTTCAATTCTATTTCTGTCATAAGGGATAGGCCAAATGTCGATGAATTAATTGAAGAAATGATAAAGGAAAAGGGGGCAACTAGAGTTATTACTGAAGAGGATAATAACTCAAAAGAATTTGGCTCAACTATCAAATCATGGGTCAAAGAAACTGGTGGAGCAATAAAATTGGCCTTGAATTGTGTAGGTGGAAAGAATGCTACTGGAGTTGCAAGAAAGTTAGACAAAAATGGACTCATGTTGACATATGGTGGTATGTCCATGCAACCAGTTATCATCCCAACCTCGTTACATATATTCAAAAACATCACTTCGTCAGGTTTTTGGGTCACTGAGCTTCTTAAGAATGACCTTGACTTAAAGCTTAAGACTTTGAATCAAATTGTAGATTGGTACGAGTCCGGAAAACTTCAAGATGCTCCGTCCCATGAGAGTCATTTTAGTTCTGACGGGTCTAAATCCTTGAGTGAGATATATGTAGAAGGTGTTCAGAACTCCAAGAAGGGAAAGCAGTTGATAACCTATTAATTTTATTTACGTATACATATGATATAATAAAACTATGCAAACAATTTTTGAATATTTTAGCTTTATGTAGAAAGCACTTTCTGTGGTAGATCGATTCGATTCACAAATAAAATTATAGTCCTATTATGGCCCGGTTAATTCCGATGGACCTGCACATAGTATATGTCACCTGAGAAAGACTAGCACAGGCTGCTAACTAAAACGATTAAGCGGTTAGCCGGTTCCGCAGGAGATGCCCGAGACTGAAAAAAAAACTATTCTTATCAGTAGCGTCTGCTGCTCATTTGAATCTGCGGTTAAAAAGTGGTTCTGTAATAATATTCTCCACATCAGGTTCTCCGGAAGTTGAGGAGTATTATAGATATTAACTGGTAAGAGGAGGAAGAATTCAAAAACTTTTAGTCAAACTACCCAAGAGTAATCAGTGCTATAGCTAGATCATTTGTTAGACGAATCTAGAAGTGACTATGTCTAGAGCTTTGTCTTCCACAAGAGTGTTGATTGGTGATGAAATCATTCCTGCAACTTTGATATTCTCTATCGAATCTGGGAAAATATTACAAATCGAAAGAAAAGTATTGCAAAAAAGTGATCCACTCTTGAGGCTTTATAATGTATTGCCAAAAGATTACCGAAATGTTACACCTTTAGTAATTATGCCTGGGATTGTCGATGCGCATGTACACTTAAACGAGCCTGGAAGAACTGAATGGGAAGGTTTTGCAACTGGAACTCAAGCAGCAGCTTCGGGTGGTGTCACTACGGTTATTGACATGCCATTGAACGCCATACCGCCTACAACCACTGTTGCCAACTTTAACCTTAAAATTTGTGCTGCGAAAGGTCAAACTTGGGTTGACGTTGGGTTTTGGGGAGGTTTGGTTCCTGATAACTTGGAGTCGTTGAAACCTTTAATCTCTATGGGTGTTAGGGGTTTTAAAGGATTTTTGATTGACAGTGGAGTTGAAGAGTTTCCAGCAATCGATGGGAATTACATATTGCAAGCTATGAAAGAAGTTGAGAATTTATCCACATTACTCATGTTTCACGCTGAGATGCAACCCAATATGAATGAAGGGCCGGCACTCACTGTAAAAGAAAGTGCAAATACCAGTCCTAAACTAGTGGTAAATGAAAAGCGAGCTAATTTTTCACTAGCTGATGAAGATGAAGATAGCTCGACTAGAACCTTGAAGGATGAGAGTTCCTCTCAAACCACTAAAGATCGATCACTGGCTTCAGTGGCTAGAGATTCCTTGAGCACTGCAAAGACTCATACTGATGATAAGCTTAAAGCCTTGAGTACTGATCTTGATGAATTTAGCTTAGGGATGTCGGCATCCTTCATTAATAGAGCCCCAAAGCCCGTTGTGGACTTATTGAACTCTTCGAAGTGTGGCCATGATGATGAACATGAACATTGCAGATTGCCTCATAACCATGCAGGATCTATCGATCATAATGTTTTAAGCGATGAACAAGCTAAAGCATTAGCAAAGTCTCCAATTTTAGCAGCATCGGAACCGAGATTTGGTAAGTATGCTAGAATAGCTCACAGAAAGTATGATCTGTCTCCATTTGTGGAAGCAATGCGTGAAGATCAACTATATAAGGATGACAGCTCATTTGATACTCCTTTACTTTTAGCTCAGCAAGAAGATTCTACGTTGGCAAATGTCGATGCAACGTCTTATGCTACCTTCTTGGCGTCAAGACCAGATAATTTTGAGACAACAGCAATTGCAGAAATCATACATTGCTCAACAAAAATACCCACGGTACCATTGCACATAGTTCATCTAGCAACACATGAGGCTATTCCTCTCATAAGAGCTGCAAAGTCTAGAAACTTGCCAATCACAGCTGAGACGTGTTTTCACTATTTATCGTTAAGCGCAGAGAAAATTTCAAGTTGTTCAACTCATTTTAAATGTTGTCCCCCTATTAGAACAGACGATAACAGGAAGCTCTTATGGAGAGCCTTAAGAAATAACATTATAACCACTGTTGTTTCAGACCATTCACCTTGCACTCCAGAACTTAAAGGTTTGGACAAAGGTGATTTCTTCTCTGCTTGGGGGGGTATCTCATCTGTTGGGTTTGGATTGCCAATTTTATACACCGAAGGAACCAAACTTGATCCTCCTGTGACATTGCAGGAGATAAGTAAGTGGTGTTCACTTAATACAGCCAAGCAAGTGGGGTTAGAGCATAGAAAAGGTAAAATAGACGTTGGGTATGATGCCGATCTCTTATTATTTAATCCAGACGTAAATTACGTTGTACAAAACTACAAAACTTTTTTTAAGAATAAGTTAACAGCCTATGATGGTATGGAATTTAAAGGGAGAGTCATGGAAACAATTGTAAGAGGAAATTCAGTATTTGCGTTGGGTAAAGGTCATTCTGACATCCCCTTAGGAACATTGTTATTAGAGCCTAGAACTTAGTTCGATCTGATATCTATATATATATAAATATACAGTAAGATGAATGATAAGTCTTAGTTCTAGTATTGACTAGACGGATTCTGGAGCAGTTACTTCTTTAATACCGTTTTAAATTTAAAATTGGATCCATGACACATTTTACTGTCAACTAAGTTTTGGATCCCGCCAAGTTACAGGTTGCCATATCTGTTGATATATAGACCAATGGCCTTTAAGGGGAATAGAAACTTATAAGATGGATACTCAATTGCACAGCTATGATTGAATACTCCTTCGACTTCTTCAAATTTCCACTCACCAGTAGGCAATTGCCTAGACCTTAAAAATTGAATGCCCTTCGATATAGATTCCTTATCAGGGTATTCAGCTAATAGTAAACCAATTATTGCCCACGCCGATTGTACAACTAAGGATTTGTGAGCATTAACGTAAGTGCCAGTTTCACAAGACTTCATAGATTCCGACCATCCGCCGTCGGGAAGCTGCTTAGAAATAAGAAAATCGCAGCCTTTTCTAGCATTATCAGAATTCGAATATACTAATCCAACAGAGCAAAGAGCCTCAAGTGCAAACATTGAAGCATAGGTAAAGCATATACCCCATGACCCATACCATGACCCGTCGATTTTGTTTTGAGCCTTCATTATATATTTTATTGCATTTTCAATGGCGAAATTTATTTCATCGGAGCGATAATTCGGATAATATTTGGAAAAATATGTCAAACCTAACACTGAGGAGTCCGTGCACTCAACATAAGGATATTCGACCATTATGTTGTTAAAAACTTCTGCCGGATTTAATTTTTCAAGCAATGGACTAGCCCTAATTACTTCATATGTTGAGAATGATCCAAACTCAAAGCTCTTAGTATTCTGTAATGTAAGCAAAACATCTACCGCTTCATATAATCGCTGGTCAGTTATTTCTTCACGAAGGTCCGCATATAATGGGTGGTTCCTAACCATAATTATAGCTTTCATAGCTTCAGCTGTACAATCGCTAACAGTGTACCCTTGTGGCTTAGTACTAAATGGCCAGCCACCTTTTCTCTTATCTCTAAAGCTACCAGGCTCACATTCACTGTCAAATTGAGATCTTACCAAAAACTTAAAAGCCTTTCTGATCATACTTTGAAACTTCTTGTCTTCACCGAGGCCAGCTACAAGGAAATATTGCACCATAAAGGCAGCATCCCAAACTTGGACACCATTTGTACCCATTACAGTCATTCCTTGAGGGCCATGAAATAAAATATCGTTCATTCTGTTAGTTAGTTTTTTCCAAGTCTCAGATTTAGAGCCTTCTTCCAAATATGCTACGATCATGTTGAATGCAAAATTCACGGGTGCAATGCACAAGTAATCGGTGTTATAAAATTCCTTACCAATTAAATCGTAAACTTGCTTATTTGTGTACTTCAATAACCATTTTGGCCGTAAATACTTTTCGTATTTTACAATAACCCAATTTAATGCATCCATTATTTTGGTATGAGGATAATATAAATCAACCCCACATACATTGTTTCTATTTTCTCCAAAGATGATGCTTTCATATGGAAGCTGCTTTTCCAAATAAATTTCATTTCTAATACTCTTCAAAAGAGGATCCAAAGGGCATTTTACTCTATTAGCCGACAAGTATCCCACAGGTAGATATATGGCCCTTGTATGAACCCACCATTTTCCTGGATGTATGGGAAACAGATAAGGAAGTAACCACATCTCAGGTGGTGCTGGATTGACGCCCTCCCACTCATACAAGTTTAAAATTGAGAGCCATACTTTCCCCCAGTGTGGATTTCCTAACGCTCCACCTAATCTGTGTAACTGCTTTCGTGCTTTAATGCATACTTCATGGTCTGCGTCAAGACCCAATAATCTCAATGCAATATAATTCATTGTGGTTCCGAAGCATGTCGATTTATCTACTGAATGCAACCCCCATCCCCCATCAACAGGATGCGCAGTATTCACAATATATCTTATCATCTCGTTTCTATAGGGCTCGCTAATTACATTCTTAGTAAAGTAGTTTGCAATGACATATCCAATCGTCATAAACATCGGGCCTTTATACTGGCAAGGAAAAATCCCTGAATCATCCTGCAAAAGTTCAAGAAACTCTGCTCCTTTGTTAAGAGAGTCTTTTGGCGTTTTCAAAACTTCAGCTTTTGGCCTAGGGAAGTCGTCTGTTTCCAACAAATACTTCACAAAATTAGTCTGTGGCTCTCGTTCCGCATCAGTTAGATCCAAGTAGTGCCATGTTTCCCCTCCGAGTTCGTCAACATGTAATCTCCATCTTTTTGAATCCGTGCCTGGGATACCTAATTGCTCTGAATATAACATTTAAAAGAAAAGAAAAGAAAGGAGTTGAAGTTGAAGTTTATTGAAAAGAACTGTGAGCTATAGTCTCCACTACAGCTACGACGTATATTGAGCAAGTGTGCAGTACTCGATGAAGCATCGCTAAGGTCGTGTGATTATCGCACTTTGAGCAGAAATCTATGAAAGAAGTTGAGCAGAAGTAACGGTGCTGAAGAGTGAGGTTTCTTACTTATATCGTGCTTATTCGTTTGAAAAATCTCTATAATATGGTGAAGAGAAAACAGAATGGGAAAATTTTGCACTCAAAGGCATATGAAGACGATTCGCTAAAAGAGAAAGATTCAAAAGTTGAAAAAGTTGAAGATGGAGAAGAACCTGAAGAAGAAGAAATATTTGATGGCTTTCTGGATAATGAAGAAGATGAAGCTGAGGAATTTGAAGAAAAAGAACCTAAAGCAAAGAAGCAAAAAGCTCAACTCTCCGCACATGACATTCAAGTCGCTAGAGAAACTGCAGAATTATTCAAGTCTAATATTTTCAAACTTCAGATCGATGAGCTTATCAAAGAGTTAAAATTTAAAGATCACTATGTCGCAAGGGCTGAGCAAGCTTTGCGGGCATTGCATGGAATCATATCCAAAATCCCTCCTTTGGAAAACTTGACTTTGTCACAGGCAGAGCACCACTTCAATTCAAAGAAGGTCGTCATTCCATTTCCAGACCCCAAACCTTCAAAACTCAATTATTCTTTTTCTTATTTACCACCTGAAGACATTTCTCTTGTGGGATCTTTTGGGTTGAAGACTGGAACGTTTCTGAAGGAAGGAATGTCTATTGATCTCGCTTTAACAATGCCGAGAACTTTACTTCAACCTAAGGATTATCTTAACTATAGGGCTCTCTACAAGCGAGCTTTCTACGTTGCCTATTTGGTCGAGAACCTTATTTCATTGACAAAGAAAAACCATTTACCTGTCAAAATGACGTATGAATTCTTGAATGATGATGTTTTGTGTCCTGTGATACGGTTAGAAAGTATCGAAACTTCTAATCCAGAAGACTTGTGCTTCTCCAAGACAAGATTTTCGATTAAGCTTCTTGTCGGGTTTCCTTGCGGATTTTTCGACTCAAAGAAGTTATTGCCAGATAGGAATTGTATTCGAGTCCAGCATGAGTCTTCCAATCTTCCTCCAACACCTATTTACAACTCATCTATACTCTCTCTGTCATCTTATGATCATTATCTCAAGTATCTTTATGCTGCAAAAAAGTCGACAGAATTTTTCAAAGATGCTTGTATATTAGGAAAACTCTGGTCCCAACACAGAGGATTTGGTTCCCTGTTTAACTCTGGTGGGTTTGGCCATTTTGAATTCAGTGTTATTATGGCAGCATTATTGAATGGAGGAGGTATAAGTGGAAATAAGATATTATTACATGGCTTTTCCTCATATCAATTATTTAAAGGGACAATAAAATATTTGGCAACAATGGATCTACGCTCCGGCTACCTTTCATTCTCTAGTAAGATAGAAGGGGCCCCTACTTCGAAATATCATGCTGATACTGATTTTAATGTTCCAACGGTATTTGATCGGAATATTCGATTAAATGTACTCTGGAAAATGACGAGTTCATCGTATCAGCTGTTACAGAAGCAAGCGGCAGAAACACTCATGCTATTAAATGACGTCGTTAAAGATAGATTTGACCCTATATTGCTTCAAAAATCCGATCAAGACCAAATGAAGTTTGATATGGTCTTAGACATAGAAGCACCTGAGGAAATGTATGAGGGATTTGGACCGCTCGAAAAAATTTCCTTCATTACGTTTGAGAATTTCTTCAAGCACAAACTATATCTGATATTGCATAGTGCTCTAGCGCATCGGGTTTCATTAATATCTATCAAGAATATAAAAAACAAAGGAAATTTTCCTCTTTCCAAAAGGAAGCCTTATGATAGTCGACATAAATTTACAATTGGGTTACAGTTGAATCCCGAAGAGTGCGAAAAATTAGTCACGAAGGGACCTGCTAATGACAATGAAGAACTTGGAACGAAATTCAAAATTTTCTGGGGCAATATGGCGTCTTTGAGGAGATTTAAGGATGGTTCGATACAGCATTGTGTTGTATGGACTGTAAAAGATAATGAGCCCATTATAATATCTATTGTGAAATATGTACTAGATCTTCATTTATGCCCTAATTCTTCGCTGTACTTGCTGACGAATTCATCTATCTTGAGAAATAGACTACCAACTCCATTATTGCCTGCTGCTTTAAGTCATGTCACGTCATTAAATAGTTTTGTGACCTTGAAAGGCTCCTTTGAAAATTTATCAAAGATAATAAGTTCTTTAGAGTTACCGCTAAAAGTCAAATCACTTTTACCAGTTTCGGTTTCTATGCGATACTCCTCCTTGTTGCAACCTGTTCCTTTCGCATCCTCTAATCCAGACTTCTGGAATGATGCTGTATTACAATTTGAAATATCAAGTAAATGGCCAGACGAATTGACTGCCTTGGAAGATATCAAGTCTGCATTCTTGTTAAAGATTGCCCATTTTCTTCTCAAGGATACAGTTTACAGACCATTTCTCACAAAAGATGAATCGATTCCATTCAATGAAAAAGCAACTGCGCTCAACGTTTTAACTCCGGAAGGATTTGGGTTCAAGATCAGAGTATTGACTGAAAGAGATGAAATTTTATACTTAAGAGCGATTGATAATGCACAGAAGCAGAGAGCCTTAGCGCAAGAGATTTATTTGAGATTTTACCGTACTTATATTGGTTCCATAAAACACACAAGAACAGTGAGTTTATTAGCTCATCATTTTGCTTTTTTCTCTCCTTGCGTTAGAATTTTCAAGCAGTGGCTCGACTCTCAATTGTTACTTCATCATTTTTCTGACGAGCTTGTGGAGCTAATTGCCCTTAAACCATTTGTGGACCCTGCTCCATACTCAACTCCTCACTCTCCTGAGAATGGATTTTTGCAAATATTGAATTTTCTTTCGCGATGGAATTGGAAGGAAGAGCCATTGATTTTGGATTTAGCTAGACGAAATGAGGAATTTGAAGAAGTTCTTTCTGATAAGCTTAGTGATAGGTTGACAATCCAGGCCCATAGGGTGATCGAACTGAATTTTGAAAAAATACGCAAAAACGATCCAAGCGGGATAAAGACTCAGCTATTCGTTGGCTCTAAAGATGACCCTTCTGGTATTTTATGGTCAAATGACTTATCTTTGCCCATAGCTACAAGATTAACCGCTTTGGCACGACTGGCAATGCATTTAATCGGCGAGAAAGGATTTAATGAGTCAACAATAGATTTGGTATTTACCCCAGCATTGAAAGACTATGATTTTGTTATAACCACCAAAGGTAGCGATTTAGTTGCCTCTTCGGGAATTTTACCTGCTAATAGTTTCAAAAACTTGATAGGGGTTCTTAGTTCTTTTCCTGGCGATATATCAACGACGTATGACCTTGTTCAAGGATACGTCAATGATCTTAATAGAAAATTTGGGAATTTGATCTTGTTTTCTACAAAGAAGTTTTCTAGTTTAGCCAAGGACTCATCCAATGTTGTTACTGGTGTGTTTGTTCCGACATCTTCTTCGGAAAAGAAATTAAAACCAACATTGGGAATAAATGTTAAGCCTTTTACATCAGGTGGTGATGATGATGTAATAATCAACAAAGACGCCATAATGAGTCAAATAAAGTTGTTGGGCGACGACTTGATCGAGTCACTCGAAATTCTTTAATAGATTTACTCCATTCTAATATATAATCACGTGATCTCTCTTTAAACTAGGCTTTTATCGTTATATATATCAGACTGTATCATCTAGTTACGGAGTATCTTAGGTATAAGATGGCTCCAGCTTTTAGTATAGAAGACCAATTGCAGCAGTTTGAGAGTCAGAGGTATCCGTCTGTGGAAGAAACTACTAAGAATAACCGATCTATAATTTATACACGCAAGAAGCTCTTCTTTGATGATCTCAAGCATTTAATTAAAGTCCTCGGATACTTATTGATTGTTATTGCATATCTTAAGGACAACTCTTCTGTACTTCTAATACTACGGTTTTTTAATCAATACTGTTTGTCAAATCCATTTATTACGGCCGGCTTGCTAACAGAAGAAAGAAAGAGGGCGATGACGAGACATTTACTTATTCTGATATTCATAATTAACGCCATATGTTTTGCAATTCACATATTACGCAGAGGATCCTACTCTGGAGGTAGAGATACGTTACATGGCGGGCTTTCTGTCCAGTTTATAGGAGAACTGCCGTCATTTTTTCTTCTAGTCGTAATTAACGTCGCGATACTTTTGGCTCAACTACTCTATCATAACGTTATGTGCGTGGTAGATATGCCTGAGCTTCTCAAATCCCCAGACACTAGCTCGTATGGATATGAAACCGATAAAATAATACTACAGGAAGATGGATATAGTGGAGACGTAAATTTAGTCACGATGGATTTGCTTGGTGATATTAAAAAAGTTTGGAATTATGGTGAAAGGCTTGATTATAATCAATTATCTTCTAATCCATTTGTTGACTCATCGAGAAGTATAAACCATGATGCCACGGAGAGTTAACGGTACGGGTCTTTATTAAGTGGTGTCTGCTATAGGACTTGTCATTATAGTAGTCACGTGCACGTTATTACTAGAAGAGAGCTAGGGAAAAAAAAAATATCACCATTCGATGCCCGATACTTTGTAATCATTTATTTGTGAAAACATTGAAAAGATGAGTGATAACCTAGTTGGGATAGAGTACAATCGGGTTACAAATACCTCCTCGACTGACTTCCCAGGTTACGCTGGTAGTACAGATTATGCATGGGATATTGAGAAGTTTAAGGACAAATTGGAGATCGATATATCGTACATAACTGAAAGAACGGCGAATTTTGATCTTATTCATATAGATACCTCAATCGCAAATGCATTTCGCCGAATTATGATATCTGAGGTCCCATCAGTAGCCGCGGAAACAGTTTATATCTTTAACAATACTAGTGTCATTCAGGATGAAGTTTTAGCTCATAGAATTGGTTTAATACCGTTGAAAGTCGATCCAGATTTATTGACATGGGTCGATAGCTCACAAGATGAAAAAGATAAATTTACTGATGAAAACACAATTGTTTTGACTTTAGATGTGACTTGTTCGAAAAATCCCCACCCTCCAAAAAAATCAACTGATCCAAAGGATTTGTATCGCAATGCTCACATTTATGCTAGAGACTTGAAATTCGAGCCCCAAGGAAGACAGCAGGAACTTTTCAAAGACTCGCCTGTTGTTCCAACTGATCCAAATATCTTGATTGCAAAATTGAGGCCCGGTCAAGAAATTTCATTAAGAGCACATTGCATTCTTGGGGTTGGAAGTGATCATGCAAAGTTCTCTCCAGTCGCTACAGCTTCATATAGGTTGATGCCTGTCATTAGTTTATCTCAGAAAATCAGTGGTGCCTCCGCGCTCAAACTTAAAGAATGCTTTCCTTCTGGTGTTATCGGAATAGATGATAATGGTAATGCGTTTGTCAAGGATCCAAGAAGAGACACTGTTTCAAGGGAGGTCTTGAGGCACCCTGAGTTTGATGGAAAGGTAAAGCTTGCTAGAAAGAGAGACCATTTTATTTTCAACGTTGAATCCACAGGCGCAATGTCACCAGAAGAAATATTCTTCAAGTCTGTTAGAATATTGAAAAATAAAGCTGAATATTTAAGAAAATGTCCCATCGCACAGTAGTTCTGTGCACCGACAATCATATATGTATATTAATAATGTGCACTTCATAAGCAACATAGCAAGAATTAGACATATTGTTCGATAAGATTTCAAGGTTCGGGCGCCCAATAAAGTAGTACTTTTATAAGCAATGAATAAGAAGACAAATTATTTTCATGTATCCTAAAGATTAAGAGCTATGTATTAAGTACAATAAGTTTATGTTTCTAAATAAGAAGAAATGAATGGATAATGAAATTTTCTCTTTTCTTACAGTCTACTCAACGTGAGAAGTTTCAGTCTTATCATTCCACTCGGGATGGGTAACTGCCAATCTCTGGTGACCATATAATGGTGGTAGAGGCTCAACTTCCCTACGCAAGACGTATTTTTTAATGTTGTTGAATAAATTGCGAGTCTGCCATTTTGCATGATCCATTGTGCTAATCGCAAAAACCTCGTCTAATTCCTCTAATGTCAACCCTTTGGTCTCCGGCAAGAACCATAAGACTAAGAAAAATCCCACTATATTCCATGCTGCATACCATCCGAAGGCACCTTTCGTTTTAAATGCGGTCTTAAGCTTTGGCCATGTGAAAGCTAAAATAAAATTAAAAAACCAACAAGTAGCAGTAGCGAAACTCATTCCGATATCTCTGATATACAAAGGAAAGGCCTCAGCAGAATAAGTGAAAGGCACGGGGCCCTCTCCGGAAGAATACACACATGCGAACAAGTATATACCCGTGATGATAACTCCTATCCTAGCACTCTTAGCGTTCGTGCTAATGAAGAAGCCTCCCATAGTCATTAATAAAAACGCAGCCATTAAAGGAAACGTAATCAATAGCAAATTCCTCCTTCCAAATCTGTCAATTGTTAAAAATGCTGGAATAGCGAATATGAAATTAATCATACCGAAACCCCAGGATCCAAGTAATGCTGAAGGTGTCGAAAATCCACCATCAATCAATATAGAACTTGAATAGTATGCGATAACATTTATACCACAGAATTGCTGCATAAACATCACAATCCAAGCACCAAGGGCACCATTTCTGTTCCTTCTTACTTTAAACATCTCTATAATTTTTCTCAAGAATGACATATCATAAGAACCTTCTTCTTGCAATAAAACGTACTGATAGAAACAGTCTCTTGCAGCCGCAATCCTTTCTAATCGTAAACTGCTCAAAGACTCAAAGCTCTCTTTGTGTCTACCCTTACCCATCAACCATCTTGGTGATTCAGGGACAAAAGGGACCTGCACCAAAACAATGATGGCTGGAATGCAAGCAGATCCCAACATCAATCTCCAATTAAGTCCAGTTCCAAAACTCTTCTTTGGGACATAGTAAAAAGCCAAGCAAGCAACATATCCAAACATGATACCGACGGCAGTAAAAAATTGCCACAACATAACCAAAGCTCCTCTAATATTCTTTGGGGTACATTCTGCAGCATAAGCTGGTACAGTTGCAGATTTTATACCTATACCGAACCCTAAGAAGAATCTAGCAATAAATAAATGCCACCAATTATTAACAAACCCTTGCCAGATACATGTAACTGCTGAGATTAAACAAGTCCAAAACACTGTATACTTACGACCCAAATGTTTGTTGAAGAAGTCAGTCAACCAACATGCTATACATGACGCACACAAATAAGGTGCACTATTGACTAGACCTTCGATTAAATCGGGTTCAGCCAACTTGTCAACGCCAAATGCCGTGGGATAAAACAAAGTTGCACCGTTAATCACCGACTCATCCATTCCTTGCACTGCAGCAGCCAAGGATCCTAAAGCGATAACCAAGAATAGCTTGGGTGGAACATGCCATTTGTTCGTCACTTCTTTATGTAAGCCTTCTTTTTCCTTATCTGTTAAGAACTCCATTGAGTTGAAGGCGTTCGGGCTCCTAGCTAACGCAGCAGCTCTAGCAAATAACTCAGGATCCAAGTCATGCTTAGTTGCATAGTTTCTCCCCATTTGCATAACTTGTTTCTCCGTATACTGTGACAATATGTTGTCTCTTTCACCTTCTTCTCTCTCTCGAGAAATATTAGATTCTAAGTCAGAGTTATTCTGATACTTCTCTCCAGCGCTCGAAGAAGAACTAGTCCTTTCAAACAAACCGACATCTTGACCAGCCTCTATCTTTTGTTGGTCCGACATGTCTGCTACTGTACTATTTTAAGTTGTACCCAGCTGTTCTTTAAATATTTAGTTTTAAAATTTTGAGATATCTTAAAACTAATGGCAGACTCAGTGAATTTATAGCCACGCGAATTTATGGCTTTTTATGGTTTATTGATCATCATTTTCTTCCTTATTTATACCTTTCCCCAGGTTTGGGTTGCTAAAGGAGAAAAAAAACATGAAGCGGTAATTCCGGCCACAATTTATGCGACAACAGGTAGTCCGAGCAAAGTCTCGAAGAAGGCAGAAAGACGCATGCTTACCGCTAGATTCAGTTATATATAATCAACTGAAAAGCAACATCCTGGGCAAAGTTTCAAGAGCTCGAATCCTTGCCTTGAGCATCCCAATAACAAGAAAGTGCTTCCTGTCTTCGCTTCCAGAGGGAGGGGTAGTTTTCTGCATTACTATTTTTCCGCCTTTGATATTCATCTTTTAAGTATGTACAAAACACCGACAAGTGGGGTTCCGTCAAGAAATATATCAAAAGTTCGAATGGAGTAGTTATTTAAACTTAAATTAAGAGGTATCAATTATGATACTTTCTATGTGTCCTTCAGAGCAGTACAAGAAGCAGAGCTGAGTAAGCATCCGAGAGCTATTGGAAACCAAGCGCATGATCTAACATTAGAGCATTTGCAATTTGTGTTCGGGTAGCAAAGTCTAGCCAGTGCCAATCACAGCTTGAAATCCAGAATCCTTGCCGAAGTTTCTCGACCGCAATTGCATTACTGCGCGCTGACCAGTGAATTTAATCTGGAGGGCTGGACTAAAAGCGGCTAAAGCGCCTTCACGTTCTTGCTAGCAACTGCTGGCAACTGAACTTGAATAGAAAAAATAAAGAATTGATAAAACGATCTGTTACTAATCTTAATATCTACTATATATTTTTTGAGAGCTTAGTTTCAAGGAAAGTGCAAACATGACAATTAAAAGATATATTGTTTCACTTTACGTGGGGTGATAATGGGGCGTGATCGTCGCTCCCGGGTATCATCTGCATGTTCCGGTTTTCAAATATTCTTTATGAGGTAAAGTCCATTTAACCGATATCCACGTGACTTGAGGATACATATTCACTGCTAGGGTTTTCATTCATGCGATAGGTTGGGTAATCACGAATAAGTAAAGTTCGAAGTGTTCATTTGTTCAACTATTAAGTAACGAAAATAAAACCACACGATTGAACATTTCAACAGCTTTCTGAAGACTAACCCAAAGCATTAGCCGTGCAGCTACGTCATCAACTGCTAACCATATAGAGCACGGTACTTCCGGTTTATTTTTTGATTTGCGCATAATCACAACTAAGATGTAATATTAACTATAAAAGTCTACCTAGTTTGGAAAGGTTTCCTGCACTTTTTAAATGATAGTTACTGTACCAGATATTTATCTCAAAAAATCTCTCAAGTAGGAGCCTAATTTGTTCGCTCCATCCTCCAAGGCATCTTTTAAGACATCCAAGTCTTGGTTGGCATTACCCGAGAACTTCGAAGCAAAATCCCGGGCAGATGACTCGAGGTCTCTGAAACTGCCTGAGTTCAGACGTCCATGCTGTTTTGCTTCTTCATCTTCACCAAAATAAGATGAAGAAGAAATCGAATTAGCACCATTGAAGGCTTGTAGCTTAGTCTTCGCTTCCTCCTTCGCCTGCTCATCAAAACGGGGTCCTCTGCCAAAAAATTCGTCTGATGAGATACCCTTTTGAGTTCCAAACTTATCTGTCACTTCACCGGTATATTTCACGTCTTGGTATTTCTTTGACGGAGCGGATGTAACATTTGCTCCTTGAGTCATTCCAAACCCTAATCTCTGGAATTGCTGTGGTGTCTCTTTAATTGGTTTTGCCAATTTAATTTCTTCTTTTGAAGAAGACAAACTAAGACGTTCCATCGGCTTTGCGATCTTTGTCTCTTCTTCTATTTCTGTGTTGGGATTATAGCCTAGTTTCTTTGCTTCTTCCGCTTCCAACTTCGCTTTCTTTTCTATTTCATCAAAATCAATTTGTTCAGAATCTACTTTATTTATGCGCTTGGCCGCTAACCTGGAATTTTTAGGGCCATTGCCTTTTGATGATAATATCGACTTCTTTGCTGTCGCGTTGTTATTCTTCAACCTAGACGAGGTTATAGCAGAACGGACGGGTTTCTTTAACGTTAAATCCTCGGCAGATGCACTAGGTGTTGCATTTTTTGAAGATAGGGGAGACGGTGTTGAGTTTATTGGCTTTGTCCAGTTCGAAAAGAAGTCATCAGTTGATGCATTCGAGCTGGACCCTCCTAACGAATTATCATCATTAATATCATCTAAGGTGACTTCGTCCGGATGTTTCAAGGCATCTTGTTGAGCCCTATGTTTTAATTTTTCCTTGTACTTCGTCGCAACCGGCGATGTATATTTAGTATGTGCATCAACATCATTTTTGATATATTGAGATCCCCCATGCTTTAAAAAAAACTCCTTAGCAGTTCTATTACCTCCGAACTTGAAATGCCTTAGTTGAATCCTTTGCCATGAGTCTAAATTCGATGACTTCACAAAAGAGATATGAACTCCAAGGTTTCTATGTACTGCGGAGCATTCTAAACACAACATGATTCCGAAAGGAATGGATGTCCAAGTCGGATTTTTATTGGCACAATCAAAGCAAACTTGATTGACAGGATCCTGTCTTAATCGATTAAACACCTTTGCGGCCTCATCTTTTGTCGCTAAAGTATCAGACATTGCCTTAGAGTTCCAAAAAGTTCTTGATGAATATTTCTCTTTTTTTTTTCTAATGAATGATACTCGAATTCAATAAATAAATCGACGTGTGGTTAATCAGGCATATTACACAAAATCATTCGTTAGTCTGTATTTAAGTTATACTATGTAAGTAAAGTATGTACAATTTTTGTTATAATAAGCAGTTTTAGAGGGCCATATCAATGGAAGGGCCTCGATCCACCACGAGCGAATTCAAGGACCTTCCATCCTTCCGTTATTTTGTTATCTATCTCCTCGGGAACTCTGGTTAAAACCATTGCATATGTACTTAATTGGATATGGTCTTCAGTACCTGCTGCAATCTCTCCCGTTTGTGCCTTTCTATATAAATGAATCTCCTGTGCACGGCAGCTCACAACAATAACAGGGATATCGTTTGGTTGTAGGTTTTTGCAAGTCACAACGTCTACTCCCCTAATGTCGAGAATTCTTCCATCCGAAAACAATCCCTGCTGAACAAATTGCTTATTGTTCGCCTGCCAGACATTGAAAGGAGCTTCGCTAAGCCATTCTTTCAAGACCTTTTGATCGTTCTTGATGTAGGCATCTAATAATTCGGGAACGATGTAATTAGTGAGTGTCTTATTGAAATCCGTAAGACGGAAAGAAGGATCCATCATTCTAAATTGCTTAATAACTTTAGCTTGTTCTGTTTCTGCAAAAAATCCTGTAACTTTTTCGAATATCGTTCTTATGAGAGCAATAAGTCCATTCTCAGAGTCCTCCCATTTCTCTCTTAAATATACGATTGCGCGTCCTAAAGGAGATCTCACCTTGAAACTTTCCCACTTCTCGCCAATTGATGGACCGGTAGGCTCACTGTCAGTAGCTACTAATTCGTAACCCGCATTTTCGTTCTCTTTCACTGGTTTAAATGCTTTCCCCTTTCTCATCTTTTCAGCCAACTCCTTTTGCCTTAATCTTAGTCTTTCCTCCTTGGTCAAAAACCCACCATATGACGTTGAGGACCCATCATCAATAACATCTGACACATCCTTATACACCTGTGTCTTTCTCACAGGATCAAATGCTTTGTCCGCAGCATCGGCACCCGCTTTCACCGTTGTACGAACGCCCACACCAACAGGAGAGTCCCAGGCTTTCGCCGCTGCTGAGCCAACCGCTCCCGCTGTTTTCTTTACAACTTTACCAGCGGCAGAGCTTCCTTTCTGAGCACGATCATATGCTTCTTTCGCCTTTTTAAATGCATCAGAATCTGCAACTCTACCTGTCTCATCCTGTAATGCTTTAATATTTTCCTTTAGCTCACCCGATTTTTTTACCTCTGCTTTAAAAGTGTCAAAAAAGACTTTTAATGGAGACTGTGGTTTCTGGTTGAAATAAGATGGGGATATATGAAAAAATCGAAATGGTTGAAATTTAACACTTCCTCTTGAAGCAGCTAACTTTGAGCTCCTTATAACAACAGAGCGCATTATAGTACAAGTTCCCAAATGAAGTTTATGATTTAAAGTTGGAACTCAATTCAATTACAATTTCCCCCTAACCATAGATTAAGTACGATCTTTACTTGATGGCAAAGTACTTCTCCAACTTTTAGGACTCAAAAAAAAATTTTCTGGTGTGTTTTATTTTGATCAAAGCACTACCGGAGTTTTGATTGAATACCTTTCAAGGCTGACCATAATTATATCAATTGTTTTCATTATCTAACAAAATGAGCGACAAGTATGATCCCATGGAGAGAAGAGAGTAGTCAAAAAAGTCTTGGCTATTGTTTTGTTCATCTTCTTTGGTGCATGGGCGTTATTATATTGGATTTTGGCCCGTTCAGCGTGGTAAATCAGATTAACTAGAATGAATACGCAGTACATCTTCCAAGTACGACAAAGAAACATCGGGTAATCAACATTGAGCACTTAAAGAAATACCATAGTGGGGATGAGTGATAACCAAAGACTCCCCACGGACATAGGCAGAATTCAGCCAGAGCAGAAGAAGTAATAGGGCTCTGCGACAAACTTGAGCGCACTAAGGAGATTGTGTTAATCTTCCTGGTCTGTCCCCCATGACTTGTGGGTATATATTGGAGAACTATATGCGACACCTACACCCCACAAGAAGAGGAATCTTGGTGGCCCGATTCAAGAACATGAAATAAACACCGAAATTGAACGTACATTACGATTAGTTACATAATAATAATATAAAAGATCTTAGTTCCTCCTTAATTTGTCCCAGTATTGAAGGCCCTTAGCAATAAAATAAATAGCCATAAACCCCAATGTACCATTGCGAAACAAATTAAGAATATTTTCTTGTCTCTTTTCAATTGCGATCGCTTCAGAATACGAGATGTCGTCTCTAAATGAAATCATCGAATACAAGGGTATCCACTGAAGAAATGTGTTTCTAGCGTATTTTCCCAAGTAATAGTCTATGCCTTTTCTAATCAAATACCTTGAACTAGTGACCTTTGTAGACATTTCATAGTAATTGTCCATAGCGAGCTTGCAAATTGCTCGTAAATCCTCCCTCCTTACCGAAGAATATTGCTTGAATGATTCAGAGATATCCCCACCATTCATTTCTAATAATTCCATTAAGATCCTGACGTCTTCAAACCCACAGTTCATTCCTTGGCCGTAAAATGGAACCATCAGATGGGCAGCATCACCCAAAATCATTGCTCTTCCAGATGGATTATGATAAGGAAATGCACTAACTTGCATTAGTGAGCCTCTTGGATGGTTTTCAAAGGCTCTTTTTAAGTTTTGCTCTCCAATGAGCTCCGTAGCGTCAGGAAACTGCTCGCAAAAGAACAGAACAAATTCATCTGAAGATTTAAAGGATTCTATGACTGCCCAAGGAGAGAAAAAAGTCGAGGTAAACGAGCCATCCTTATTTGGTAAAGCAATCAACATAAATTCATGACGAGGCCAAATGTGAAGATGATTTGGATCAATTGAAAATTTATTTTTAGACTGCGTGTCTTTGTTTGGAGGAATGTAAAGTTCCAAATATTGCATATCGATGTACTCTTGAGAATAATTCATTCTCATTGATTTCTGAAGTTGATACCTAAACTGTGAATGCGCTCCATCCGTGCCAATAACATAATCAAATTCAAAGGTTTTCATTTTTTCATCATCTGACAGCTCCAAATTTATAAAGATCATAGAAGGCTTATTAGATAGGTTTTGGAGTCTTATTAACTTGTGATTGAAATTCACTTCAACATTAGCATTCTTCAATTCATCCAAAAGTGAGTCATTTAAGAAAGATCGATCAATCGAATTTATACTTTCTCCAAATAATCCGTATTTTTGAGATTCTTGTCTTCCTCTTTTATCGTGTATCATTCTTCCATACATCGGAATTATATTCTCTAATACTCTTTTCGCCATTGCCTTGTCAACATACTCTAACGCCCTTATTCCTCTACTACTTACTGCCAAATTAATAGACCTCAACCCTTTGGATTCTTTCTCTGTTTTTGGGTCGGGCCTCAATTCGAATAATGTCACTGAATAACCTTTACTTGCGAATGCCAAAGCTGTCAAGCATCCAACAAGCCCCGCTCCAACAATTCCTATATCTCTATTTGAGCCGCTATTATTTTCTGAAGTCATTGTCAAGTCTATTAAACGATGTTCAATATGACAAAAATCAGCTATTTATTAGCTACAGTGAACTATACGTCTAGATTAGGTCGTTTATCATAATATACAGGAAACTATATTCGAACTATCATATAATCATTCAAGAGTACTTAGCCAACTGAATCCTTTTATCTTGCACCTTCTTCTTGAGTTCAGATATCTGACTCTCTAGCTCAGAGTTTCTATCTGAAAACTCCTTGTTCGCCTTAATTGTATTTTTTAGATTTTCTTTCATTGTTAGAGCTTCATATTTCTCTTGAAGTTCTTTTTTCAAGATATTTAAAGACTCCTTCTCTTTCAAAGCAGTACCAAGCTTGACAGAAATATCTTTACTCTGCCCCAAGATCTCTTCATGAGTAGTATTCAAATTTTCAATCTGATGATTTAAGTCTTTAATTTTAGAATGAAGCGCCTCGCTGACTTCTTTAAGATTGATCAATTCATTGTTGTTATTGTTCAATGAGTTAACATGAATGAGATGATATTCGTTTTCATACTTAATTAAATTGGGTTCAAATTCCATTATAGAGTCAAATTGGATGGCTATCTTCAAAAAATCGTCAGAAACAAAGTACTGGAACAAAGAATTCCCACTTAACGACAGTAACGATTCCTTCCTTTCATTAAACAAATAGACGATATATCTTATGATAAAGTTGAATCCTTCAAAGATAATGAAATCTAAAAACTTTACCGAAATGTCACTTTCATCTCTCAGTAAAACGTCGCTCAAAGCTTTATGGTAAATTATTCTTAGATCTATACCCTGTTTGGTCAAATGAAGAAACAAATCAGGAAGCTTGTCTTCCAAAGATCTGCTAACTTTGTAATATAATTCACCCTTAGATAAGCTCGAGAGAAATTTGTGAAACTTCAAAGCTAAAGAGAGTATTTTTTCGTTTTGAGCGATAGATGATTCTGAGAGCACCTTAATCAAGTTCGAAATAATAACAGTTGTCTCTAAAGGGACAGAAGAGTCCTCGCCTGAAATAACACTTGAGCCATTAGCCGATATAAGGACCCTCGCATAGTAATCATATATCTTAAATATGTCATTAGATCTTCCACTTTTGAAAGGATTAACAGGCGCTTTGTTCTTTTCTTCCTCTTGTATTTCAAAAGCAGTAGCCCTTTTCAACATTGAGTTATAGCTTTCTTTAGTTAACTTGTTTTTCAATTGCATAATTTTCATGTACAACAACGGTCTAAGTTCTAGAGGAATGCCATTGGATATATGTTTCTCAATCTCTCCTGCTCTCTTTTCTACAAGCAATCGGTTTATAGAATTGGTGATGAGATCATACCAAAACTTATCTTCGTCGAAATATTTGTTTTCGGTAGCTCTTAATTCATTAATAATATTATCATTCCATAGGTTATCAAAAGTAAACGCATCGAAGCACTCATTCATCCAAGGTGAATTATATAGCTCTTGTTGCTGTATCATAGATATTGCAGACAAACCATCATCTAAGTTTACGGATAAGCTCGGTGACCCAGATGTATTCGAACTATTAGCTTGACTTCCCTGTACGTTTTTTCCCATCTCTGAATTCGAAGATTCTTTAACAGTATCTGAGCCAGTATCTATAGGGATTTCATCTTCGGCCCTAGGAGGTAATGGAGGTGGATTTGACATTTCGTCGTCTGTAATTCTGCTTTTCAGTGCTGTCGTTTTTAATGATACATACATTAGTATATTTCAATTTTGTGCGCATTATAAACTTCTATTTGTGCCTACATGTCACATATGCTAATTATTATCCCACCTTGCGTCTCTTTGAAGAATTGGAAACCAATAAGGGTAAATTGGATGCCTTGATATTGTCTTCAAGAGAATTGCTCGAGCTCTTTGGCAGCTTTGCAACCTTAGGAGAATCCAGGCTGCTATTGATAAAGCGATCGTATAAAACTAGTGACAGTGTATGGGAGGTACTTCCATCTGACAACTGTAATTGACTTAAGTCCTGGTTTACTTCTTCGGAATCACTTATATCAACTGCACTCGTAACCCCTTTGTCATATAGAATTCTAAAAGTTTGATGTCTTGGTCTGATGCTATGCGAATTAAGTGCTAGAGAGTTGAATTTGCCTTGATACGCACTGATAAGCTCATTAATCCTATTATTTTCCTTCTTTTCTTTAAGTTTTTCGGCTTCTTCAACCAACTGCAATGCAAGGCTTTTTTGAGAATTTTCAAGTTTGCCGTTCTTCTTAGGAAAGACTTTGTCTAGCAAATCTCGAACTTCTGGTTGTAGCCTTGATTCATCAATTATCTCCAGCAATGAATCATTTTTTAAGCTAGTAGCATGATTCAGTGAATAAGAAGATGAGGCTTTAGGGTCTAGTGTTCTCTTACATTCTTCGCGTCGCCCTGGTTCAGAAGATGAACAAAGATTTAATGCAGGTTCCGATGATATGAGATCTTTTGTGGGTATTTCGTATTTCTCTTGAAGAGGATCAAATTCAATGACTTCCACCTCATCGTCTGACTCATTTTCGTTAATGTTCTGTGGGGCACTTTCAGCTGACTCTACTTGGGTTTTGTGAAGGTCAAGCAATATATTTATAAGCTCTTTTCTCATTTTATTTCTCTCTTCAGCCAAAAAAAATGATCGGGAACGTTGCTTCAGCTGAAACTTTCTCCACAACTTTTCACACTCCCTGGTATTACTTAACCATTTCTTAACATTATAAATAACATGAATTCCACAGTCATTGAAGTTGTTTTGTCTTGGAACCTTTGCATTTTGTATTCTTAACCTGTCCCTTTTAATTTCTATAGAGTACTTGTCTTTACAATAATCAATGAGAAAATCTTTTAGCGGATAATGAATATTCGTATGCCTTTGGCCAAGTGAATCGAAAATAAAGATCTCTGCACGAGCAATCCTCGTTAAGGTCTTCATGCCCGACTTTTCAGCGTCCAACGTTTCAGTTTCAGCGTTTCCCTCAAAGCTATTATCACTTGGTTCCAGCTTATTTATTTCAGAATCTTTGAGCAGTTGCTCTGCTTCGACATGAATAGACTTTTGAGCTTCAACTTTAACTGCTTTTAATAGTTCAGGTAGTCCCCTTATGATGCAACAATACCAGTGAGCGTTTTCATTAATAGGAATGATAACAGAGGAATATTTCATAATTTCTATTTTATTAAGCCACTTTTTAACATTTTGATAATGACTAGGGACATCTTGGTTGTCTTGTGTTTCCATCAACTTTGTGAAAAAAAATGAGTTAAATGCATAAATTTCATTTTCTTTAAACAAATTCTTCTTATATATGGCTTCTTCGACCTCAAATTTTATGAAAAAATCTATGATTGTATCGTTAATCCAGTCCGTGTTGAAAAGGGTCTTAAAATCAGAGTATGTAACAGTGAACACTCTGTTGTGCGCAAACAAATGCTTTAATGGAGGTTCAAAACCGGGAGGAGTTTCTTTGGACTCTTCAACTGAAATCGGATGAGCACAATTAATGCCTGCCTCCTTACTTTGCGATCTAGTTTGTCTTCCTTCATACATTTCTTCAGGTGTAATCGCGTTGATTACTCCTCTTTTTGCACTTTTCTCAGAGCTATTTTCATTTGTCTGCTCTTTAGTCTGCTCTTGACCACTTTTAGCTCTCTTCTTTAGTATTTCATTCTTCTTTGTCAACAATTCTTCGCTTGAAAGTCTGACATTCTTAACATTCCATTTATTCTTTTTTAACTGATCCCATATGTCTCGATCATCATCTAGATACCTAATGAACACATATTCAGTTTCGCAGCTTAATAGTATCAAAATAGAATGAAATCCAAAATACATTATATCGAAATTTTCATCTCTCTTGATTTCCAAATCGTCTATGATTGTCTCCGAATTCTTAAATGTAATTCGATTACCTTCCAGGGAGATCAGAAGCTCAAATCTGTTTTGGGCTCTCTTTGTTTCTCCATTATAATCGAGGGAAATGATTCTTAGTGTCAGCATATGAGTTGATACTTTGCTGTCTTCCTGTGGAAACAGAAAGATGTCATCTATACTTTTTTGAGGTTTTTCTCTGGTAAATTTGTATCTGCCGCTTCTTTTTGTAGGGGTTGAATCTAATTCAGTAGTAATCTGAGCTCTTAATTTCTCAGAGGTTTTTATCGCCTCATCTGGTGAAAACCTATGCTCTTTAACAACTTTTGGCGATGCTTGTTTATTGGCTGACTTCTCATTACTTGAAATAAGATTATTGATGGGTGTTGGACCATTACCTATTTTCCTTTTCCAACTTCGATTTAAAGACAGAAACTGTTTTTCTTTTAGTTTCTGTCTTTCCTCGCTCATTGGAATGGTACTTAGATCTCCAAACTCAGTTTAATAAGAGTTCTAGTCCTTAAAACCTTTTTGGCTATATTTTTGTACTAAATGTTTGATCTGCATTTGGAAACTCCAGGGAGATCGCGAGTATATATGTCAATGTGTGTTGCAATCTACGAAACTAAAAAAAAGTCTTAAGGAAATCCTATTACCTCATCACGTAAAGCTTTTGATCAATAGCCTATTGAAAGAGACGTGGCTTTAACCTTTGCTTCCGACGCTCGCTATGAGCAGTATCAAGCCAAATTCTATTTCACACTTTTTACTTTATTACTCACGTTTTCAAAGATAGCAAAAGCTTGCCATACTGTCTGTAAAGTGAAGGAAAGCATGTAGTTATATAGTCAGTCCTGTCCATGCCATGTCTTGAAGATATTGGGAGCTTCGCTTATATTAGTATTTACTATGATATCAGTCGTGTATGTGACCGCATCTCTGACTTCTGTCGGTGGCGACATCAATGTCAGTTTAGTTACTTTATATTTATCAATTGTCACATAAGCTAACCAGTTATATCTAATTATTTAAAGAAGGAAGTAACTATGGTATGTATAATTGAACCGTTTAATTGAAAATCATCGGGGTTTACTAACATTAAATAGGGTCAAGGTCCATCTGGCATGCAAAATGGCGATGGCTTTAATAAAAAGAAAGACGATAAGAAGAAAGAGAAGCCAAAGTATGAACCGCCAGTAGAATCAAAATTTGGTAAAAAGAGGAGAAAGGGTCCCGATACTGCTGTAAGATTGCCGAATGTTCATCCTAGTACTAGATGTAAATTGAAGTTATTAAAATTAGAGAGAATCAAAGATCATTTGTTATTGGAAGAAGAATTTGTTACAAATCAAGAAGCATTCCAGCCCACGGAGTCTAAGCAGGCAGAAGAAAGAGATAAAGTTGACGAATTGAGAGGTTATCCCATGTCTATCGGAACATTGGAAGAGATTATTGATGATGATCATGCAATCGTATCAAGCACGGCAGGATCTGAATACTACGTGTCAATCATGTCGTTTGTCGATAAGGGTTTACTTGAGCCTGGATGCTCCGTATTATTACACCATAAGACTGTGTCTGTTGTTGGTGTACTTCAGGATGACGCAGATCCCATGGTATCTGTAATGAAATTGGACAAATCTCCAACAGAATCATACGCTGATGTCGGTGGCTTAGAATCACAGATCCAAGAAATAAAAGAAGCTGTTGAATTGCCTTTGACACATCCTGAACTATATGAAGAAATGGGTATCAAACCGCCCAAGGGTGTGATATTATATGGTGCACCAGGAACCGGTAAGACCTTACTTGCGAAGGCAGTTGCTAATCAAACTAGTGCTACATTTTTGAGGGTAGTAGGATCAGAATTAATCCAAAAGTACTTGGGTGATGGACCAAGATTGGTCAGACAAATCTTCCAAATTGCGGCAGAACATGCCCCTTCGATTGTTTTTATCGATGAAATTGATGCTATTGGTACTAAGAGATATGAATCCACATCAGGAGGTGAAAGGGAGATCCAGAGAACTATGCTAGAACTATTGAATCAATTGGATGGCTTTGATGACCGAGGCGATATAAAAGTTATCATGGCGACAAACAAGATTGAAACCTTGGACCCTGCATTAATCCGACCAGGAAGAATTGATCGTAAAATATTGTTTGAGAACCCAGATTCAAATACCAAAAGGAAGATTTTGACTATTCATGTTTCAAAGATGAGTTTGGCGGATGATGTGAAGTTGGAAGAGTTGGTATCTTCGAAAGACGACTTATCGGGGGCTGATATAAAAGCAATGTGTACGGAAGCTGGTTTGTTGGCTTTAAGGGAAAGGAGAATGCAAGTAAAGGCTGATGACTTCAGGCAAGCTAAGGAGAGGATTCTTAAGAATAAAGTGGAAGAGAATCTTGAAGGATTATACTTGTAGATTAAATATATATACGCATAAACTATATCGCTCTTCTTTTTCACTAAAACGTACGATCAATTTACTAGGAATCACGGCGTTGCATAATACGTAAAATGTAAAGAAATAAATTCAAGATATCCAAATACAAGGCAATCGTTGATATTATTTCGTCATCCAAATATGCTGTTTTCATAATCCTCTGAGTGTCTATCAAAATATAGAGACAAAACAAGAGCGCTCCAACACCAGAATATACCAAATCCATCGATTTTGAATATCCAGGGAATATCATGAAGAGTATACCCCACCCTATTAAGAACCATAATGCCATAGATGCAAAACCTTGCCAGCTGATAAAGTCATACTTAGTTTGAAAAGCAAACATCGTCAAGCCAATAAAAACCACCATGGTCAATAATAAAGCCTGCACTAGAACGTCGGTCTCAACAACAGAACACACTACACCAACGGCATATGCTTCACATAGGGTAAAGGCACTTAGTAAGATTAAATTCGTGGGATATGATCTAGCCTTGAAATGAGTGGCAATCAAAAATCCAAAAGATGCAATTCCTGTAACCAAAAGGAGCCACATATTGTTCAAGCACCAATTTCTTATCGAACTATTGGAATGGAGAATCATCCCAACGATCACAGTACCCATTATTTGTAACGACAATAAGGAATACACTCTTCTTATGAATATCTGGCGTACAGGTAACTCACAGGACGCAACGGCTACCGAGTATTTAAAATCATCAGGGACATTATCTCCAGGAGACCTTGAGGCTTGTGGCTCATCATAAGCGGGAGGAAATTCTTGATCCACAGGGTCGTATTTTGAAGTGTTCATTTGTTGTAATTTTTGATGGCTCCTTAAACTTTGTGTACGGGGGAGATATCTTGCTATATATCATGACGTCGTGTTATGAGCACTGATATTTTATGGAATTTAACCGAATGCTAAAAAGATGTTAGTTTTGAATAGTAGCAGCATATGAAGTATATATTTGATTAGCGTCCTATTGCTAATCTGCTTTCGCAAGAAAGAAATTATATCTGTTCCTGCTGTAATCAACTGTTACAGGCCGTTTTTTACAGCTTTTCAAGTTTATTACATTTCGTATCATCGAACCACATTTCTCCTAAATTCGCTCTTTCATTGTTATTAGATTTTTTTTTTATTTCTCTTCTTTCTTTTACATGCTGTCATCCTTTAAAAGTCTGGTTATCTGGCTTTTTTTTTTTGTTCTTATAACTGGCTCTCTAAAATTTCCAATTTTCTAATTTTGAGACTTTTTTTAGAAAAAATACTGAAATCTAATCAGTATTAAACAGGTTTTGGATCTATGTGGCTTTTGCTTAAAAGCACTCATACAACTTTACAATTAAATAATACATGCCTAATACGGAAAATTCTGAAGATACCGGTTAAAATCGACGATTTATTGCATCAAGTTTATCAAGATCCGGATGAATTGAATGAATATAGCAAAGTTCTAAGCTTTGAAAAGAAGGCTTTATATGACTTGAGCCTGCTTAATCCAAACAAGAGGGCATTTGTTGAATTTAAGTTTGGCCCTAACCTGAAGCTATTTCATAGTAAAAAGGTTATTTTCACAGATAGAAATAATGATTTCTATGAACCAATCAGTCTCGCTGGAGGTAGGTTCTTAGAACTACTTGAAAAAAGATATAAGATAATGAAAAATACTAGAAAAGAATTCTTGAGAAATCTCTTGCGACTCGAATATTTAGGGAAGTACACTCTTAAACAGGAAGCGTTCCAAATTTTTGCATTAATAGACCTTGAAAGCAGCCAGAGATGTTTTATGCGATTCATTTCTTTAATAAATCATGAACTAAGAAAGTCGAAGAAATACCGACCCACATTTTATTTGGAGGCTGACGATGAGGGTGTTTTCAGCTATGAAAATAGGGTTGTTACTTCCAGACTAGCAGGCAATAACAAAATTAAACAGATTCATCCCTTCTATCTTTATTTAGGGTTAAGATATGTAGAGGATTCGAACACCAATGTGAACTTTATATTAAAGGTGATGAAGGACCTAGGCTATCTCTCTGAGGATGAAGATTTTACTGACGCCCTTGCGATAAAGTCCTTGAGTAAAAAGGTATCGAAATACATATCTAATGACGTCAAATTAAACGAAGATATACTAGTTCGTACCTCCCGACCGAGGCTTTTACCTTATAAAGATACCAGATTACCGCCATTACCATTACTTAAAAGACCACTGGAAACCACTTTGATATTGAAATTAGCATTTTTACACCCATATTCACGTTTAGTAGAGCCGAAGTATAGAGGTAGTTTGAATCGCATGGCCAAGAGTTTAGATGCATTCGGAGACATCATCTTAAAAAGAATATCGTTTGATTTTTTTCATAAAATCCTATTTAAAGAGGTCAATTACGTTAGTCTTTTGAGCGATCATCTATTTTTGAATTCAAATTCGCTTTTTGGGAGACTTGCCAAAATATATGGCTTTGATAGGGGCATAAAAAACGAAGGGTTCCATGAAGAACTCATCCAAAATATGAATAAAGACCTATTGTATAATTCTTCCAAAACATTCGACGAGTTGCTCGGTGATTTGTTCGAGAAGTTTGTTGCAATCATGTATCTAGACGATCCGAAGGCATGCGAGAAATGGCTACACCAAATCTTCCAGTCTATCTACGATACATTGATAATAGACAAGTACGACGGCAAGCAATTAAATAAGGCTTACTTCGAGTACTATTTTAAATCTGCATCCACGAATAAAAATTAATTATTTAGTGCCAAACGATTCTATGTCTACTTTTTGCTCATCATCTTCAGTTGGGGGTAATACTGGCGGATCTGCCTTTGTAGCTACTTTTAATCTTAACACTATGGTATCTTTGAAAGAAACTCTCTTTCGACATAGAGGACAGAGGCCAATACCTCGCCTTCCTTTAACCTGACCTCTAGCATGCGAACTAGCAATGCTCTGCTGGATGCATTCTAAGCAGAATATATGTCCGCAGGAAGCGACAGTGGCAATGTCAACCTGGTCTAGACATATAGGGCATTGGACGTCAGTCAATTGTTTGCTTAATTGTGCCGATTGCTGTGGATGATCTATCAAGTCCTGTGATACTTTTTTAAACTCTAATATTTCGACATCGTTTTCACTGCCAGATTCTTCTGATGAGAGCTCTATGACATAATCGGGATTCGACATTATTATGTTGTCTTATTGCTTCACTTCTCACCCAAATAGTATTGATAATGACATAACCTGTGAACCTTCTAAAATAGAAAGAAGGACTTAAAAAAAATGTTCTTTGTTATAAGTTAACTTTTCTATTTGCTGCCTATTTTACTACTGAGCATATTAGGAGCGCTAACAGATCGTCTTACATCAAAAGATTCGGCTAATAAACAAACAATTCTTTGAAGTTTTAATGGCTGTTTGTAGTATGAAACAAAATGAATTCCCAGGGTGAGTTTTTCCAAGATTGCCTTCCAGGAACAGCCAGCCTCGCCATGCACTAACAATGAACTCATCTAGTTAATTCCTGCTGGTCATGGCAAATTGGGTTTTGAGCAAGTACACACCCTAGTATAGCATATCGAAAGTAACTGAAACGTTCACTGTTTTCAAGTGGCTGGCAGGTTTTTAATACTTCATTAAAATATATTCATCTTAGCTTTCTTACGTTTACGAACGAAGTATATTTCAGAATTGAAGGTTATCTTCGGGCATTTTTAAATAACTGCAGTGTGTAAGGAAAACGAATAAACTAACGCTTGTTCTCGGATAAATTCTGCTAGGGAGCAAAAAGAGCAGAAACACGATGGTGCTTGATCACAATAATCCATTAGTGGTACCACTACCTTATACGTTCAATTCACCCAGTGACTATCCAACAGAGGTGTTGGCAAATAGGTTTCAGGCATGGCGTACTATTATCAAGGATTTATTATCTTACTTTAGGGAGTTCGCTAGTGTTCAAGAAGAAATAGTGAGACAACAACTGAGATTACAACAAGCTGTGAAAATATCGTCACTGGTAGATGGTGGGACTCAGAATCATCATACTAGTGGTAGCGCTAAAGAAGATAATGCAATTAATAAGTTCTTTTTACCAGTTGGAAATGGTTCTATTCAAGACTTACCAGCCATCTTGACGAAATTCCATCAGCAAAACATAACAAACGCTTCAAAAACTCTCAAAGATATCAATCAGACAATAATACCAAAGCTAGACGAGCTCAGAAAAGATTTATTGGTAAAAATTAAAGAAATCAAGAACTTGCAGAACGATTTTCATACAAATTTAGGAAAAGAGGTAAACGAAACAAAGCATGTTTTGAATCAATTCAGTCGTGCAATCGACCATTCAAATAAGTTGGATAGTTCAAGCTCCAGCCAACATGAGAATGATGATCCATACATTGTGAAAATAAAATTGGATAGACAATTAAGGAGACAATTGAATGAAGAAAACTATCTTTATGAGGCTTATGCCAATTTGCAAAATGCAGGAGGAAAGCTAGAATCAATAATTGTATTGGAAATTCAAAACTACATATCCATATTTTTGAGTTTAGTCGAGACAGAGAGCCTGACTATTCCAAACTTCCTTGTTCCTAATGTAAATCATGGGTTTTTATCAAAAGAGTCAACTTTCGAGTGGGATGCATTTATTTCAAATCACCTACCAACTTCTATGCCAATTTCTGCTCAAAACAAAGGGGGGACTTTTATCGATCTTTCCTTTCCAGCAAGAAAAGTCCATAATTTGAATATACCAGGCATTGATTCACCTTTGAATTTTGCAGTCAGGGAAGGGACCTTGGAGAGACGATCGAAGTTTCTTAAGAGCTATTCTAGCGGCTGGTATGTCTTAACTTGCAATTACTTGCATGAATTTAAAAGCTCGGATATGAAGAAAGACCCTCACCCTGTAATGTCACTTCCTCTAGATTCATGTACTGTAACTGAACATTCAAAAGACGATGGAAAACAGGGAGGAGTTTATAAATTTATTTTATGCTCTAAGGGATCTAATGGTTTAATGCATAGGAGCCATAACTGGGTCTTCAGGACAGACAATTACGACAAGATGATAAATTGGTACAATGATTTAAAAACCTTGACTAGCTTGCCAACACCTTCTTCTCGGGCGCGGTTCTTAAAAAAGAGCTCTAAAGTTCAAGGTAATGTGATTTCAAGTTCTAAGAAGATATCAAGAAATTCCAGCTTGACTTCTAATATAACTAATAGCAAGTCGCTCAAAACTTTAGCCACAAATAATTCGGGGCATGGAAATAGACTTGAGTCATTGAGGTCAAGGCCGACATCTCAAAATACGTCTCCTGGTAACTTAAATCGTCTATCTTCCACATTCTCAACAAGGGATAACCAATCTACGCGACTTGGAAATATGATCAATAGTGATGGGACAATTATAACACCAGTGGATACTCGGCAAGACGATGAGCAATTTAATGCTCAGAACGGTGTCACTAAAGTAGAGTCAAAAACATCTGAGACTGGCAAGGGCACCCCACAGGCTCTAGGTAATCTGTTCCATCCATCGATTTATCCCCAGAATTATATTGTAGCTACCCCTTCGCAGGGTCAGCAATTTTATGATCCAGTCCTGCAACAGTTCTACATGCTTACACCCAGCGCTCCACCACAGGCACAAGTAGCCTCGAATATGACACCACGACCAGATTCGCCCCAGCATTTTTATAGTGTAGCTCCAACACAGTCTCCGGCTCAGCAACAACCCCTTTATCAAATGGATCCAAATGGATATTATCTGCAATATCATCCATTGAGCGAATCATTCAAGGGAGATTTACCATATCCAACTGGCTCGCATATTCCTACTGACCATTCTATCATTTCAAGTCAGCGTGCTTCATCACCGACAAATGAAGCCATCGTCAACAAAGAAATCAAGGACACTTCCAAGAATAACAAAGCTAGCGAGGACGATTCCACATTGAAAAGTCTCGTAACTGGAGAGGATGCAGAGAAGCGCGAGATTCCTGAAGAAACTCAAGAAAAAGACTCAGCAGTCCAATAGATTTAGAGACAAAAAGCAAAATAAAATGTATTCTACGATTTCACACTTTTGTACTTAGTCCAATACATGGCATCGAATTTCTGTATCGTTAAATTTCAACTCATGATTTACACGTAATAAAAACGAGTACTTTTGACCTCAATGTAAGTGCCTTTATTAATGATTAAATGATATACATATTTCTTCTCGTATTCTTAAACGACAACACCTGAGTTAGAAGCAATACGGGGCCATAAATCAGCACATTCTTTAGCAACTGGACCAGTGATGGCAGAACCTTTCATTTCACCCTTTGGATTGGCAATAACACCTGCATTATCTTCGAAGTACAAGTAAACACCATCCTTTCTTCTCCATGGTCTAGCTTGTCTAACAACGATAGCTGGCATGACCTTCTTTCTCAATTCTGGCTTACCCTTTTTAACAGTTGCCATGACCATATCACCAGCAGATGCTGCTGGTAATCTGTTCAATCTTGCACCAAATCCTTTAACGGCCAAGATGTACAAATTTCTTGCTCCAGAGTTGTCACAGCAGTTTATCACTGCGCCAACTGGTAAACCCAAAGACATACGGAACTTGTTTCCTGAAGCACCAGATCCTGACATATTAATCTATTACTTTAGTATATTTGACAAAAGAACTACTTCAAAAGATCTTTAGAACTATTCTGTTACTGAAAAATTTTCTTACAGTAGCTCTCACACTGCGACGTCTGTGAATCCTGTCGTTTACGACACAAAACCAACGATCCTGCAGCTAGCTAACATCAAGTCAAATATTGTGACATTATAATTTTGTGTAATCACATGTTTTGTGTCCACTAATCTTGGTTCACATATATATTGAGCGTAACAAAGATAGGATGAGGGCTTGCGCCCTCTTCAAATCAAACACCTGAAATGGACCCTGCGCGTCTCTCGCGCCTATATCAAAACACACAGGGGTATGTATCGCGGTTTGTCACCGAGCGCTTGTTCGCAACAGACAATCGTAAAACCGTTCAAGGCTTAGATCGCGATGCTACGGGTTCCTTCTGTTATGAAATTAATTGCCCAATTGTCATTATTAGTTAGAGTTCTATGAATAGACATACACAAAATTAGGTATACAGTATGTAGTTAGAATTATCACTTCTAGTTATTGACTACCTTCAATGAACCATGGTTTCTTTGTACCATATCTGGGAGAGAGCCATTACTGAGTCGTCTTCGTCCAAAATCGGCAATAGGCATGCTGTGATCGCCGGTCATGTCGTTGGGATGAGCAGAGGGACCGTAGATAAATAGGTCATCATTCTGCGTCGATGCAAAGGAGCCCAGCATTTGGCCATTAGAAGCTTGGTGATTATGCTGGACGTGAGAACCAGCAGCACCGCCAAATGTCTCCGATTTCTCTTGTTCTGGGCCGGATAAAGTAAATTCGTCGTCCTTATCGTCGTCCGAGCGTCTTCTATGACAGATGAAAAAGATAAGTCCGGCAGCAAGAATAGCTGCACCCGCTATGGATCCCACAACGACACCTGCAATTCCACCCCCTGAGAGTGATTTTCCACTATCTTTATTATCTTTCGTTTCATTATGTTCATTAGAGGAAGTAGTGGAGGCATGTGTTGTCTTTGATGCATTGGCTGTAGAAGTACTGGAGGTAGACTTACCTGTCGACGAGTGTGACAGAGTAGTAGACCACTCCACTGTTTTGGTGACCTCACGGACGGACTGTGATTCACTTTCAACAGACACGATTGTGGTATGATAGCCGGATTGTTCTGATGTCGCTTCTGAAGAAGTCGAAGGAGATGTTGACGATGATGAAGATGAACTTGTCGATGTTTGTGAGGTTGTAGATACTTCTGATGTCTGATCGGATGATGTTGATGTGGAAGTCTCAGTTGAGGAAGTGGGTGAACTAGAGCTCAGGGTCGAGCTATCACCACCAGCAGTGCTTGCCTGAGCACTAGAGTCAGTATATATTAAAAAATAATTCAGACCCCCACATTTTTCGTAACCATAGCCTTGGCAAACAGTATTGCAATTAGAATCATCCACTTCGTCACTAGAGTCCGGTATCGTATTACCACAGTAGCAGGACTTACCATCTATCAACCCAAATACAGCATCATCTGAACACTGTTCCTGACAGTACCCCGAACTTTGATATGTGTCGTTATCATTGAAAGTTAACAAAGATTGCACAGACGACTTTTTGAAGCAACCCATTTTTTCAAACGATGATTCCACCTCGCCGAACAAACTTATCCATATCAATGGTATTATCACAATTCTGTGCATAGTGCTTGATAAAGGAACACTGTGGTTTAGTGATCTGTGGCCGTATCTTGTTGGATCAATGAAAAATAATTGATCGTTGGTTTAAACAGAAAGAGCAAGGTAACGAAAAATAGATATAGCTTCTGTTATTGACTAAAATCTAATTTAATCCACCACTTAAGACCACTTTTGATGTAAGGCCTACAATCTATACCACTTACCACCGTTACCAATGCCAATGATTATTGCGTTGTAAAAGAGAAGAAAATTTTGGGGCGTAGGTAGTGAGTTTTAAACGATCAACAAATACTTGAAATTTATAAAAAGAATGGTAAATATTGTGCCTGCACACATAAGTCTCCTGTCGCAGTTGTGGTTTCGAACATTGGCCGATGTCCTTTCGAGACAATACGCCTCGAGCGCCTAGAGGTGTGCCAGAAGCACCCGCCATGGAGAAATTCAGATGCGAAACTCTTCGGAAGGTGTGCCTGGGATTTTGCGAGTTGCAACACGCCGTTATTGGCGGCCTTTGGATTGTGGCAGTACTTAGTACAGAGCAAGTGGTTTGAGTAAGTGAAATTTTCCCCCTTCGGATAAGCGATAGTTCTCTTTGAAAAGATGCATAATCATCTGATCATTGATCCTAACTACAATCTATGATCAACCAAGAATTGGAAGGTAAGGTTGATCAATGATGATTACGACCTTGGCAGAAAGCATACTGTCAGCTTTGATACATTAAAGCACTAAATGAGTGCATAACAAACCGAATTTGGACAAACGGGGTCAATTGAGGGTGAACGCATCATCTAATAGATTTCCCTCACGAAGGTGGGAAGGGGGGCCGCAGCGTCATTGCGAGTCATGTTATTGACATTTTTGTTTGGAATCAACCCGAAGAAGTCGTGCTTGTATCAATAGTGCCACTTTTCATAAAAGAGCCCACAAACGAAGTCGCTGTATTTTATTCATATCTTTATGTCAAAATGGATAACAGCTAGATAGTGTAGCCCGCTACGTATGATTTAGCTTGCTAATCTAGCAGATATCCAAAGAATGATTGGCCCATTTCGCTAACCACGACCATCTTCATAGGTCGTTGTTTGATAGTAGTTGGGCATACATCTTAGCATTATTATGTAAAGCCTGTAGAGTTTTTGACTACCGAGCGTGAGATTAACGCTAATACCAGGTTCTGGAAGTACTAGCTAGTTTCTAGATCCTCTTTAATGAGCCTTACGGATTGTCTGCTCTTTTTTTCTCGCGAAGCCACTAAGATATACTATGGTGAAAAATTACGGCGCACTTATTTTTACTAGAAGAATGGGGCAACTTCTACTGGTTAATAGAGATTGTTCAGCATGATCATCCAACCGGCTATGGATATCACATCTGCTAAGGCGGTTGAGAAAATATTACGGAGATGCAGTAGCGAGATTGATCGATTACCTATTGGATCATTGGAATCGTTGCGTGAACCTGTCAACCTTGATAACAACCATATGTGTTTGAACAAATACAAGTTATGTCTTATTTCAAATGACTTGCTTACTCTACAACTTGTGTTAAATAAGTTTAAAAAGAAAAAGGAATTCACTAGGCTCTCTGAAGAGTTACAGGCAGCCATAAATTTGACTGACGAGAAGAGATATGTCAACAGCGTCCTAATCAAACGCCATGAAAAAGATGAAAATGGATTAGAAGAAGAACAAATTTTAGCAAAGAAGGGCCCCCAAGAAACAATATCTAATGTTATTGTGGAGGACAATGATTTGAGCTCATTGAGGAAGAGACTATTATCAAATGATAGAGGCACATCTCTATTGGATTCTACAAAAGATCTGAACAATTATCATAATTCCTTTCAGGATGACTTGATCGATGACTTAGCAGATTTATCTAAGAGTTTAAAAAGTTCAGCGAAGAATTTCTCCACTAAATTATTTGAAGACTCTAAAGTAGTTGAGGATACTGAAAGAAACTTCTCTAAGAACTCAAATTATATGACTACAATTGGGGGCAACTTGAATAACTATCTTCTGAATAAGACTGGTAATAAAATTGGCATTTTCTGGCTACTCAAGGTGTTTGGAATAATATTCCTTTGTTTCATTTTCATTGTCATAATAATCAAGATTATTCCTAGTTTTTAAAAACCTCCTTTGCGTATTCTAGTCTACAAAAGTAGAAATACAAACGTTTTAATGATAATGACAAGTTTTATTGGATGTTATAATTTATATACATATTTAAGAATTCAGATCATAATATATGGTCAAAAGTTAATATTACCTCATGAGGTCAGTTTAAACTTGTAAAACTTTTTATGGAAATAGATTAATGAACAATGAACAGTTGAGCGGTGAAATGAAATCAATCTAGTTAAAAGAAAAAAAAAATTAATCTTAATTAACAACATGGAAAAGGAAGATGAAAGCGACAGTAAGACAGACAACAGATTAGCCATAATTCCAAAGGCTCAAATCTCATCAGCGATTGGTTGTTGTGCATGATTCTGAGTCTGATGATGTTCATCATTCATAAATTCATTATCAGAAAATGATTGATTTGACATATTATCGATGTTGTTTAGTTGGTTCACGGTAAGTTGTGTTTGGAACTGTCTTGGTAAATTTCCACAACGATCTTTACCAAAATTGATCTTTAAATTCTTGTAGTCATTGAATGACTTGATTCCATCAATTGCTTTAATTGCATTAGCAATGTTCACGAAATTAATAAAAGCACAATTTTTTTCCTCTAAATAATTGATTTGTTCTATATCACCGAACTTTGAAAAGTCATCTCTTAACTTTGCAGGGTTATAAAAGTCAAAGTCAGAAATATTACCAATGTAAATGTTCCTGGAAGCACCGTTTGAAACAGCTAGAGATAAAGCATTTGATAAAGGACCCGAGTGCTTTCCCCACCCTACTTTTATCCTACGGTTGTGAATAGTCAATCCATGTAACTGGCACATGGCAAAAAACTGAGCAGCAGCTATAGGATCAATAAAAGTAATGAAGCAAGCATGCCTTTCCTTTAAGTATCTTATACTTTGCAACAAGCCACCTCTTACCACATTACAGATTTCCTCAACAGAAGAATCCTGGTGAAGGTTTCCCAAATAAACAGTTCTGTTTCCCAAATTATTTGCACCTCCTGCTTGAGTTGCTATTTGAGCTGCAGCTGCAGATTGTTGAACTAGAGCTGATGAAATGAATTCCCTATCAGCAGCAGTAACTATATGTTCCATACCAGGAGCTAGTCCTAGATACTGAGCGGCGTTGTGCTGCTGTGTTTTCGTAATAAATGCACATCTGTCCTTTCCGTAAAAGCACTTTTTATCCAAATACTTTTCCTTTAATGGCAAATTGGCAACACATCTGATTGCACTCAAAATCGATAAGAAATGAATAAATGCGATTCCTTTTTCCGGTATGATCTTAATACAATCAATAATGCCGTACGCACTCAAGTCATCAATCAATTCTTGTTCAGTAATCATTTCACCATTTGTAGGATTATTAAGATTACCTAAATAGACATTTCTAGTAGCACCATCTCTTTGAATTGATTCCATAACAGCAGGTAAAATTGAAGTATTTTTACCCCACCCGATTCTTATATCATGGCCCTTTATATTGAGTTTCTTTAAGATACAGTCGGAGTGAAATAAAAGTGCAGACTGGTGGTCAATGAAGGAAATGAAAGCACAATTTTTTGATGGTAAAATCTTCACATTTTCTAAAATACCGGATCGAACGTAGTCAAGTAACTCATTTGGTTCAATATCCGATGGAATATTGCCCAAATAAACAGTTCTTGAAGGGGCAGCAGATGCATTTCCTCCAGAATTATTTTGATTATACAAGATCTCGTGCAGAGGATTGGCAGGTGGATTCGGCATGCTTGGAATCCCGGCTGAGTTTCCTTGTTGAATATTATGAGACATTCCTGAAGAAAATTGAAGTTGGTTAGGGTTAAGAAAACCCATGTTATTTGGATTTTGAAGTTGGCTATTGTCATCGTTCATCAACAGTATATCTTCACCGTAATAGTCGCTTAATAATCCAGAGTTCCCGTCCGCATTGAAGCTGAATGGTTGATCACCTTGAAATTGAGCGTATTGATCAAATGAGGTTGGTTGGGGATCAATAGAACGAGAACCATTCAACTGCTCATCAGATCCTTGCTGTCCATAAAACTGAGGATAAAATGGCTGAGACACGTACTGCTGAGGAATGCCCAGGTATGGATAAGAATATGTCATGATGCTAGTCCTGTTCTCACTTCTAATCTTGGACGACGTGATATTTCCTCTGTGGATTTATGCGTTTAAAGAAAAAACGAAAGTAAGAAGTCCTTAAAACGAACGCTGAGGTATATGGCAATGCCAACAAATGAAATCAAACTCTAAAATACGATCAAAACAGCAAAAGTCTGTGTTTCTTGAACCGAGATTCTTGATCCAGTGTTATAACTTCCTCTCTCGAAGCTGTTTTCAAGCTTACCTTTAAATATCGGAAGCTGATACACTCACTTTTGAGAAAAGTTCTAACTCGAGATGTTTGTCTTTCGTTGACAACCCTATGGCTCTATAATTAAACACGTATAGGAAACGTCACTATACTTTTCAAAAATGAACGCGATTTACTACCTTACTGTTTCTCTTCGAAAAGCCTATCGACTAATTAAAGATATCGGTATATTCTATTCGAAACTAAGTCACTATCGGTTCCGCTTTGTTAGATATAACTGGCTCACCAATATCAACTTCTTCAACCTCAAGTAACTGCTGACGATTTTTTTTTTGATCTCTGCGCTTCTATGAATAGCCTCAAAAAAATTTCAGAGACTTTTGGTTCGCGCCACGACTTAAAAGTAGTGGGGAACCAGATGCTGTTTCAGGAACAAGAGGACCCAGTGGATGCACATGTGTACTTAAATGTCAAAATGATAAGACCGCTCTACGACAAAAAAGTTTGAGTCTACAGTCCTCCAGCCCGATCCTGCTTTAAAGTCTCGATGGATATCTAGACTTGTTATGATATATATATATTGTCCGTCGTATCTTCCCTTAGGGATTAGTGTAGAGGCTCTATATGTATAATTGAGAAGAATTGCTATAGTGGAGTGACAACTCAGCCATCGAAAAGGGGCAGCGCGACTCATTTCGGCCAAAAGTCGCATGGTTTTAGAAGGGCCCCAAAGAGACACGAGACATTAAGTCAGCGAGGATCCCTCAGACGAATATTCAGTCTCGGCCCCCAGCTGAAGACTCGCGTTGGGTAATTCGGAAGACGCACGAACAAGCAAGGGCAGCAGAGAATGACGTTTTTGGATTTGGGTTTCTTTTGGAGAAGGCGTTTGCCTCAGGCTACCACTATGCTCTTCGAGACTGTCTTTGATGATTTCGTCGTCGCTTTTCTGACGATCTAGTAAAGGCGAAGTAATATCAATAATATTGTTATCGCCATCGCTGTCAGAGTGGCTGCTACGATCGAATCCTGCAGAAGGCAGTTGCTTGAGAGACTTCGATTCCTCCGAATCTATTTCAGTGTCATTCAACGAGTCATTGCTTGGTGACTCACCAGCATGCAATACGCTGGAGACTATTTCCTCGTCTTTCATAGATAGAGGTTTTTTCGAGTCATACTCACCAGCTTCGTTGGGCAGGCTCACCAGCCCCGTTTGTTTGTCTTCAATTATGTCATCGTCGTTCTCCTTCTTAACTATTTTGTTCTCTGTTTTTCGGCGCTTCGGTGCAGTCACGGTACTTCCTTCGAATTCTTCTTCTTTTAGTTCTTTATCAGGACTCCGTTTTAAGGGACGCTTTTCAAGTCCCTTGTTCAAATCCGTCAAATGCCTTGGTCTCTCATTTTGCAACTGCCATATCTTGTCTTTCTTTGCATTGAGCAATTGATAAAACTTATCCTGAAGATCGTCGACTATGATGCGATGATGCTTTTCAGATTCCTCATAATTATCTGATATGAGTCTGTTTTGCCTTATAAGAGACTTAAGACTCAGTTTAGATTCACTCAATTGTTCCTGCAAGTTTTTGTTTTCTCTCATTAGCAAGTCCATCCATTTGAATAAGTCCTGCTCACCACTCACAGGCAGACCATTCAACCTCTTCAGGTCATCCAGATCATCTATCATCTTTAATATGAGTGAACCAACAGTCACAGGAAATACACCAGTTCTTTTAATATCTATTGTAAGAAAATCATTCATCTCTCCCGTAGCATCATCAAGTAATTCATTATTTGTTTCAGAGTAATTAGATTTCAGAGAAACAAGCTTGGCATTCATCAAGATGTCATTATCCCGTTCATTCAAGTCCACCCCCATTTCTAATGGAAACAAGCTTGAAAGCATCATATTCCACTCGGAAGTACTGTACTTGTTCTGCGGCTTTCTACATTGTTGCCAAGTATTATACGTTATGTCAATATGGAAGCTACCCTCTTGACAGATGGCCGTAACGGCTGTATTTGGACTTTCATCGTTTCCTTCTTCATCTGGAATTTCACTGCAGTGTAGATATAGTCGTGACTCTTTTATCACTGCCCTTGAAGTATCGTCTATAATCATTAACGGGATTGAGATTATAGACCCTCGAAGAGAAGAAGATTCATAAGAAGCTTCATTGTTCATAGTTTACCATACCAAACGCTTCTCGATGTCATTAGTTTGGGTTCAAATTGATCTTTAGTAATTAAGATAAGAGTTAATAGAGTCGGAACGATAAAACTAGAAATTTTACACTTTTTACACTTTTTGCAGAAATTTACATTTAAGCTTAAAATTAATAGAATGGACACCATCCAAAATATATCAATGCGAGATTCTGAGGACTAGAAGCTTCTTGTACTAATTCCCTCACCGTAGCTTCAATACTTAGTCCACCGGCGATTAGCTTATCAGAGACCGTAGATAATGCTCTACCGGCTTCGGAACCATCTTCTTCAATTTTAGTGATTGGAACCTCTGCGGCATCATGCTGTAATTTTTCTTGTCTAATAGGGGACAAAGTCCATGAATATAAGGGATCCCAACGAAGAACATCTAATATAGCTAATATGTGATCCTTATTACCGCGCAATACTCGAAATGTGTGCTCACATGAACGGATGAAAACACCATTTACACCGGTAATACCAAAGCCATCAACAATATCTCTTGTAAGTCTGAAGGGAACTGATTCTGGGATAGGCAACTTCTTTCCTTGGTCAAAAGCAACCCCTAAGTCAATATGGATTGGTTCTCCAGATTTCTTGTCTAAAAGTATATTGTTACAATGTCGATCACCTAGACCCAAAATGTGACCAACAAGTGAAGTTGCTGCAATTCCACGAGTGTAAGTCAACTTGCTTTCAAACCAAATATCAGGGGTGATGAAATTGTCGAAAAAAAAGCATCGCAATACAGGCCCAATTTTAGATGTGATTTTGTAGTATGCTGTGAGCCTGTCAGTCTTATCTTTAGATTGATGCTCCTTCATGATCTCTCTAGCCCTCTCTAACTTCATGCCGTCTCTTTGCAAATGGTACGGCTTGATTACATCTAGAAGTGCCATAGAATTCGGAACATATTCTATTATGCCTGCCAGCGGGCTTAAAGGAACAGCCTTGTAAGTTCTGATTCTTAATTTTCTGCGTCTAGTTTGTCTGTCTTTAATGAAAATCTTGTTAACTTTTTCAAATACTTGTTCCATAATTGAATCCTGTCTCAAATCATCTGTACCGTGTTTAAATAAAACTCTGTGCTCTGTCCCATTAGATAGCACAAACGTTGCTATTTTAGGCAAACTTAATCCTGAAGAGGCTATCAAAATTCTATTTTCCATTGTCAAAAAATAAGGTACATTATTGTATGCTTTACTTTTATCAATAGGTATGTTCATAGTAGGAGGCGGTATCGATGGAAGTTCATTCAACCAGTATCCACCAAACTCATATTTATCCAAAGAAATCGGTCTTCCCCTGGATACCTTAAGCTCTGCTAATTTGATAGACTCATGACAGAGCCTTATGATTTGGCCCAAAGCAGCATCAACAGACCTGTTACCCTTATTACTTAGTTTATCTAGTAAGGAATCTGCGGCTGCATATTTTGAGCTCCCTCCCTCTTGCATTCCATAGTTTCTCAAAGAGATAACGCTATATAAAGAATGAAAAGGATGATCCAAACAAAGATTCAAAAGTAATTCTTGAAGTAAAAGCTGAAACTCAGACTTATCATTTGAGAGACGTGAAGTGAGTTGAGTACACCAATCAATCAATTTGTAGGTAGGCAAACTGAAAATATCCTCCTTGATTGTCATATTGATGTCATCTCGACTAGATTGCTCCAACCATAATGCAATAAATTTATCAGTATCTTCATCATTATTTTCGTCAATTGAAATACATTTCAAATAGTATTCGATACACTTTTTCGAAAATTCATTTCTACTTTCAAGTAGTGTTTCTAGATTTTTCAGTTCAGCTACAAGCAGTGCCTTTAACTTTCCATAATACTTTTGGGCCGTCTTCTTCTCTTTTTGATCGACTGAGGTCTTCCCATAATGATCCTTAAATTCAGCTATCTCTTTTGTTTTGGAAGCTATTCGTTTCTCAATTTTAGCTTGCTCATCTGTGAGAACTCTTGATTTGTGCTGACTCTCACAAAAACGGGCAAACAATTGATAGACTTTTGCCCTTTGAAAACAATCTTTGACTTCTGAAATCTCGCGGGCCGATGGAAGAACATACTGATCCATGATGTCTGAAGCCAACTCTTGCCTTGAGTCAGCCATCCAACCAGCAAGTGTGGCATTGATTAATCCTTTTGATAAATATAATTCGTCAATCAAAGGCGAATGAACATTACTAGACGATAACTTTTTTAGCATAGCAGTCGGTATGCCAGTTTGACCCAATTCCCAAAGCGTACACGCAGCTTGATAGTTTGTCATATAATCAACGCTTTTTTCAAAAGCTACTCCGGCATGATGAAATTTAGATTTTGCAATTTCGTTCATTAAAATAGTAGAGTTGATCATTTTCTGGGGCTGTTTTGATAATCGGGCATAGTTGTTATAACGTATTAGCTCGTGTAAGGAGCACATCCATGCTTTGTCACTCTCTCGAAAAGATTCTTCATTTAACCATAAATTTCCTAAAAGCTGAAATGTAGAGTTCCTTGCAAGAAGAATATCCTCTCTTGTCTTCGAATCAGCTCTATCGAACCATGCTGTTTTCGCCGAATATTCACCAAGACCAAAACTAAAATTACTTGATGTGTTTTTTAAGGCATCTTCAATACTGGTGATGGTTGCCATGGTCTTAAACCACTGTATCAAGCTTCTATCCATTTCTTTTGTGCTTTTTTTGCAAACATGTACTTCCTTATTTAAAAAAACATCCAATAATGCATTCAGACACGTCGAGGGGCTAGCAATAGGGTAATCATGAATCTGCCTTAGTGTCTTATAAACTGTTTCATGGTATTGGCCAGCTTTCTCTGGAATAGGTAGATCCCAACATCCAAGTTTCCATGCCCATTCATATGAAGCAACCTCAGTCGAGGAGTCTAAGTCACTAACTATTCTTGAAATGGTCATCATACCGGAGTTCATCAAAGATGGAAGTACATTCGATCGGTCATAATTGAAATTAAGAGTGGTGTTAGCATCAAGCATACCACTGGTAAGCTTAAGAACATCTGAGGTATGTCCTTCTCTTTCAATAACGCTTATGGCATAATCTATTGTCGTTTTTTCTGGAAGACCATACACATAATCTTCATCGTCAATGGATTCAAAAATATAAGAAAATCGATTAAGGTCGATAGAACACTCAATGTTGTCTCTGCCATGCTGCATGTCTTCCAAAAATAAGATAGCAGTTTTAAATAGCCGCACTGACGAAGCTATTAGTATAAGATCTTCTACCAATACGTTTTGATAAATGAGAGCATATTTCTTAATTTTTTTTCTGGCACCAACTCTGATGGCTAGTATAATATTGATGAGTAGATCAGAAAATTCCTCACTTTGAGAGTAAAACTTGAAAAAGTGTTTAAGCAACTCAGAAATCAAGTTTAGCCTAGTAGGCTGAGTCAATTGTATGTAATAACAGATCAAAAACGGGAGTGAATTTTTAGCAAAAGATGGTTCTTTGATAGCAAAATCTGAAAATAGAACGGATATGCTAGTGAACGACGCAATTTCCTGATTAATTGCAAGGAAGAATTCACTTATCCAACTGTAATATGAAGAGGAATCTAAGAAATTGACCGGAGCAACTAGAAAATCAGACATTTTTTTTGAAACGACAGAACCACGCTTATTCAAATTAAGAGATGTATAAGCTTCGAAGTCCATTGGTAAGATGAATTTCGAGTACTTTCTGTAATACTCCTCAAAATTTATCACTGCAAGAACTTCTTCTGTCGATTGCTCATACTTCCAAATTAGTACACCTAATATATTCTCTACTGAAGATACGATTTCTGGGCTGCTGGAAGCCAAAAACTCCACCATGTAATCCAACAACATATCCAAGCGACCACACAATGTTTCAAGAGAATTAACCCATGGATTCCAAAATTCCCTCAAGTGGTATACATGATTAAGGCCCAATTTTAAGCCACCATTCAAATAATACAGGGACAAATAATTTGCACTCCACAATTTAAAAGATACTTTTCCATCATTGTCCAGATTAATCTTTGCATTCAATAATATTTCGACGACAGTATCACGGGATCCATCTTCATCATATATATCAATTTTTTCAAACACCTGTGAAATTAGAACCAAGACATCGCTTAAGTCACCATTCACCTCACACATTTTGATTTGTTGTGAATCATCTAAAAGATTTTCCACCATAGAAGATCTAATTATAGGCCTTTCCTCTTTGAGTATGCAGCATCCAGCTAGCAAAATTGGATGTACTTTACTTCCCACATGGTACTGCTGTAAATAACCTGAGAAGCTACTAAAAATTTTAAAATTTTCGTCAAAGCGTAAGCCCACCTCCATCACAGAAGACAACAATTTAATAAATAAAGGAAGCGATTCGAGCTCCCCAAACTTTCCTAAGTTTTGTATATCGAGGAAAGTGAAGATCTGGAGAATGTCTGATTGTAACGATACTTCTTTTAAAAATACGCAAAGCGAGTTCAACAAAAGCCTAGATACATCATAAGAAAGAGTTTTCCGTGTTCCTAATATAAGAATAAGTTTAACTCTTCTTAAAATCAAGATCATTTCGTGAGGTTCTGAGCGACGTTTCATAGGACTAATTATTTTTCTAAGCAAGAAGTATACTTCCCTTTCACTCCAGCCAGGTTGATTATGTCTGAACTTCTTTATTAAACTATTCAACAACGATAAACCCGATTCAGGTGAAATGGATGATTCTGAAAAAGTAGGAAGTAAGGAACTTTTATTATGGGATACAAGGTCCAGGCAAAGAGTATTGGTAAATTGTGATTGCAAGGTTTTTTCGTCCGACACATTAATATACTTGATAACTTCCATCATTACAAGCGTCAACTTACGAGTCAAATTGGCCTTGTAATCACTTTTGAAAAACTCAGCTAGCCACACAAATACTCCGTTTCTAACGCCCTTCTTTGTGTATGATAAAGCAATAGTAAGAGGTAAGGATCCATAAACCAAACTTTCAACGTCAGTATCTTTCGCATTTGCCAACTCATTTAGTACTGAAACTTTGTCAACAGCTTTATCCGAAGATATTGTAATGGCTGCAAGAAACGTAGAATTATCTAGCAAAAATTTGCTTAGCTCATTATAGCCAAAAAAGAAGAATGGGAAAGACCCAAAATCATTATACAACCACCAATGCTTGAGAATTTGAAGCTGGAAATTTTCAAACAATTCAGAGACATTAGAAAAATTTCCTAAACGAGAAAGGACGTTCAACGCAAGCCTGAGGTAAGGTAAACAAATTGAAGATTTGGACCATTCAATTATGTTTAACAAGACAGCCACGAATATGTAAGAAGAGCTTTTTGATAAAATGCATAGAAACTGAACATACGTTGAACATTTTTCCCTAGATTCGTTAGGTTCTGGAAGCCTTGCTAGAAGATCTTTGAAAAGCTCAATCTGAAATTCTAAGCAAGACACTCTAAAGACCTCGGCAATTTCCTCTGCCAATGTCACTTTCATATTATTTGTCATGGTTGCAAAACCCTCCAAAAATAGGTTCCGTAACGATCTGCCATTTACTTTAGCTTGATTATCGAGCCTCAAATATCGGAGTAAGAATATACAATACTCCGTAAACGAAAGCTCCGTTAATAAAAAATTCTTAGTAGCACACTCTACCAACCAGCCACAAACATCCAAGCTGTCTTTTATGAGAGAGTCATCATTCAAATCGTAACAAACGGGGAGTAATACACTTAGAATTCTTGAGACTACGACTACCGTTAATTCTGCGCGATCAAGAATTTCATCTATCAAAGGTCCTTCGCCTAGAATTCGGATGAACTTTATTAACAATGCAGCAGGGACCTCGGACAAATTTATTTTCATTTCTACAAAGTACCTGTGCAAGTGATAATAACAGTATATAGCATCCACCGATTTGAGTTCTTCAAGAAACATTAAAAGAGAAGAAAAAAGGTCAGATACATTACTCTTTTTCAAATTCTCCGTTTCAATCAAAAATTTTAAAAGGTCTATTGAAGGAACCGACACATAATTCAATTTTGCAGCTGTTAACAACATTGAAGTGGACCCTATTTCTGATTTTTTAGAGTGCTGAATAACTTCGAATTCTTTATCTAACGAAGCACCAGTTTCCTCTTCAACTGTAAGACTATCATCTTCGAATATATTTTCTGTTGCATTCAATAGAGATGGCAACATTTCCACATATTTTTTTAATGGAAAATTAGCAACAAGAATTTGAATTGCTTTATCATCTAAGGCGAAAGATGCAAATCCATAGAAAACCTTAAGCAAATCAAGCACAACTTCGTTCGGAATATAAACGTTCCCATAATCTCGCAATGTGTTCTGACATTGATATTCCAAAGAGTTAATTATATTATTGAAGGAACGTTTCCTTCGGAGCAAGCTTATTAATCCTAGAACAAGGATCGTCCACTCTAGACGTACACTTGAAGAATATTTGCTATTAGAATAGAGAGACAGATTGCCTAAAAGCTTCAGCAGCAAACGATCAATAGGATCACTTGAAGATAGATCTACTTTTTCTTGTGACATTTCGGAACCAGGCTCGTGTGGTAATCTCCTTAAACTAGTAAACATCTGTAATTTCAAATATCTCTTTTGAAGATAGCAATATTCATTGCAATCACTGCCATGAAATTTCAAAAAGCTTGTATTGAAACTACTTTCTCGAATATCACTTCTATGAGCGCCAAACAACCACGAAAAAAAAGACGGAAAGCCACTATTTGACTCTAAAAGGCAGAAATCGAAAGACTGGAAAGATTCGTCCCATTTCGAAATCATCCACTCCTGAACTTTATAAACAAAAACAGATTTACTTCGAAATCGGTTACTTTCTACAATATCGTAGACTGCATACCAAAACAGAAAGCTTTCTTCACAAATACTGTAGGGCCCATTTATCTCAGAAAATTCAATCAAGTTTTCGAGCTGCATCCGAATATTATTATCAAGATAGCCCTTATTTTTAGTTTTATATTGCATTAAAATCAAGTTCACCAAGTCACAAGAAATTCGGAAGAGTTCAGAGTCCTTCACACCTTGTAGTGATACATTGAGTAACTGATTGAATTTGGTACTAAAATATAATGATGAATCTTGAGTCGCCACATTTGAACTGTCTAACATTAATGATCTGGACAAAAGCAAAACCCATGGAGCCAAACTCTTATTCTCATTTAAATTTAAGATGTGGTCAAATATGCTTTCGTACTTCAGAGAAATCCATTTATAATTGAATGACCTAAATTCTTTAGCGCATGAGTTAACCAGATCTGGCAGATGATCAACGATTTGTTTATTTCTTTCGTCTCCATTATTAATGCAACTATCTAACTCCGCCTCGACATAGAATATCAATAACTGTAGGCCTGCTCTTTGATATACTTCAGACGATTTGAATTCCATCAAGCGTATGCAAAATTCAAATGTATTTTGTGATTCTTTCAAGTAGTTGTCAAAGCCATCCAATTTGGCTCGCTTATTTGGTTGCTCTGATATGCCTTCATGAAAGAATTCAACACATTCTCTAATATTAAAGTAAGTCAGAATCAATTTCAGTAATCCCAAGAAATATAGCCACAGATGAATATTATCAGATCTTAGATAGAGAGCCCTTAAACGAAACCAAGTCATGTTGGTTTCTTTGGAACGAATCAAGCCTATGTCTTCCACCTTGAATTTAACTAAGGGGGATAAAAGCCTAGTCATCAAGCAATTGATCAACACTTGGAAACTGTAAAGAAGTGCTCCAAGTTCGTAAGCTTGAGATGAACCCTTTATACTATTGTGACTATCGAGGCTATTTGTATCACCATATAAGTGTCGGCTCTTTGATTCTAGATATACTATACTAGAAAACTTGATGGTAGTGGACAAATTAAGAAAATCTAAGATTTGAGTTTGCATTGATTCCAGTTGACTTTGGTAAAATTGTATCACTAATTCAATTCCAACTTTAGTAAGCTTAGTTACAAAAGCAGTATCTTCAGTAGAAATCACAACAATTAATTTGTTTATCATTCTAAACACTACTATTGTTAAAAGATTCTCTCGCTTACAATATTTGACGGTCTGTTGAAGTAAACCAAGCAAGACCAGATAGTTCCGATCTATAAGAAATGGCATGCAACTAAGTGACACGTTCAGCTTGCAATATAATAAGTTTTGTAAGCAAACGAAAAATTCTTCTATAATTACATCAGTCAAGTTCTGGCATGCATTTTTTAAATCCAACAAGTTTCCGATTGTATCAACAAGAAAGTTATATACCATTAACCAGTCGTTACGATTCATATGATTCTGAAAATCAGTTTGGCTTAGCATAACATAAAGACACTTGGAAAAATCATTCGAACATGGATGTAACTCTTTCTTGTCCCATTTAAAATTGTCGATTATAAACTTGACTAATTCTAGCTTAGTTTTGAATTTCAGTATTGTTCTATCTTCATAATGCTTCTCGATTAAAACTCTAAGTAGCCCAGAAGCTCTAGTAAGTCTTGTAAAGACTTGATTAGTATGATTTTGACGATAAGTCTTCAGCTCAAGTGCTACGAAGTCAAGAACTGCATTCATTAATCTCCTGTATGGCTTACTAGAAATCTTTCCACTCAGAGACAAATAATCTTCAAGGCTTTGTAACGCTTCATTTCTTTCTTTAATCTTTGATGATCCTAACGACGAAGATAGCACATTAAAGTCATAATTTGACATAGTATTGCATAAGTCAAACTGAGTAGAATCACAAACCTTGACTTAATATCTCAGACATTCAAGCAAGAAAAGTGCATGTAGAACCTCAGAGAATTCTGGGGCAGGAATAGCGGGCAAATTTGCAATGTATCTTTGAAAATAATTGATTCCGATCTAATAGTTATCGGTAGTTGTGCTAGAAGGATAATTCCGAGAACTATCTCAAAGGGTTCGATACAAACTACAAACGTTTGTGGAGACACTAAACTGAACACTTATCCAATTGACCCATTTTAAACCACTTTGACTATATGAATAAGCAAAATTGATCGTCTAATTGTTCAAAACGGTCAGATTTTGTGGGATTGGAATCTCTATTGCATGTTCCTAATTAGGAAAGATGTATATTTGATCTGAAGTCCATCTCAAGCAAAAGCAAAGCTTTAACGAGAAGTATAAAAGTGTAGGTAATGCAACATAAGAAGAAGAATACAAGAGTTGTGCTCTCACTTGTTGAAAGATAATGAAAACTGATGCTTTAAACCATGCTCTTTCGAATCTGTCTTCCATTCGACTCTCGGGTGAGCAGACCTTAGAGGTATCGGAGAAAGATTCGGATTATGCTAATCGGGGCTATTGCCTTTGTGATTCGTGCTCTTTCTTGACTACAAAGGAAAGATTGACATTTCGCTTCTTGTTTTGGGGTATCTTGTGCCCTATAATATGGATATCTAATATTTTCATAATGTTGTTTGGGCTTTTCTGGAAACATCATGTACCACTCAGATCTGACAGTTTTATACAAATATTTGACCAGAAAATCAAGGTTGCAAAAGATAAGCATACTATATCTGAACTACTTGATCAAATACACCTCAAGTGTCACAGAAGGTTGCGACAAAGAGTTTGGTCTAGAATATGGTACTCCACGGGTGCCTTTTTAATTTATCTGATCATTATCGCAATTATAGTATACGGTGCTCTTCTTTTACCCCATAAGGATAAGAAACTGGCTTCATCACTCAATCAAACTAGTTAAAAGTTTAATGATTAGTTATGAAACTATTTTTCGAGACCGAGTCAAAATATCAAACGGAGTCAATATCTCTTACTTTTATAAATATCGAACCAATGTATATTGTTCTAAGTAAACTCGTTATCCATTTGAATGAAGGAATGCAGAGGATAATTTCTAGATTCTTTTCAAGTAGAAGTGCATTAGCTTTAGCTAAGACTCCACTTTATGAGGCACATATAGCACTCGGCGGTAAGATGGTACCGTATGCTGGTTTCGATATGCCAGTCTTATATGATGGCCAATCTCATATTGAATCTCACAATTGGGTAAGAAACAAAGTCGGATTGTTCGACGTCAGCCATATGCTTCAACATAAATTCACAGGTAAGGATTCTGTAGATCTATTGGAGAAAATCACTCCGATTGATTTGAGAAGTATCCCAATAAATGGCTCAAGCTTAACCGTATTACTTAACGAAAATGGAGGTGTGATTGATGACTGTATTGTCACTAAGCATGGAGAAAATGATTATTATATGGTTACCAATGCGGGCTGTCGAGAAAAGGATGTTGATTTCATTAAAAAGAATGCCAAGGAGTTCAACGATGCTAATCATAAAACGTTTGAAAGCACCTTGTTGGCAGTTCAGGGTCCCAAAGCTGCCGAATTGATGCAAAAATTCACTAATGAGAAGCTCTCCCAAATAACATTTGGCCAAACAAGATATTTGAAGCTTTCACCAATCGCTGCCCAAGTTCATTTAGCGAGAGCTGGATATACAGGAGAAGATGGCTTCGAGCTTTCTATACCGTCAGCCACTGAAAGCGAGGCTAAGGACTCCTTGAATTTTTTCAAGTCTTTAATTCATGATTTTCCAGATTTGGTCAAGCCAATCGGCTTGGCTGCAAGAGACTCTTTGAGGTTAGAGGCTGGTATGTGCTTGTATGGGCATGAGTTGACGGAGGATATCAGTCCAGTAGAAGCATCATTAACATGGTTGATTCCAAAAACACGAAGGGATACAAGGAATAATTTCAACGGTGCTTCAAAGATAGTATCTCAAATTAAAGATAAGAAGTCTTTCGCTCGTCGTAGAGTGGGGGTGATTTCGAAGGGGCCATCACCAAGAGATGGAAATCTACTATTTAGTCCAGAAGGTGAACAAATTGGCTATATTACATCTGGCTCGCCATCTCCAACTTTAGGCGGGAATGTTGCCCAGGCTTATATCGATAAAAGATTCAAGATTGGAAGCCCCATCAAGATTCAAATAAGAGGAAAACTAAGAGATGGTACCATAGCAAAAATGCCATTTGTTCCGACTCATTTCTATAGAGGGTAGTAGGTAGTATTATTTGACTCATCAAGTGTGATTTCCTTTGCAATCGTATTTTTCTGGAGACCATGCGAACCAGATGCTCTCTTACTGAAAAGTTATTTTGTCAATACTTTTCTTCTAATTTGGGGGTATAGTCGTAAATATTCTAACTAAAGATAACATCAATATCATAAGTTAATCAGTAGCCACTTTTATTTGGGGCTATAATCGTCCAATGTAAAATCGTATTCTTAATCTAGATATAATATTAAATTTACTCACTCACAGCCTCTTGGCCATATTGAGCTTTTCTTTGCATATAATATTTTAACTTCTAAGGGAAGATTACAGGAGAGCCTTCGCAGGAACTATTTTTTGCACCCTTTCGCGTATTTTGATCGTCAACTATTATTCCAATAACTTCTCGAGGACCACTTCAGATAATGAGGTCATCTTTAAGAATGGAAAACGAAACTCATGATATCAGCTGACATTCAATACTTGCTTCTATTGTATCTGTCGAATTTCAGCAGAGTATTCAAATCTTAAACGATTGACAATTAAAGTCCTGTGTATAAAGGAACGCGTTAGATGCGCAAACAGGAGCCATAGAATTCTCATTCCAGAATGCAAGTTAGATCACGAATTGTCGTGATTATTAAGAACAATAAATATATATAAGGATTAAATCTTTATAAAATCTATTGAGTTTGAAAGTTGAGGAATTTTTAAGTTCTTGGTTTTGATCGAAGTGTACTTCAACGATGTCAAAGTCATTCCATCAAAGATCAGTTTTGTCACCTAAACATTCCAATGTATCTAGCCCGTCTCCAAAAAAGAATAAATTAGAAAACCCCTTCCACACATGTGCCAAACTCAGCAATGACAAGTACCTTAAATCTTCACCATCTCCAAAGAAGGCCGTCCTCGGCTTCACTATATATGAGGACCATAAAAAGCTGACTGAAACTCAAGAAAGTGTCGAAGGTGATGAAGGGAATTTAAATCATAATGACCAGGAAAACATTTTGAAGCCTCTGAAGATCCCAACCAAAAGGACTCATAGAAAACCCTTAGGGAATTTAAGCATCCATGATTATCCAGGTTACATTAGTTATAATGACTTCAAATTCAAAAGTCAGCTAAGCGAAGTCTTCCAGCCTAAAAATTATGATAACGAGTTCAAGTCATTGCATAAACAGCTGGATTTGTTAAGCTACGTGACACCGCCTAGAAATTCCCGGCAGAAGTATTTGGCTCATTCGTATTCAGATGACGTTGAAGACTCTCTTGTTGGAAAATCAAAAATAATAAGGCGCAAGCGGTCAATGTCAGTTGGACGGAACGAGTCGAAGTTAAACTTAATCACGAAAAACAAATTTAACATCTTAGCCAATTGAGTTTTGGCTCCTGAGCACTACTAGCTAGTATGGTCCTTTATTGCATATTCAATTTTGAGAATTCATTTATCACTTACATTTTCGATTTGTTTTCTTTTAGAGCATAGCTTTATATCTTAATATCTGCATTGCCACTGATACCCAATCAAAAACCTTAATCTAACTTATGAGAGCAGTTGTCCAAAAAAAATGTAGTTTACGTTAATCATTGGAGCTGAAATGTTGTCATTTAAAAAAAAAGCGATTCTATATATATAAATAATGATACACTACTGTTCAAATGCTTTATCGAATTGGGTAAACACGAATCTATACCTAACGTCACCTTTGTTGCACCTTTCCAAAGCATTTTTGACACCTTGTTCACTAATGGGAACTTCTTCCACCCAAGGCTTAACACCTTTAGCTGCAGCCAACTCGAGCATTTCTAAAGCTTCGGCCTTCGAGCCAAGAAGGGATGAGCCAAAACTTCCCCCATTTTTGAGGAAAGTGAATGGAGAAACTTCAAAAGTTTCACTTACTGGGGGGAGGCCAACAGAAATGAATTTCAGGTCAACCTTTAAGATAGATAAGTAGTTACTCAAGGTGAATCCGTCAGCTCTAGATGCACAATTCAAAATAAAGTCAAATTTGTCAACATACTTCGATACCCAATCACTTTCTTCGTTGGTTGCAACGAAACCATGTGCACCCATTTGGATAGCTTCTTTCTTCTTGGAAGAAGTTCTGGAGAAAGCATACACCTCAGCACCCAAGGCTCTCGCAAACTGAATGGCCAAATGACCTAAACCACCAATACCGATGATTCCGACAGTTTTACCTTCAGCATGACGACCAATATTTCTTACCAATGGAGAATAAACAGTTAATCCAGCGCACATCAATGGAGCCGCAACAGAAGTGTCCAATCCATCAGGGATTGGAAAAACGAACTGTTCGTTAGCTATCGAATGGGAAGAATAACCACCTTGAGTGACATAATCATCAGAGAAGGTGTCAACTGAATTATAGGTACCCACTTCTTTGCTACAGTATTGCTCATTATCATGCGAACATCTATTACATGAACGACATGAAGAGCAACCTGCACCGATACCTACTCTTTGACCTACCTTTACCTGAGTAACATCATCGCCTACAGCAATGACATGGCCGATGATCTCATGGCCAACAACGGTATCTTTCCTCAATTTTTTGCTCCAATTTTCTTGAAGAACATGGATATCGGTACCACAAAGACCACATGCTATATTTTGAATCACCACATCAGTTGGGTTTATCTTTTTTCTGTCATAACTCACAAGTTTTGCAGAGCTCCATTGTTTGGAATCTTCAACTGCAAAACCTTGAAACTTTTGTGGTACCTTTGAGACTGTCATTTTTCTATTATAGAGCAATATTTTATGAGATGTGATGAACAGCCGGTTTATATAGTTTTCAATTTCGAGAACTGCACATACTCTAGAATAACGGTTTCTTTATTCATCTAATCTAACCGAGCGAGAAGTGCGGTATTCGCTTCCTAAATAGGTATAATCGAGCAAGGTTTTATTATATAATATCGCTATTTGTGTCAAAAGTCCGACATCGAAGCTTCCAAGCTTCGACAGCAACACCAGCGTATATTTATATACAGAATCTTATAAAATTCACTTCTTACCCTTCTTTTTTCTTTTACTTTTGGTACTTCCTCCTTGACTCGAAGACACAGAGCTCGGACTTGGACTAGGAAGTATTTCACTAGCGCCCTGGTGTCCGCCTGTCTTCTTTTTATCCTTCTTTGGCTTATAATATGACCTTAATTTCAAAGGGAGCCACCTTTCCTCGTCAATCTGCATTTCTGACTTGGGTTTTATTACTTTTGAAGCAGAAAATTTTGGTTTCCTAAGTCTTTTTGTTACTCTGCTAGCATGTGTGTTTTTATGGTTCATTGTTCCCATGTTAGGAGGAGCTAACAATTTTAATTCCGTGGATAATAGATCGTCTATAGGTACTTCAGAACACAAATCATCAATAGGTAAAAGTCCAGTGGTAGATCCCGAGAGAAGTGACGAAATCAACTTGTCATCTTTACCCACTTCAGAAAGAAGTTTGAATATTTTCTGATAACGATAGTCTTCCATATTATAAAGAACGAAGCCAAACGCTTTGATAGAATTATAATAATCAGAATTGAGGGAGAGATACTCTCTTTGGGTTCCTAGGAGCTTTGGAGTTAAGCGATCGAATAAGCTAGTTAATTTTTTTTTCATATTCAATTTTTCATACAAGTTGATTAAAGTACCAATTAAAGCAGGTGTGACTAGTTCCTTGCTTAGATCATATTCAACAAGTTGTTCTAACACCGGTAAGCACTGGTCAAACCGACCTTCATGAGCATTGAGAAATGTAATGAACAAAGCAGCACAAACTATCTCGTCTGAGAAAGTACCACTCCTTTTAATAAACTTCAAAAGTTTCTTGCTCGTCTTCCTCCAATATAAATCATTGTTGATGTCTTCAAATCTAATATCAAGCTTTGCAAAAAGTTTGTAAAGCGTTAGTGTCATGTCTCCAGTGTACTTGACCGCGTATGAGTTGATCGAAGAGTTACTTAGGTAATTCGAACCTAATGTATCAGTCATAAACTTCAACAATAAGTTGTTTCTTAGGACAACTTGATATTGGCACTTAGTCAACTTCTGTAATAAGTGATGTAAGTTTTCTTGATAGCCGACGTCCCTTGCAATTAAGTTTGGTCTCGGTTTGCTGTCCGATACACAGTAAAAGTCATTTTTAAAGATCAACTTTAACATCGCATCATCACTTATGTCTTCTGCTCTAAACTCTTTGAATATTTCCTGGCATTGTTCTATTTCACCAGCTTGTAAGTGTATGAACGATACAGTTAACTTGATGGGCAACAATTCTGAGATTAAGTCTTTCCTACTGGCGTCGGAATTTTGTGATAAACACAAATGCTCAGCCTTCTCCAACAAAGCCCTAGCACGTTTCATGTCACCAACAGATAAAAATATTAGAGCTTCATTGAAGTATAAATCATAGTTTTCTTTATTTTCCATAGGGTAGTTCGATTGGACTTTTCTACCTTCGACAACATTTAGCTGAGAAATAATGGCTCTCTCATTTACCACTAGATCGATTGAGTTATCATACTTAATATTATCGATTAGCTCACGATATAAATCTAATGACTTTTCGTATTCTCCAGTTTTGTAATAGGCTTGAGCAATTATGTGTTTAAGGCCTCTCTCAATTCCAGTATTATCAGGATTGAACTCATGGAGAAATTTGAATAGTTCGTCCGTCATCTCTAACTTATAATACACATAAGCTATTTCGAGCATTAGCTGTGATTTTGAGTCTGAAGAACTAATTTTTTTAATTAATTCCAATGCTTTGTAATATCGATCCAAGTTTATTAAAGCCACCAAACAATTCTTGAATGCTTTGACATCATCAAAGTTTTTAACCTTTGATAAATACTGATAGGAAACATCATAAATGGTCATGTGGTCCGAAGTCTCTGAACCTGATACCTTCAAGCTTCTGAAGGCATGAGCAATTGAATTTGACATTTCCTTCCTGAATTTTGGTCTAAAGTTCGTGATTAGGCTCTTTTTTTTTTTGTTGAAGTATTTCGCTATTGATAGTTACACAAAATAATTGCTCGTGATTTATGAAAATGTAATTTTTTTGTCTACTTCTCTGGGCTAAGAAGATTTAATTAACCTTACTACAACGATGATTTATAAGGTTTCAACCAGATCAAATATCTACTTAGGGTTGCGAAGTAGGCTTTATTCAAATAGTACTCGTTTAAGGTATGCACGTAAAGATGAAAATACACTTTTCGGGTCTAACCTCGAGAAGATCGAAGCTCCCCTGGAGCTTGCTGAGGAATCCACGCTACCAAAATCACATATCGAATTTAAGAAAGAACCAAGACAGCCTCTGAGGAAATTACCTCTCTTGTCTGACAACAGAATTGAGAATGATAGTAATTTTCAAATGGCTCGTTGGAAGCAAAGTATTGGTCAATGGGTAATCAAAATTTTCAACATAGATATGGATAGGAGCAGAGCAGGGCCCGTCGCGGGCTCTGAGTACTTTGGTGAATGCAAAAGGCAAGGTATGTACTACCCAAACGAGCCTTTGTCTGAGACGGCAAAGTTTTACTACGAGACGTTGAACTTACCTAAGACCTTTAGTCAGTGGTTTCAAATTACAGCTTTGCATTACTGGATTTTGTCAGTTAGAATGAGAGCCATGCCTTTCAAGTATGGTAAAAATTACCAACAGAAATTAGTGGATAGAATATTCAAGGATATGGAACTTAGAATGGCAGAAGAATTAAGAATTAACTCCAATAGAATAATTGAGGGATATCTTAAAGAGTATCATAAGCAGCTACTTGGCAGTGTCTTAAGTTATGATGAAGGGCTAATTACCGATGACATCACTTTAGGAAGTGCTTTATGGAGAAATGTTTTCAATGGTAACCCCGATGCTGATATGAGACATATCGAAGCATTACTTGGATACGTCAGATCCCAATTGTATGTTCTTAACAAGATGAGTGACAGAGAATTTGGCTTCGGAAAATTCAAATTTGTTCCTCCAGATGAAGTGGTGAAACCTCTTACTAAGGCTCAAGAAGCGCAATTGCGACAAAAAGCTAAAGCAGAATTTGCCGAGAAGACCCTACCATCTCAAAGAAGCGTATTGTCTCTCGACGAATGAGTTCACTTTCTTGATAAATATATTATGTATATAGTTAAATAGTTGACAACTAATTTGTGGATGAAATATCTGACTCAGATTTTTGGACTGTATTTCGAGTGCTCCCACTCATTTCCACGACTGTCTCTTATCATTACATTCATTATGGAATAATCTTTACCCTCAACTGAATCAGCTTCCTTTTTACCTAACATGATGTCTTGATAAAATCTAAATCCAAACTTTTCGTATATAGGAATGTTTGTTTTAGAAGAGCTCTCTAAGTAACAGAAACTGTTATCATGGACATCAATGTAATTGCGGAACATAAAGTCAAACATTTTTCTGACATTCCCTTTTCCTCGCGCAGCTTTAATAGATCCTAAATAAACTAAAGTGAAGGGCTGCTTTGTTCTAAATCTCGCATCGGATTCCATTATAGTGGCAAAGGAGCCATGTAGCAAAGGCATCATTCGATCAAATATTTTTACTCTACCCTCTTCGCCAACTGCGTTCCAAAGGTTACCATACCCCGAGGACATCATGACGCTAAAATCCTCTAGCCCTTTATCTATAGACTCTGGAGTCGACCAAACAGCGACTGTTTCGAATGCATCATCCGTTTCATTAATACCCACGCAAATACCGGTTGCAACATGTTGTCTAAAATATGCCTCATATAAAAGGAGCTCGCAGCTCTCTTTCTCTTCCTGGCTCAAATGAACGAAAAGATATTTGTCTAACGAATCTTCTTTAAAGGCCTCCCGTAATGTTATAGCGGCCTTCTGAGCATCATCAAAGCTCAAGACTCTAACTCCATTAGGCAAGTTTGAAGGCCCTGAAACAGGCTCAACTTTGGTTCCTCTCATTTCATTTGTATTCATTATAAAGGAGCTCTATTACCAAAAGAACCTATCATAATTCGACTACTATTGTAGTAGCGACTTCAGAGTATTTCAGTGTTAACTTTAAATATGCGGGCCGCGTAGGTTTATCTTATAAATATTTTTTGCATCGGTTTACATCGCTCTGAACTGTCTAATTGGGAAAGTGCGTTTTTGCTTGATATTAGAGTTTCATATGGGGATGGCGGTTACTCAAGTGAGCGATGCCGTTGAATGCCATTATGCCATCAAATATCGATACAGCTAGCCTCTTGATTATGTTAAGGGGAACTATTATGTCCGGCCTTTTCTTGAGTTTTGCGAATATGGATCAATATTGGAACTCACTTAAGGTGACTTGAACAAAGAATAGGTAATCACTATACTTTAGGTCGGGGCTAAAGCCATCACACAAAAGGCTCATTGTCATCATCATATGGACCTCTCTTTACATCTATTGCATATTTCAGCTTTTCATACATCCCTCTTCCTTCGAGCTATTGTATAAGCCTGTACATAAGAATAAGAATATACAAACTAGCAAATACATTTGAATAGATAAAAGGAAGTTTATATAGAGAAAGCTATAACCAAATGTTCAGTTCCGTTCTACCTCGGCCAGAAAATGCCGAATATAATACCTCTTTGAGGCAAAGATTCAAAAGTCTTAAAAACGAAATCAAGCAAAAGCAGCCTGCTCAAGTAGCTGGACCTATAGAGAGAATGCATTTGACCAGGAGGAACGATGCTCCTGAAGGCACTGTCACCGAATTACTTTTGAACCCTGATGGCTCCATCAACTACAGCTCAACACTTGCATCTCAATATTCTAGTTCCACTAGAGAAGTTCAAGCGTCTTATGAGGATTCTGTACCTCTCAAACTTAAGTTCCCTCATCTAAAGCATCATTTTCCACGATATGATCTTGAAAGTTGTCCTGATGAATCATTGAAAAACTGCGTCGAAGACACAAGAAGCGCTATCACAAAGATTTTGAACTCAAAGTTGGGGGTTAAAGACAATAAAGACGATCGAAACAATAAAGTGTCATATATAAAATATTCTACCAATGATATATTACATGATAATGAATCTGATACCTCTAGAGAGAAACTCGTTGAAGTTAGGAACTATCAAGAAGATCCCATGCTACCACCTAAATTTAAATTAAGAAAGAATAGACATAGGCCTCCTTCCCCACCCCCTCCAATATTGAAGCAAAATGAGAGCGAAACTAAGTTAACGAAAGAGGAAAGAGAAAAATGGAAGATCCCTTCTGCCGTTTCTAATTGGAAAAATAACCAAGGTTTTACAATATCTTTGGATAAAAGATTCAGTGCTACCGGTAGTGGATTAGGACCAGATGAGGCAAAGCTAAATGTTCAAAAATTTGGCGACTTATCTCAAGCATTAGAGTCAGCAGATAACCAAGCTCGAGAGGAGATAAAAATTCGAAATGAAATGAGAAGAGACTTGGCTTTAAAAGAGCAAAGGGAAAAGGAGATTAAGATGAAGGAGTTAGCTGAGCTCACGAGAAGTGAGCGATACGGCAAAAGAAAAGAAACATCAAATGACCATGCGGTCAAAAGGTTAAAAAATTAGAGATTTTTTAATGTTACATAAGACTAAATAATATATATAATGCATTAAATTTTATGAAAACTTAAGCTTTGAGTTTGTTGGGTTTTCTACCACTTTTTAATTTCTTATCTCCACCAAGATAGAGTGACTTCTCAAAATGTTCTTGAGCAATATTATTTGTATATTTAAGAACCCTCGATGCTTCCCTTTGAATAACTTTTGTCTCCAATTCCAGTTTGAGCGCATGCTTGAGATCTATGAGACTCTCAAGGTCGCCATTCTTTAAAATGTCCCCTATAGAATTTAGCTTTTGTCGTTTTCGAGGCAAAACTTTCTTTCTAAGACTTCTTTTATGATCTTGAGTTTTAATGTCACCATCAGATACCAATTCGTCTTCTTTTTCAAAATTTTGTATCCTTCTTTCAACTTCAATGATCTTTCCTGTCAACGATGATTCTTCATCAGGTACAAAGGTTTCATATAGAGCTTTCTTTCTTGCTTTCATGCTCCTAATCATAGAGTCCTTAACACTCAAGAGCTCCTTTCTAAGTTGAGATTCCCGCTTACCCCAAGGATTAAGCCATTCAATCAAGCCATCTATTTCATCGGGATCACAATAGTACCGCCAGGTACAACCATTAAATAATAAATCAGAATTCTCTTCTATTATCTTGCGCTGTATATTGGACAACTTGCTGACTGAAAAGAAATCTGGCAAGCCGCCATATTCGTTTAATGCGAGCTCTTCAGAACCACTTTTTTCATCCACCTTGAAAACGTCGCTTTGGTTGAATTTGACTCCAAACTTAAGAGCAGTTGACTTAAAACGTTTCGGTAAATTCTCAAAGTTCATTTTTTGTAAAGGAGCCACAAGGTTACCATTTTCGTAATGCTCTTCTTCAATCTTAGGAGTTATAAGTTTTCCTATTGTTGAATTATTTTCCATGTAAGGTCCAGCATCAGAATTATTTTGGCAAGGATGTTGGAGCTCACTTAAGTAGAACTCAGCATTCTCCTGTGTCATTTCTAAATGAATGCGAAGGTCATCCTCAGATGGTCCCTGGACCCATAAAGTACCCATGAGATACGTTGAATCTAGCGAATCTTCTTTTTCGTTTTCATCATCAGAAATATCGGATTTCTCTTTAACTCCATCATCATCATCATCCTCCTCCTCCTCCTTCGATCCAGAATGTAATGTAGGAAGTCCATTATTTTCAAACCACCAATATCTGTTAAAAAATCTATCTTTTCCTAAAAGTTTGACCCTTTGACAATCTAGCTCCACTAGTTTCTTCTCAACCTCTCTCTTAGCCTTCTTGTGGTCTTCAATTCTTTTCAATAGATCTTTACGAGTTTCAAATGCATTCTTAAACTCCTGGTTGGTCTTTATTAGCTGTTTTTCTTCATCTGAAATCATCAGAGCCCTGAGATCTATCTTCGACCTCTTAACTTGATCAGTGTCATAAGATGATGTAAGAATGTTTTGCAATATCTGATTCTGTTTCAGTAAATCTTCCAATGCTACCCTGAAGTCACGAATATGATCTAATCTTGAACGTCTCAATGCAGCAGATGTTTCTAGGCAATCATCAATATGTCTTCTCACTACCGCACCTGTCGATAAGAGGCTAACTAGTATACTTAGAGCTTGAAGTCTCAAATCAATATCTAAAAATTCATAGAACTGTCTCAAAACTGTATTTGGACTAGGAGACATATCATAGGGTGCTAGTATACGAAATAATCTGTCTATGGTAAGTTTATATTTAGGAATGTGCTCAACTAATGATAGCGCTCCGAGTAAAATACATTGCCAGCTCCCATCTTTAAAGTTTCTTTTACGAAGCCTATCATCCCACGTAGTGTTTCTATAGTTCATGGCCATGTATGCATTGTGGAAGTGATCTTCATCTGGAGAATCTATGTTCTTTTCTTTAGTATTATCCGATATGCCAGCAGAGTCTTCTTCAGTATCCTGAGAGTTTAGTTCAGATCGTGAATCTTCCAAATCAGATTGACTTACCTGAAGTTTATTCTGAGGAATTGTGAATAACAAGCCAGGAACGGTTCCCGATGATTCTGCCTCATCGGTTTGCTTTTCAGAACATGGCTCATTAGAAACCATTGCACTCAAAACAGAACACCAAATTTCGTCTAGAAGCTCGCATCTTCCATGATCTTCGAATTGTTTGAGATTCCAACCCATCGCGTATAAAAAATCATCAAATGTAAATGAGTCGAGATTCAAGGCTTCGTGGTATACATTTAAAAAAACCCAAACTTGCAAAGCATCTTGTACAGAATATAGATCATGCTGAGATAGTCTTGTGATTTCTGTATGTCTAGTTATCTCGCCTATATCGTCTTCAGTGTTCAATTTAGATTTTAAAAGTAAACGGTGATTTTCTATTATACGACGATTCCATCGTAGGGAATTATCTGGTAGTTTCAAAATATTGGACTGGGGCCTTCTATTTTGAAGATCAAAAGGAATCGTCAAGTCTTCTACTAAGTTTTTCTTGGTTGGTTGGATGGAGCTACCCGATAATCCGTTTGCATAGTTTGAAGGAGTACCTGGACCGTCCGATCCCATTCCATCTTCATGCTCTATAACGTTCAATAATTTCTCTGGCAAATGATGCATTGGGAATCGTTTTCTGGAATTCAATGGGAGGATCTCCCTTATCAAAATGGGACTATTTCTACGCTCAGATTCGAGCTTTGGTGTTGGAGAAGAAGAATTTTTGACATCAAGTACTTTACTTAATAACTTTTTTCTTTTCAGTCCTTTCACTTGATGACTTGAGCGTTTTCTTTTATCATTTCCAGGACTATGCCTGTCTCCAAATACTGCTGGAGTCGGAGAACCACCCTTTTCATTATCTTCATAGAGTACTTCACCCGTTGGTGTTGTAGATGCAAATTGCTTTAAATCATTGGGAAATTCTTGTGGTATCCGGTATTCCTTAGCGTAAACCTCCTTGACAACCCAAGGAGCACCCACTTTATGCGACCTCGACATAGTAAGCTTAATGAAAGTTTTGATCAACCACTTTGTGAAGTGATTACGATCTCTAGATATCCTGTCACCAGTTACAATGGCCTCTTGCATGTCACTTAATCTCACGACAAGATACTTTGTTGTCACAGAATCCGATGAGCCATATTGTACTTTTTCTCGAATCGTCCCTCTATATTTAACTGTAGAATGCGATTCGGCCGTTCTATCTTGGTCTACTTCATTCATCGGGCCCTTGATGAATATTGTCTCTCCAGGAAAGTAGTCATCCTTAAATACCAGGTAGACTCGGTCTACCAATTGATCTAATCTTGTTATTCGACTGAATTGTAAAAACCTTAAAATGTGTTCTCTCAATGTTTCGGGAAAGTTCTTTTCAACGCCTTTAATTTCTCTTTCTTCACTCTCCATTGCTTCGAAAAAGGTCAAGCAGGAATTCCCAGTGATTTCGCATACGAACTTTTTGGTGTTATAATAATCCATTCTTGCCACGTAATCTTCGTAGTTATAAAACCATTCTTTTGTATGTGGAATAAAGAAAACTTCGCTATTCATGTCGACTGGAAGGGAAGGCGGAGATGAAAATATGACCGGCTTTCGCTTATATAGTACCATTTTGTTAACTTGATACACGTAGAGTTGCTTGTCTCTCCTCAATCAAAAAAAAAATACTTTAGGGAATCTCGTCGACCTTGAGCTTTATTTGGGGCAGATCTATAGGTGCAATCCACTCTTTTCTTTGCCTATGTAATCTTGCAGGGACTTACTCTCTGATTCAGCTCTTCTTGTCTAAAATGCTAATAACTTTTTAATCTGTTAGAAAGTATCCAATATAGCATAACCTTCGGAATGGTTAAAATTTCTTACGTCGATGGACTTTTCGTATGAGAGATTGGTATACATCACTACCCTTTGTGTAATCTTTCGCATGCGTTGATACTGATGCATGCTTACATAATAATTGCAATTAAGTTCCGCAGTCGAACTATATTCGCAACACTTTACTACAATAATTATAGAATATAAAATATTCATTAAAACTTAGCTCAGTAGACACATTTTTATATTACGACAACGTGATACATGAAAGTTGATTATCAAATAGCATTCAAGTGAATTCCAAATTGCAACTTGTCCATCAAACCTTTTTGTCTAGAAAATACCATAACTCTGACACGTCCTGAATGCCCAAACATAGAACAGATTAACGCGTATTCGAGTAACCGAGTTCTCATCTACCCGGGTATTAAACTTCTTTTCCTCGTCAGATATCCTTTTGGGACCAGCAATCGATTGGAAAAGTTTCATTATTGAATAAGCCAATCTTTGTCTAATGCTAAGATTGATGGCCAAAGAGCCATCTTTACCAAAGAACTCATCAGAAGACGTGAGTCTTGTAAGTTCTGAGTCCATATCACTATCTTCCAATTCGACTCCATTCTTGACTTCGACCATGTAATCAGGCAGATCCGTTACGACACCGTACTCTTTGAGGTCGGCAGATCTCCCCACTTGATCCAAATATTCATATTGCGCCTTCGTATTGATTGTCCATGAGTAAAGTTTCAAATCTTGTACCTTAAGTAAAGGGACAAATTTTGTTAAAAATCCAAGGGACCAAGTACTTATATAAACTAGAGACACTCCAGTCAACTTAAAACGGAACAGACCATCATTCGGTAAATGATCCACATAAAAGTTATAGTTGATAAAGTGGATAGAATCTCTCCAATCGAATGAAATATGAAATATGTCAAACTGCTTTAATCCAAATTTATTTTTAACATCTTTGTTAAAAACTTTTTGGAAATAAGGATCCTGGTTCAAAAATTTAAGAACATTTAAGTTCCATGTTCCAAATTGGATTCTATGTAACCACCAGCCTATGTTATCCCTGACAGATAATAGATCTTGAACAATTAACTTCACAATCTTTACTGGGTTCTCCTTTTTAATGTCTAACTGTAACTTGTGAACATTAGAATCCTTTTCCTCCACGTACTCAACATACCACTTTAAAACATCAGTAAATTTTAGTAACTTCTCTCCAGAACCTATTGTTTTCAAGTCCTTTATATCATCATATGTTGCTGAAGGAATATGATAATCTGCAGGTTCGTTATTCTCGTGACAAAACACACGTTTTGTATTAGCATCATGCGAAATAACCAATACATCATCTAGAGTCTTCCACAAATCTGTTTCAATACAAGTGGCACCAGAGTCGAAGCATTTGTTGAAGCCCTCCAAGGTATTCTCTGTGTATTTTGCCTTAAATCCTCTATGTCCCACTATCACAGGCGAAGTGTATAAGTCTTGAGACATCTTAAAATAAAAATCTATCAAAATTGGTTTTAGGATCTTCTTACGAAAAGTCCGACGAGTTCTTATTGAGAAATATCGTTAGATACGCCATCGAATGTATAGGGACCAAAAAGAGATAGAATTTTAATGGCATAAGTTAGATATATATAAAGTTTCTTACTCATCTCCCCACGTTCCGAGAAATATTTCTTTTTATAGTCGGTCTCGGTTCTATGGTTCTCCATAATGTAACAAGGTCATTACGAGGGCTCGAGAACTACCAATTACGGGCATCGTGTCAAATGTTGCATCCACAGTGCTCACAGTTGCACCCAAAATAAATAACAAGACAGGTGCTCTACGCTTAATGTGGCAGCTGTTGCGATAAAAATATTCACAGACAAATTGAATATTGCTGTATTGTCTACGTCAGGGTGCGATTATGTTACCAATCATAGGAGTTTTATTCATTTTGGGACATACGCATTGTGTCAACGTAAAGAGGGAAACTGAATGTGTCTATTTAAAAGTCAAAACCTATTTATAATACATTTCCTAAAGCCATATATTGACAAGGCTTGAAATTTCTCTTGCTTGTAAATCTAGGATATACAGTTCACGTGCTTCGACTAATATGCAACTATCCCCGGTCTAGCCGCGAAACCGCCGACCGGTATGTTTGTTCTTACTTAAGCACCCAAATCAAAAATAAATATATATCCGGATAACCTTGAAGGATACTTCGAATCAAGTTTATAACCAGAATCGATTCTTTGTTATGTCACATTGCATACATATATGGATGCAGAAAGTACTATACTGAGAAAAGTTTTGGAACTATGGAAGGTTTATAACCTAGCTGGATTAGGGACCGCTTCATCAACTACCAACTTAATTAACAGAAATGCAACTGATTCTGAGCTTGGAAGTAAAATACCTTCTGGATTAGACTCTGAGTCATTTCTTGGCTTATCCATGAGAGTACGAACAAAACTAACATCAAACCATCTTGCGTCAGCCAATTCTCTGTCATGTCCTAAGTGAATTATTTCATTGGATCCATTGAAGTCAACTTCGGCGACACATCCTATCATTAAGTTACCAGGAAATGGCCATGGTTGAGACATAACGATCTTGATCTTATCACATTTCACCCCTGTTTCTTCCCAGATTTCTCTTTTGGTGGCATTTTCCACCGTTTCAGATGGTTCCATGAATCCAGCCGTACATGCATACATCTTTGTTACGGCGTAACGTTTTGATAAAGAAAGTAATATTTTGTCCCTACTTGCATTTGTGATGGCTGTAATGACGACCGCATCTGTCCTAGGAAACGACACATTTGAAACTCTAGTATTCTTCACAGGACATTCATAGATATTTTGAGTATCTTTTCTATCGTTGGTACATCTTAACTTACCACCAGCATGTATTGGTATAACTTTCCAACCACAACCAGGGCAAAATTTGTTTCTCTCGAGCCAGTCGAGAAACATTTTACCATGAGAATATAAAGCAGCCTCGTTTGTAGTAAATCCTAAGTAGTGCTTCCTGGAATGACTGAAGAACAAGCCTTCCCTCTTTATATTGCTATACGCCATTATATGATGCAATATTAATTCCGCTAGTTCTGGAGATCTGGTAACGTCAACTGCATAATAAGGTATCCCTTGGTAGCGACCCTGATGGTCCAAGTATCGTTCCCCAGATACTTCACCATCCTCTGAAAATTTCAAATTTTTCAAATTCAAACCAACGCTCTCATCTTGGAGGCCCATAAATAAGAAGGTTGGCTTTGTTCCATCTCTGGTACCATCATCAAGCTCCTTATTATCCTTGCTCCATGTTTCTAATATCTTAGACCATTTAGGGCTACTTGATTGTAACCCTTTCTTTACTATGAATCCACTTTTCCCTGGCAATTGATTATCTCCATTTGTCAAAATTATTAATTTTTCTTCTGCATCTTTATTAATCAATGGATTGCCGTCTTGAAAGAATATAAATCTAGTAGAAGGATGAAACACACTATTGCTAATAAACTCATGATCTTCCCTCAAGAAGGATACTCTGTTTACAACTTCCTTACCAAAATAAGTATCTTTTTGTTGTTCCTGAATTGAAGCATCTGGATTATGTGACATTTTCGGTATCTTTTTATTACTTCGTCTAGATTTTCAATGAAACAAAGTTTGAGTTGACACCTAAGAAATCGCATTGATCTTTCTACATTCCGAAACCGCTGAAATTTAGGTTCGAAAAACGCTCGGTTCACATACATCCCTACACCCTACGAAATGAGAGGCCGTGGAAAATTCGCTACTAGCTTTTTTCGATGATTCTACAATTGTACTTATCTTTTCCAGAAAGAATATCTCAAAATACTGAGATAATCTTTGATATTTAATGATATGATAAGATATTGGTCTTCCTCGGGTGTATAATCTTTCAAACCACTGTTATTCCAAGTTTGAAGATAAAGTAATCCCAGGTTTGGAGCAAAATTAGTTTTTAAACGTATGTCGGTTCAATGTTATCTATATTCATTCCTTCCCATATTTATATGTACAAGATGCAAGTGATGCTATGTCGTCAAGTATTTACAGACTATTAGTGGCGAGACCTTCTGTTTTGTTAGTATCAATAAAGTTATATGCGCTAAGAAAGCTGGGAAGTTCAATGATTGCAAATATCAGTTTAAATTCTTTCCTCAATTAGTATTCGGAAGTCAAACGTCCATATAAAAATTGTTAACTCATCATTTATTTGGCTTTTCCACTTCCCATTTCCTTTACAAATTAAGTTACTTACCTTTCATGTTAATATTATCCTAATGTCATTCCTTTCTTGATGGCATTTGGAAGACCCTTTATCCACGATTTCCGGGTTTTTTTATCTATAATAACAAAGACTCTTCCAGATTGTCTCATTCTTCCAGTTCTACCAATTCTGTGGACCAAATCAACTGACGTATTAGGTAAATCCATCAAGATGACATTTTTAATACCTACAAAATTTAATCCCCTGGCTAATAAATCAGTAGTCACCAAAACCTTAATTTTGCTTTGATCTTCATCGGAATCCAACAATTCGGCTGGTCTTAAAAAAGGTTCAATTTTAGCCATCCTGTCGGTCGCTGAATCCTTTCCCGTTACACCAATAATATCACCCCCTTCAAAGGAGAACTTGTTGATTAAAACGTTTACCAAAGGTTCCACATCCTTTTTTTCATTCACAAAAACCAAAATCCGTTTAACGAAGCCTTTTTCTGTGCCATCGTTATAAATTGCATATAGTGCCTGAGCTAAACACCTTGTTTTGGAACCATTGTAAGGAGATAACTGAGCATCGATAACCTTTAAAACAATTTGTTTCGGTATTTTATGAAGCTGGGGTGTTACAATATTGATTATTGAATGACTGTCCGGAAACATATTTGACATTGTTTTTTTGAATTCTTTCGGTATGGTAGCAGAACAAAACACAAGATCCTTACATCCTCGTAATTTTTTAATAACAGAAGTTGTATCAACAATCCAAGATTTGTCAAAAAGAGTGTCAGCTTCATCTACCACACAGTATTCAATTCTGCTTAAGCATTTAAATGGATGGCTCACATTATTGAGCTTCGCCAAGCCAATTATTTTCGATGGAGTTGTAATCAAAATATCAACTTTATTATTAGCGGCATTGAATAGCTTTGTATGTGGATCACCAGAGCCCCACTTTAATACTGATAAGTTCAAGGACTCTTTATTTTCAGGCAAATTCAAAAACTCCACATAATCCTTATCTTTTGAAACACTAGAAGTAATGATCTGATCTAAGTTGTAGGGTAGTAATGAGGCTCTCCTTACACACTCATAAACTTGTTCAACAAGCTCGTGAGTTGGTAGTAGTATTAAAGAACGAATTTGGGGGGCATTTTTAAATTCTTCATACGCTTTTCTTGAGGTTCTGAAAGATTCCAAATCTTGTTCCTTCAATTTACTCAACAAAGGAGCCAAATACGCCCATGTCTTACCTGAACCGGTCTCAGCAGCAATGGTAAAAACCTTAAGTCTGTTTTGCTCATTGTTCTTGGCAAGCTCGTCAATAATACTAGTTTGCCGTTTCTCAGAACGCTTTTCATTTGAAAGTCTTCTACTTCGAGATTGATTAATTTTTCTAATAGCAGCAATTTGTACAGGAGACGGCTTTAATTCTATTTCACTCTTATCCTTGATATATGTGCTCTTCAAATTGTAACCTTCTTTAATTTCCTCGATCATAGCTGCTCTTACAGTTGGAAAAATCTTCAATGAATCAAATGATGATATGTTTTGAAGAACGTTGTTAGTCAGCTGTAACCCCTTCGCAGTCGGAGTCTGTAAACTTGAGAAGTTTCCAAATGCAAAAACCTTATTACTAGCTGTTGGTGATTCCAAAGCATATTTATCCTGCTTTAATGATTTGGAGCGGCCAATCTTAAAAGTAGACGAAGACTTCAATGCATAAGAGCGATAGAAGTAATCTTTCCTAGGACAAAGAGTCTCCTTTAGTGGCCGAGCTAAAGATGGTAGAGCCCTTCTTGCATGCATGGGCATTTGCTACTTCATGAGTGAATTTTATATATTTCATATATGGCTCTAGAAGAAGCGCTGAGATTTAAAAAATTTTTTGTAGTCTTAAGAAACATGTGATTATAGTCGTGTTCACCCAATTAAGTGGAATGAAAATTTTGAATACCTTAAATAGGTAAACATTGATTGAGCTCAAGAGTGGAATTGTTGCAGGGATTACATCATTCGATATAATGCTAAAGGTGGTCTCCAGCTGTTTGATAAAAAGCAAGACATTTCCTGAGGCACCAGGATTGTTTCGCTCCTTTTCTGTGTCAAAATGTTTATCAGCGAAAGTAGCCCCGAAGCCACAAGGTGGAAAGAAAAAGGCTAAGCAGGGATTCAAGCCTAAGGGTGAACAGAAAGCGGGAAAAGCTAAGAAATCTGGAATGACACATTTGAAATTCGGTGATGCAGTTAGGGCTTTGAAGTTTGAAAAACTTGCAAAAAATGTGGACGATCTTGAATTAAAAAGTCTCACCCATGAACAGTTGCAATCTTCCAATGAAGCCATTGTGAAGTTTGAGACCTCTGTGGAAAAGAACTTGCTGACACTAGGATCCTTCAAAAAGTATCAGCATTATGAACTATTTTCGAGACCAGTCTCAATGGTAACAGAAAACACGTTACAAGTTGATGAAATGCTAATCTCAAAATTGCATTCGCCCTCAAGTGCCAATAGATTATGCTTACTTGGGGAAAAAGGCTCCGGAAAGTCAACGCTTATGTCCCAGGTGAAGGCTCTAGCATATTCGAAGTATAACGGTGATGTTGTGCTTTTACACTTGGATTATCCAGAGAGGATTGTTGAAGGCTCAAGTGACTATGTTTATAATAGAAAGATTGAAAAATATCAACAGCCAATGTTCACAAAAAGGTGGATCATGAAAATACGTTCTGCAAATGAAAATGTGTTAAAGAAGATGCCTCTTACAAGAGATATATCTGTGGTTTCCAAAAAAAAGACATACGATTTGAAGAAAGGCGAAAATAATTTATACGACTATTTATTGTTAAATCATGATTTCGGTAAAGTTGGAGCTAATAATGCTTTCGGCTTTTTCATTGAAGAATTGAAGTATCACTCTAAAAGTATACCTGTTTTAGTATCAGTTGATAATTTTAATGCTTTAACAAGCAAAACGGATACAAAGTATCGTCATCCAAATTTTGAGCCTATACACTTTACAGATTTTGAGATGGGAGATTTTTTCATGCGTGTTGCTGCT